>NC_024307.1:5519800-5549290 GCF_000523025.1 Cynoglossus semilaevis | reverse complement strand
GCAGGGACATTCCCAGCTTTGTGATGCAGATGGACTTTTCTGCTGACAGCTGTAACATCCAGGTATGGACAGGAAATATAATGGGTCTCTAACTTCCTGTATATATATATATTTTTTTTAATTTGTATATATATATATATATTCATATTTATATATATGTATATTTGTATATATATCTATATATATATTTATACGTATAATTATATGTATATATATATCTATACATATGTATATTTATATGTATATATATATATGAAAATATACAGTATATATATATATATATTTTCATATATATATATTGGCTCATAAACCCTGATGCCGACCTCTCCTGTTTCCTCCCTGGACCAGATTTCAACTGGTGCTTATAAACGACTGGTATATGAGGTCCCCTCTGGGAAACAGGTCACAGAGCAGTCCCACATCGACAGGATCACCTGGGCCTCGTGGACCAGGTGAGGTGCAGGTTACTTTGAGGAATGAAAAAAAAACTGTACAAGACTTCAGTAACAACCGTCAGTCATGTCTCTCTGACTGCAGCGTCCTTGGAGACGAGGTCGTTGGGATCTGGTCCCGTAACTCTGACAAAGCCGACGTCACCTGTGCCTGTGTGTCACACTCAGGCCTTAACATTGTCACAGGTGACGACTTCGGGATGGTCAAGTTGTTTGACTTTCCGTGTCCAGAGAAGTTTGTAAGTATTACTGGTCAGTGTTGTTGTCGGGTTGCTGAAGGTCAGTGCTGTCAGTGTTGGTCCACTGTGGACTGGTCGTACGTAAAGTCAGGTCTTCAGTTTGAGAACTTATATATTAACTAGGTTTAATATTATGTATAAATTATGGACAGAAGATATCACTGGATCATTTTGAAATCGTTCCCAGTTTGACCTATCTGAAAAACTATCTGAAGAACACGAGCACCCCCCTGTGGTAGTTAAGCTGAAAGACACTAACAAAGTTTTTGGCCTTTTTGGAACACAAACAACACGAAAACTATAGAAAGATTAATATTAATTAAAATGAATTAATATGGTTATTTGTGCTATTTTATTTAGATTTTTGTGATTTTTTAAATTATTTTTACATTTGATTTATTTTTCGCAATCTTTCAATTTTATTCCATTTTACCTGGTTCTTATACAACCTGTTACATCTGCTTATGGTTACATTGACTCATAACTGACTGTATAGCTGACTCTGTGACTTTCCATGTTATCATGCTGTAAAATCATAAAACTATTCCTCTCAGCTGACTCGTTGTGTAAAATAAATATGTGTTTTTTAGGCCAAACACAAACGTTTTCTGGGTCATTCTGCTCACCTGACGAACGTTCGCTTCACCAATGGAGATGGCTTTGTTGTCAGCGCCGGAGGAGACGACAGGAGGTACGATGATCCCCGATAATAAATCCCTGAGTTCCCCAGGTGAGATAATGATCATAAATGTGTTCTTCATTTGTTTTCATGTGCTCCATAGCCTCTTTGTGTGGAGGTGTGTCCACGCTCCTCACTGAACGGCCAAACGTCTGACCCAGCATGGCTCTCCAGAGAAAAGAATCAGATACAAGACATTTCTTTAGAAAAAAAAAAAAGTTGAAACACCAGACCTGGCAGCTTGTACAAGAGGTCATGTGGTGATTGGAGTCACTGCCTCAAAATTTGGTGCATGCATGTGTGGAAGGCTCATCGTCACTGCACCACATCACCATCATGGAGGAAAATGAGTCAAACACGGTGTGTCCATGACTTCATCTGTGTTCATCCCCCTAGTGGCAGTTCAGACACTCGACAGGCCTGTGTTACTAACAATGCCATTTTTTAAACAAATCATGTAGCAAACTGAAGTAGCCTTAATCTGTGTGTTCGGTTCATGAGGGACTTTTTTTTATACTGCCCTTGTCCATTTTTTTTTTTTTTTGGATCATGTGTCCATTTGTTTCTGTTTTTACTGGTAATTCCAAATCCTGTGGCCTTCCTCCTGAATGTAACATCCACTGTTATATTCTGGATGTCAGCATGCCAAAGCATACTATGCACTGTTCACCTGACCTGGTCACTGTGTTTCCCCGACCGATCCTTCACACTTTATTTAACTGGCTGTGCTGTGGACAGGTGAACCCCGGACCGACCTCAGCAGTGTTCCCATCATGACATGTTCACGTCTCCTCGTCTTCATACTCATGTCCTAATATGTGTGTGGTTATCGGGTGTGCATGGCTTAAGTGGAAGACAATCTGCCCAAACCAAATTCCTCAAAAAAAATTAAAAAACAAATTTAAGAAAACCGTTGTAAATGAAAATTTTCAAAGTACTGTTGCAATTCTTTTTGGTCACTTTTCAGTGTGCTGCTATTGTATGTACTGTATTAATGTGGCATTTATTGAACGGTGTGACTGTTTTTAACTGTGAGTCAATGTCGTGTGTAAACAGATTATACTGCTCAAATGGAATGTTTTACCAGAGGAAATATAAAAAGTGCAAAACATTTGCTCAGTGTATTAGTACTAACGATGAAAAAGATGTTGCTGCACATTTTTGATTTTCATTACTCCACTGTAAATATCATTTGTAGATATTCTTTTTGTATATTTTTTTGTGAGATGTTTTCTTAAATTCCACTTTAATAAAAAAGGCGATCATGTCCAAAATGAAAGCTGTTCTTTCTTCTCAAAACAAACAAAAAAAACCAAAACAATACAAGGGACTTGAACCCATCAGTCCCTGGGACTGCACACTGTGTCACTCTCACTGATCTCAAATATTCTGTGCCAACCTGTGTGGCACTCTTCAGCCACTCCTGACTTTTGTCACTGAATGCCACAATTTTCATCAACAACATCACAACTTTATTGGACAATAGCTTTTTTCATATGCTTTATGTTCTATTTACATATTTACATACATATGAGCAATAATTGGACATTGTAAATCAGCATTTGTTTATCATGATAAATAACTGATGCAGGTGTGTTCACGATCATTAATCAATACCTCTGCTGTTCTTTCACTTCAGGTCACGCTACACTAAAAAAGCCATGTTTATCTGTATTTGAGGTTAAAAGCAACCAAGAAACATAAAATTCACATTTTTTTGGTACACACTTTTAAATTATACAATAAATTAGCAAAATGAACACAATTACTTGAAAATAAAATTATTTGTTGACACGCTGAGAAAGCTGAAGACTTATCCCTGTGTTAGTAGATGTTGTGTTGTACTTGACACGCTGAGAAAGCTGAAGACTTATTCCTGTGTTAGTAGATGTGTTGTACCCACTAGGTTGGTAACTGGTTTTCATTTTAACACAAGCGAGGTCATAGTTTGATGGAGAACGAAGTGCCACAGGAGCATCCGTGATCAGCCTGAGGGTTCTTCATTATTTGGAACGAGGCTCTTATCAGCTCGTGGCTGAAGTCCAGCGTGGATCCTTTCACAAACTCCATACTGTCCTGGTCCACAATGACCCCGACTCCTCCCTGCTCAAACACTCTGGTAAGGATGGGACACAGTTTTTTTTTTGGTTTTTGGAGTGAAAAGGCAGCCAGTAATGTCACTCAGTAAATCCTTACATGAATTGGTAACTGGAACTGGATTTCATGGCGGTTTACCTGTCATCTTCATTCTTGTTCTTTTCCACAGAAAACTTGTACTGGAAACCAGAGCAGCCTCCTCCTTCTACAATTATCCTCAGGTACTCCCCTTTCTTCATGATCTCACCTAATCTCTGGGTTCAAGAGAAAGAAAATAATAAGAAAAAAACAAATTAAACTACTAACTAAATTGACAATTTTATTTACAGAATTTATTTTTATCATTTCTAACAGAAGTGATGCTTTTAAAAAAAAAGTATATTATCCATTGATATTAATTGCTGTTTACAGCAAATTATATTTATAAGGAATTCCCTAAAACATAGGTCTGTGTGAACTTTAATTATACGGTTTATGAGGACAAGGTAATGAATATTATTTTTGATAGCTCTATGTATCAATGTAGGTAATTAGATGCAGACATGATCTCATACATTAGAAACTAACCCTGCAAACAAAAACTCAAGCTATGTATAGACACAAGACCGAGTTTTGGCTGACCTTCACACACGAGTCAGTCAGGTGGACCTTTTCTTCTGATGGCCCTGACAGCGGTGTCTTCTGCTGAGTTGAGGCGCTGCTGAAGCGCTGAACTCCCGCAGTGAGTTTTGATGGCAGTTGTTGTGACTGCTGGTTAACCCCGAAGGTGTTTAAATGACTTAACGATCTGTAAATGATTCAAGAGTGATTTAACTGTCAGGTGATTGTAGAAAACAAGGACTTTTTTTTACATCGCTGCCCTGGGTGCTAGCTTGACACATAGCTGTAGCGGCTTGCTAACACACAATTTAAAATACACAGCTGTTTTAATAAAATAGTCTTTCAACACTTACAAAGCAACTATGAATCGTTCATGCTTTTATACATGATATAAAGTAGATTAATGTTACCTAGTCAGGCTGAACATTTTAGGCTTTGACGCAGTTATCATCGCTGCTCGTACGAGTGACATATTCATAACAGTGCCGACATCCGCCGTCGCAACAACAGTTGGAATTTCTCGAGCTGTAATTGGTTTAAATGATTGTCAGTCAAATGAGGATACGCCCACACATTCCAAAACGACCTGTGTTTCCTGTCTGTTGTGACGCATTACGCTGTGACGGGTAAAATGGTATTTGGGTGCCCTTATCTTCGTCTGCCAGGCACAATTTTTGTGTGCTGTTATTTTGTTCCAAATAGGTTTTAGAAATTGAATGTATCTTATAACATTTGTTGAAAATGTTTTCGTTTAATTCATCTCTTGAATTGAACATAACAGAGGAAATGACGAGAAGTAAATGTTGTGAACGTTACCTGACAGACTTTTTTCGGGCGACAAATACCACCAACAACTATAAAAAGGCGTTACCAGAATCTCGTGATAGAACGACATAAAGTGGCAGGTCGTAGGCGGTGCTGTATCAAAGGCCGTTTGGAGCGCATCAAAGGTATAAGGTTTTTGATTCTTTTGCGTCACTAATTTTTAGTTCATGTCTCAGGTTTTAAATTTGATGTTTTCAACAAATTGTATCTGGTTGTCTTGCAAAAATCTTCAAATTCCCGATACAATAGGAGGATCTAAGAAAGTAAAACAATACGTCGGGTGGTTGAACACTGTGTACTGACTGAAGACAAAGATTGTGAAGTTCTGCGTTTATTTATAGATTTGGTTCTGACGTATTCTACATTTTAGGATTACATTAAGGAAGAAGACCATGGAAGTTCGTGTCGGACTCGTCGTTTTACTCTGCCTGATAGGATTCAGCTGTGCTGTGCCAGTGAAATTCGCAGATTGCGGTAAATCTTTCACTTCACTTCAGTGTTTATCAGATGTTTTGTTAGCTTTAGGGAAACCTGAACACCTACAAGTGAACACAAACTTTACTGTGAATGCGTGAGTGATATCTCCGTGGAAGTGATTGTGTTTGAATTTTCTTTCTCTCACTTTCTTAAGCATAGTCTTAAATGTCAAACCGTCATTGTTTTTTTTTTTCTTCCTTTTTGTTTCATGTCATTAGCTCCGTCCCCCCCACACACACACTTTGTTCAGTGCTAATTGACATCATTGAGTGTGTTTCACAACAGCGACATTGTCGTGATTCAGTAGCAGGTGTAGCTCATTAATGCTGACACTGTTCTGTTCTTGTCAGTCATGATGGTCTGATGGTGAATCAGCAGCCACTCTGAAACTGACTGAGCCAAGTGGAACTTGGTCATAACCTTTCATGACTAACACTTTTTCCAGCAGTGATCTATCTAAACTGTTGATGGTGCTCTGCTGTTAGAATCACATATTTTGCCTCAAATCTTCATCTTTGTTCACTGTTTCCTCCCCTTACAAGATGAAAACTTGCAGCTTCTATTGAACCATACTTTTATTGTGAGGGTGTTTGCACAGTTGCTGCATAGTTTTGAAATCGCGTCGCCCATTGAGTGCAAATATCGTGGTTAGTTGGTGGTATTTCACTTCTAAAGCCAACAATGGTGTCCACACAATACTTTCACATGACTTCAGATTAGGGTTAATCTAATCTATTAGATTCTCACTCACTGCAGTGAGTCTACACCTCCACTTACGTTTAAGTATACATTTGCACTGAAGATTTAATAATTGTATTTAATTTTTGTTTTTTTGGTTGACTTCCACAGAATAGGATTTTTGTGTGAAATGTGTGCAAATGTCATTTAAATAGTTGTTTTGTTTGTTTTTTTTGGGGGGGTGTTTACTGCTGATGAAAACCCATCAACTGAAAACAATACATTTTAAATGAAAACTTCTGTTTTGTTTCAGGCTCCACTTCTGGCAAAGTGTCCACCGTTGACATCAGTCCCTGTGTCACTCAGCCATGCCAGCTCCAGAAAGGACAGTCCTACAGCGTCAACGTGACGTTCAGCAGTGGTGAGTGGAGTGAATATACCGCTAATGTTGTGGCTACATAATGTATCTAACGCACAACTCCTCAAACTTTTCCAGCTGTGGCGAGCAAGACGAGTAAGGCCGTGGTTCATGGTATCATCGCCGGCGTTCCCATCCCTTTCCCCATTCCCATCGAAGATGGCTGCCAGTCTGGAATTCAGTGTCCAATCCAGAAGGAGCAGTCATACAACTACCTCAACAATCTTCCCGTGAAGTCTGAATATCCATCTGTAAGTCTCTTCACCGACAGGGCTGTCTGACTTGGTGTACAGTATTTTTGGTACTGAAAACTTTAAAGACTGTTGTAATTGGAATTTTAGAAAGACTGTGATGGGGTCAGCTGAGGACTTTATTTTACTGTACATACACTGGCCTATGGGGTGGGGGGCAGCCTAACCTTAAACACAGTTTGAGTTCTGCTTTTTGTTTTAGTTGCTGACTAGTGTATTTTAATGTCTGAACATTGTGCGTCAACTGCTTGACTCGACTTCCTTCACATTTTACAGATGAAGCTTGTTGTGGAGTGGGAGCTGAAAGATGACAACAAAGAAGACTTCTTCTGCATCAAGTTTCCAGTCCAGATTGTGAACTAAACATTGTACCTCCCGTTTGTTTGTTTTTTTTAAAAAGGGACTCGGCTCCAGTAAAAAGTGAAAAATGAACAACTCAAGATCATTTTATTCATGCAGATGATTTTAAGATGCAGGAAACTACCACATTTGCAAGACTTTGCCGCACTTATAACATGAAATACAAGGTGGGGGGAAAAAAAAAAAAACTAGGTTGGTAATAGGTTGTTTGTTGGTCCCTCAGCAGTCCAATGAGAAGTTGAAATGTTAATGTGGCTAATATCTGTGTCAATGACTGCCTCATTCCACTAAGATGCAAATAGCTTTGCTGGCTGCTGTGTAGTCGGAGAAGATGCACATAGTTAATTTTCTACAAATTTTGTAATTTCTTACTGACCATGTGCAATTGTGAAGAATCTAATAAAATTAGTGTGTACACAGACTATACTCGGATGCTTTGGATTTCACTGTGTTCAAACATCATCTATAGCTAAAACAGCATCATTCTCAAATGTGACCTCATTTCAGTGTTTTAAACTTGGAACCTTGTTTAAGGGTGGTGTCAGCACTTCTAGGTTCAGAAGTAATGTTTTGTAAGCTAAAATATAACACCAGATGTGGTTCTGAGATTTTATTCATATTCTGTTTTCTGAGCAAAGAGCAGCAAGTTCAGCTAAAGAAAACTTCAACTGCTATCACACAAACAAAACAAACAGGAAAATCAGCCAGAGTATGAACTTGTAAATGTTGAGGCCAAGAGCACACAACAGCCATATCTTTACAGCACAGGTTTAAAATTCACATTTAAGACGCACGGGTTGACGTATGCTGCATAAATCTAAAAAACTTTAATCTGAAAAAGAAAAATCTGACTGAATCAAAGTAAAACTGGTGCATTTGTACTTTGAACAAAAGGTCCAGCGTTAAGGCAATAAGTTGCACAGAACACAGCTTTGGCTCTTTGACGGCGACACCTGCTGCATGAGAACTAGCACAGCATATTTGTGCAGCCATCAGTCGTCAGATCACAGCTCAAGTGCAAAAGCAGGGCAGACAAGAACAGGGAAATTTCAACTGTGTTGCAACTGACACCAAATCAGGGTTAAGAGCAAGTGTGTGTGTGTATATATATATATATATATTTCTCCGGCCCTTTTGTTTGTGAAAACACTTGTATCATGGTTATTTTATTATGAATAATTTCAGTTTACCCTTTAGTATTGCAGTATCTCTTGGTACTAATACTTAAATATTGACATAGTGGAAGTGGGTCATGCAAGCATGAAGTTTTTCATTTGTGTGAAAGGTCTACAAATCTAGAGGCATGTTGTAGTGTTTGGTTGTATTTGCTCATCCTCAGCTTTATACTTGTAACTAAGCAAAACTAACCAGAGGCAGGACATCGACGGTGATGCCTTCACTGTAGTAGGAAAAACTCGGAACGCATTAGTTTGATGCAAATAAGTTGTGCTTCACACTCAGAACCACTTGGCAAATAATTAGCATGGTGGCAAATGCCTAGAGAGAGAGAGAGAGATGACACGTGACTAGCTACTGCTTAAACATTTGAATATCTTTGCATTTTTATGATGTGGAAATTGTGCTTACCCGTTATTTCAAGACCAGAATATTTATTGACCACCAGCTAATTTTAGGAACCCTCTGACAGAGACTCTACCAACAGCTGACTGAGGCGTGCCTGGTTTTGTCGTCATGTATTTCTAATTGTTTCATGTCTCATTTTGCCCTTTGTGTGTGGTGTTTGTGAAAGACTAGATTTGACCCAGTGACTTTTTCTCAATTTGGAAAAAACAAGTGTACAAAAAACGACCAGCATTCTGTCCACTTTCTTATCGTCCATTTTGCTTCAGGCTCTCCAGGCGCTGAAGCAGAGCGTTTCCAAAGGCTTCCCTGTAGCCTGGGCTTAGCGTGTCCAGCAGCGAATAAACAGTCTCGTGATACTGGTTGCTTAAATCCTCGTTGACC
This sequence comes from Cynoglossus semilaevis, assembly GCF_000523025.1. Taxonomy (NCBI): domain Eukaryota; kingdom Metazoa; phylum Chordata; class Actinopteri; order Pleuronectiformes; family Cynoglossidae; genus Cynoglossus; species Cynoglossus semilaevis. The sequence continues at coordinate 5,540,249 of NC_024307.1, read as the reverse complement.
TGATCGAAGGCGTAGCCTACCACCTGTCAGAACAGAAGTTACACAATTACTGCGAAACGCCACATTTACCTTGTATCTACACAGAGAAACCACAGCATCCACAGTCTCACCCTCAGTCCTGCTTCTGTGAGCTCCAGACAGTATCTGTTCCCCTCTCTGGTTTCCACGTTTATATAGGCCACATCTAAAGCGCTCGCCAGATTTTGCGACACGTACATTTGAGTGACGGCAAAGAGGACGTCGTTGACCACGGCCTCCGCTTCTAACCTCATGTCCTTGACGTCGCCAAGCACCACGCAGTCGTCGTCAAACGAAGGGACGATGGACTCCTCTGGTTGGCAGTCGACCTCCATCACCTGTGACAGACAGATATCAGTAACCGTCAGTTCCCTATAACATAAGTGTAACATTTACAGACATGTTACACCTCATAACCTCAGTCAGTCAGTGGGTCTGCTGTCCTGGGCCCACGGTAGAAGGGTGCCCAGAACAGGGGCCTGATTAAATTATAGAAAAGTGTTGATCCAGGTGCAGGGGGCCTCAGCTAAGATTACCTTGTCCCAGGCCCAGGAAAAACTGTCAGTGGCTCTGGGTACATGGGTAAAATTAGGTCAAAGGACAACAATGATGACTGAGGCAGAAGTAAAACTGACCGCTATTTTTGTTTTAAGAGGAACTTGGCCACCACATTAGGCTCACTTCAATGTTTCTGTGAACTTCCTCAAGCCTAATATAGATTTAAAAAAAAAACCCGACATTAACTGTGTTAAACCACTCACACCTGGTCCAGTTCTACAGTTCATCAGCTCTAATGCATTTGTTAAACAGGCAATTCTGTGACTCTTTATTTCCTTTGTGTCAAGTGTAGCCTGTAGCTTTGTCAGCATATCGTGTGATTGGTTACTTGAAAATGATCAAATTTTACTTAATCGGTCAAAAAACGCTCTTCTTATTCACTGCAACTTTTTGTCTATGCGACAGTGACAGACAGATCTATTAAATCTCTACTAGGTGGCAGCAAATTACGTTACGTATACGTTTTGGGATGTTTTCGTTTTATTTTCGTTCTAATGTAAAAATATGTTTAAAAAAATAAAAATGTTTAAAGGATTTCCCACTATAAAAAAGGCTGACCGAGGCAGTCCAAGAATAAATATACATCTTAGTAAGGAGTGACAAATAGTTGTAGTGCTATAGGGACACATAGTGGTCATGGTAAGTATTACAAAAGTTTATTAGTCGTCATCTCCAGATTCAACTTACACAGTACTCGACATTCAGAGCCATACTGATGATAGTAGACTGGGTGTAGATACATCAACATCTGTATGAAGAGATACTTAGTGCATCCTTTCTTCTATAGTGGACCATTACACTGTACCACAGCTATATCATAGTGGTTTAATGACTGCTGATCAAAATTGTTGTAATGTGTCTGCTTCAAAACTACATTACATTACAATCAATACAAATGTACATTATTGCCTGACTTCTTCAAGCAGTATTCACAATGCCTGTATCTGGAATAATACTGCATGAAATATGTATGTTGATGTGAGTGTTCCAGAGGGAAATGATCACAAAACATGGGAGCGGGTAATAAAAGCAAAGATCAAAGACAACGATGAGAAATAAATCAACAACTCCACCTGCTGCTATTATTGTTCAGATGCAATTCTGTTGAGACATTCTGTCGAAACACAAGTTAAAAAGATAAAAGGATGCCATCACATCAAGGCAAGTCTTAACCCCGAGGACTTCATCAGTAGATTAAAGCCAGGGTGGGAGGGGGTTACAGAGATTCTGGGATGTGAAGGACAGCCAAAGGAAATAGAAGTAGGACACATTACTGTGCCTACCTAAAGAATGTCAAGAAGAGAAAGGAGGCGAGGCAATAATGCAGCACTACAGTTGCCGACTGCCATCGTTCACCATCACTAACTTAAACAAAGTTACAAGGATGACATCAAATGCAGGCAAGTTTTCATCAGATTCCTTCAGTATTACTGTTGGTTTTTGTAACAATTCTTATAGGCAAAAAAAGAGTACAGTCTGCATCAGTTGTATGATCGACAGGCAATTGTTCAATACAGGAAAAAACACTGTGTCATTCAAACAAAAGTATCTTCTTATATGCATCTCTCACCATGCTTTGTTATTTTTTTTCTCCTAAATGGGATCTATGTTGAATAAATTCACTGTTTACTGAATCTGTATATATTTGCATTCTCATAACATTCACATTGAGGTATTTTTATAACCAGTACGCCACTTCAAGTCTACTTTCACTTCTTTACCTGTATGGAAAGTATGGACATTGTATGTAAGTGTGTGATTTCTACTTTTTGTGAGTAACGATTGGCTCCAACTTACGGTATCAGTATAAATGGTATGTGATAAAATCCAGAATCACTGATATTCCAGTAATTTTGACTAGCAGGAGTTGTTAGTAAACAAAGTAGTACCTTGTATTAAATTGTTATAACTTTTTTAAAATCTGAATATGTTGTTTTTCTTAATTGTCTTTGACAAACAATAACGTTTTTTATTTGTCAAATTTTAGCCTGATCAATATATTTATAAATATGTTGCACATTTTAAAAAGGCAGATTGACTCGTCTATTTCCACACTACATTGGATTGTAAATCGCGAAATGAACCAATTCTACATTTCGACGATTTCAACTACAGAGGTTTAAAGTAGATGAGCTCAGCTGTAGCCTACTTTGCCAATACACTTTTAATAACATGGTAAAAGCTAAAACCAGTCGGGCGTTTCCGGTTTACTACCGAGTCTTCACTTTTCAAACAGACAAACACATATGTTTATTTAACGCAACCCACGTCAATAACGTTAATAAACGTTAGCTTTTAGTTAAAACGTCACTGCAACGTCTTGAATGATTTTTTTTTTTACTTTGGCTAGCTGAGGGCAAGACAAGTCAGAGTATTGTCATTAAAGACACAACTGTGAGACTTAATTTTTAGTATTATGTAACTTCTCACACAAGTTTTCCCATCTCTTACTTTAGATCACAAACAGTTGCTGTTTTTGTTTTAAACTACAGGGGGATTATCAGTCAAGTCACCGCTATGATGTTGCACAGTAATCTAACGCCCTGAAATGCACAAAAGTCTCTCGAATACTTAGTTTGCAAAACTAACTAAGTATAAACTTGCATAGGTTTGAACTATGGCAAATGCAATCGCCTCTCAGCTGCCAAATAAACCAGAATCATTTTCTATTCAAACTGCGTGTAATTTGCTCACCTCCTCCGCTGCTTGTATTCTTCCGGCTTGTAGAATCTCCCAACCCCTCTGTATGCGAGGTTGGGTCAAATGAGCCACACCTCCAGTCACACAAGCGTTCCACCCTCCAAAATAATAATATAATTTGTTCACTAGCAGTTAGTTTGTAGCTATTCAATTTAGGATCAAAAACTGATTCTATCTGAAGAGTGACCGGCACATTTACGAATACGTTGTGTCATGACGTCATTGCTAATGCTTTCCCGTGTGCGTGTGGGTTCAGGCAGCTGCGTTTACCCGTACCAGAAACCCGACTCCTTTTGCGCATGTGCGGTAGTGCATACGCCTTCAGTTTCCGGTACCGGCGGGAACGAATGTAGGTCCTCACGCAACAACGAATATTAAAGAGATTAAGGTAATTTGTTTAAATAATTTCATAATATAGTAAATAAGGTAAGCGTATTTGATTGACAACATGAATAATACAGTTAAAATTATAAGTAAGTTCAAATATAAATATGGCAGGTTTTGTTAACAATAAGAAATAAGACAGTCACAACCATGAATCAGAATAACGTTATTGATTCCCAATTGGCGAAATTCTTTCATAGCACAAACTCACAAACGCAATAAAAACAAGAGAATCGTAGCACTCCCAAAATAACAAATCTACAGAGCCAACATTTCGAAAAATAAAAGCAAATAAATATAAAAACACGTTCTAATCTATCCCTCTTATTCATAAATTCCCCTTGTGTTTTATTACATCCAAAAGACGAAGTCTAACCTAAAAATAAATTCGTAGTTTTTAAAATCTAAATCATTACAGGAAGCAGACGCACTGCCGCACATGCGTGGAACAAATCGGGCTACCGTACGGTTCGGGTAGTGACGGTGCGGAGTCATGAATGTGTTTGTAAACAACGTCAGAAGGTAACTTGAAGAGCTGCTATAACATATTTATTGTATTCCTCAATGTCATCATTGTTATCATGTTCCGATAGTTCACATATATTTACAGCTGCTTGCGGACGTGCGTGTGTCTTGTAGTGTAAAAAAAAAACTTGGGCATAAGGTTGTTTTTGAGGATAACAGGCAGGCTAACTAGCCGCTAGGCGCTAATGTGTCCTCAGCTCATGTATGTTACGGATGGACTAATAGTGATAACTAGCCTCATACTAGCCGGCTAGTTAGCTTCATGACATGCTTTTGTTAAGCAAACAACAGTCCGTCTAAATGCCGTCCAGTCTACTGACTAAAGATGACAGTTCTGCTTATTTACACAGAGGGTTGGGGAGATGTTGAATCACTTATCTGTGATGTGTTCACTCTGATTTTGTAATTGCCTCTGTGTAGTTAATGTTACTCCAAACGGAGTTAATATTTGATGGCAGTGACACCGGACAATTTCTGTTGATCGTTATTTCGACGCCAGTAAGTTTTATTAACCACACTTCTCTTATTACACAATTTAGGTATTATTTTGGTGTTACTGTGGTATCCAATGTGTTGAGCCTCATGTTGTGCCAAGTGTCAGATTTCAAAAGGGGCACCATATGTCTGTTTCCTGTAGGCGCAGCAAACTGGAGTCGGACCATTTTCCACACACATCACTGAGTGTCAACACATCCTCCACCGTGTCCCCTATCTTGGGACATGAGGGATCCTTCAACTCAGGATTTATCCATGTCTTTAAATCAGCAGGATGATACCTCAGTGAAACCAGCGATTGACTCTGAGCTGTTTTTCTAGCTGTAGTATCCCACTGTGGTGCTACAGAATTTGCCCTTTCCTATCTGTGTACTGTACACCTGTTGAGTTAAGATGCCTTGGCCATTTTCGGAGTCCATCAAGAAGCGTGCCTGCAGGTACCTTCTGCATCGGTACCTTGGGAACTTCCTGGAGGAAAAGCTGAGCTTGGATCAACTCAGCTTAGACCTCTATCAAGGCACTGGGTCACTTACCCAAGTGCCATTAGACAAATGGGTATGTTTATTATAGCTTGTTTGTTATAGCCTATATTGTATAGAGAGAAAAAAATCAATTCATTTTAATAGGTATACTAAATATGTTTGGAAATAAGAGAAACCTCTTTAATATGTCTTTCTTTTTAGTCTCTTAATGAGTTACTGGAGACAGCAGACGCTCCATTTGAAGTCACTGCAGGATTCATACAGACCATCTCTCTGACAGTTCCATGGGCATCACTGCTACAGGAAAACTGTGCTCTAGAAGTCAAGGGGTTAGAGATGGTTCTCAGGCCACGACCAAGAATGGGTACTGACTTTCTTTTAGAACATTTTTTTTATTAAACTCAGGGTGGTGGTAGTGTACTGTAAATAAAAAAATGCCTCTTCGTTCCAGCCTCTGGTGTCGAGCCCATGTACTGGTCCAGTTTCATGACAAGTAGCCTGCAGCTCGCCAAAGAATGCCTCAGCCAGAAACTCACAGATGACATGGGGGAGAGTTTTCAGCCCTTTGAGGGATTGGAGAAGTTTGCAGAAACAATAGAGACAGGTGATCTTCTCATATGACTTAGTTCATGGATGTAATTGGATTTGTCCTTTGAAATCCAGATGTTAATATTTTTGTCATCCTACTACATCCTATTACAGTTCTGAGAAGAGTCAAAGTGACTTTTTTGGACACCGTTCTTAGAATTGAACACATTCCGGAAAACTCAAAAACTGGAATTGCACTTGAAGTACGGATCAACAAGTAAGTTTTACCATTTGGAGAAATTGCTGATGAAAACATTACAAATTTTGAAGAAGATTTATATTCCTGTTCTTAAAATACCGTTCTTGACACCACCCATCCCAGGATACTCGTATACTTGTGTGAGCAGCCCACTTGACTTTGCTCTGTTGTTGTTCCCAGCATTGTTTACTGTGATGAAACCGGGGAAGAAGGTTCCAGCGTGAATGTGCATCAACCAACTACATTTGCACATAAAAACCTTCAGATGGAAGGTGTCACGATATTATGGGATGAATTTTCCGATTCATCCCGGTCAGGTGGTAAATCATCTTCCACACCAACAGTGAGTTCAATGTTATATATATATATTTTTAAACATAGCTTTTAAACAAGTCAAAAATATGGAGCTTTATTGTGTATACATTTTTATGTTGTAGGAAACTGAGCCCAAACTGTCCCCGAGCTGGAATCCCAAAATTATATGTGAGCCCCACCCTCAGTTCACAGAGACTTTTTCTGCAGCAGCACCATTTGAGCCTGTGCAGATTGGAAGCCTTGGTGGTAAAATCGAGTTGTCCCTGACTTTTAAAAACAACCCTTCTATGCCTGGACCAAAGGTAATTTAAATCATTCTGCAATACTGTATAACTCTCTTCTTTTTAAATGTTTAAAAGTTCATCATTTAGTATGGAAATGGTCATGTACTTCATGAAGTCCTTGTCTTTCCAGCTTGATGTTGTTGGACATGCGGACACATTGGTTTTTCTGCTGTCTCCACATCAAGTTCATCACCTGCTGGATTTGTTTGGGGCTTTCTCTGGAGGAAGTAAGCATCACTTTAACTAAGTTTATAATGACACAAAACTAGTCAAAGAAAAACACAAGCAAGACAGAATAAGTATGGCTGTGTGACTGCAGGTACACAGGACTGGGCCAAGGACCGGAAGAGTCGACCCATACAGCAGGAAGATGAATACCGACTTCACATGGAGCTGAACCGTTGTCTGAAGAAGGACACCGCTGGGCCTGGAACAGACCCTGACCTCTTTGACAGTGAGACTACCAGAACTGTGTCAAGTCGAGGTTAGGCTCACACTCTCTCTCTCTCTCTCTCTCTCTCTCTCTCTCTCTCGCTCGCTCTCTCGCTTCCTCTCTCTCTCTCACACACACACGTTTTTACGTAATCATTTCTTACCAGTTAGTTTTTGGTTCTTTTTAATAAAAAATGGTCCTTTCCTTTATTTCTGGTGGCTGGTGTAGATGATGTGTTCTTCTCCATGGCTGACATGGACATGTCTCATAGTTTGTCATCACTGCCTCCTTTGGGGGAACCACCAACTGTTGACTTGGATTTGTCACTTAACAGCAACTACTCTGCCTCCCCAGGAGACTCTCCCTCTGGAAATGCAACAGTAAGTGTAAAAGTCACAGAAGTACATTGAACTAACACGTAGGTGAGTGTATGGCAACACAGTGGCGTGGGTATGTTACTGTTCATTGAGTGAGTTAGGAAGTATTTTTGTTTTTAGCTGTTGAAGTGCAAATCGTCCAAATAAATAATTTAGCATATTTCTGGCAATGTGTCTCCATTAGCAGGCGCTGTGGGACGAGTACATGGATGTACCACGACAAAGGGAGAGACAATTGAATGAAACACTTGTCCAGACACGGGGTTCACAGTACACTCATAAACTTCTGAGGCAGACCTGTGAGTAGCTCACTGTACTTTTATACATGTACAAATACAAGTATTTTGTTTGATATAATATTACTTGGTTTTGGTTGCTCATTGCAAAAACAAAAAAAAGTTTTTTCTGTATTTCCTGTTTTCAGCACATCCTTCTAAAACCCATGGCAGTGAGTCCAGACCAGAGCTGGTGTTGAAGCTGACGCTGGACAGCCTGGCTGTCTCTGTCCTCCACATCGACCCACTGCCAGCACCAGATGCTGCTCCCAGTCCTCTTCATCCTATCGCCGCACACTTCTTCAGCATTGTTGGCCCAGGCCAGCTTTCCTCAACTGCTTTCCTTCAGTCTCGGGCAGTGTTCAATCAAGCTTGTCCTCATGACCACCTCAGGTGCAGTTCACAGATGTTTTTTTCCTTATATTTCCCGGTGCTTGTTTTGATTTGTTGTTTTAATTTCTGTAAAGCATGTGAAAGACTGAAGCTAAAAAAAATGACGGCATTTTTTTCCCAGATTTGTGGGCCAGGGTGTGAAGGTGACCTATGAACACTGTCAGGGCTCCAGTTTGCGAACTTTCAGCACTGACGTGACTCTAAACCAGCTGGAATTCCTAGAATGTCTCTTTCCATCTGAGGCTGTCGTTGGTGGATCCCAGCGTGGTATTCAGTACACTGAGGTGAGAGTGTCAGACAGAGATTGTCACTTTTGTCAATTCTGCTTACCTTCACTTCAAACTTGATTATTATTTATTTTAGGTTTCTCACTGTTTTCTCTGCCTCACCTTAGCTGCTGACATTTGACACCACGACCAGCGCTGATGCGCCACTCACCACCTGCCTCCACCTGCTGTACAAGCAGGCTGAGCGCCGTGGCCCACAGGTTACAGCATTTGCTAGTCTAATAAGAAACCACAACACTTAGCGATGCAGTAAAACCATTTGTTTTTTTGTCCTGTTTTCACTGAGTCTTACTGGCCTTTACATGTCTGAACAGGGGGGCCAGGTTCGCTTTAGCACAATCCCCAGAAAAGCCGACATCCTGGTGGAACTGGGTCCTGTGAGATCTGAGCTGGACATCAGCATCGTGGACAGACTCAACTCACTGCTGCAACCTCAGAAGCTGTCGACCACAGAGATGATGGCCTCCCATATGTACACATCCTATAATAAACACGTCAGCTTGGTAAGGAACTAATGAATAACATTTTCTTTAGAAGAACAGACTCTCAAACATGTATAATCACAATAATAATATTTAAAAAAAAAACATTTTATTCAAATTGATTTTTATCAGATGCTGCTCATATGGTGTTTCTGTTTCTCAGCATAAAGCCTTCACAGAGGTTTTCCTGGATGATAGCCACACTCCCACCAACTGTCACGTATCACTGACTGTCAGCGCACCACTGCTGGGCCTGGCAGTCCGGTTCCCCATCCCTGACCTCCGCTCCGATCAGGAGAGAGGCCCTTGGTTCAAGAAGTCCCTGCAGAAGGAAGTGCTTTATCTGGAGTTTGAAGATCTGGAAATGAAATCAGAGTTCGTGGGTGGTGGATCTGTACAGACCAAGATGGAACTGGTTTTCAGAGACCTCACTGGTATGTGGACCAAACAGACTTGTCTTTCAGTTATTTGTTTTTAATATATATTAATGCAGCCATTCTTAAAACTTTTTCATATTTCAACAGGGAAGTTCCAGGAGGAGCTGGATGAAGCAGCAACCCGATTCCTCACGGTGTCCCACACCATGGACGGAGACATGGCCACATCTGAAAGTGTCAAATTTGACTGGCCCAGGTATGTTTCTTTAAACTTCCTCAAACAGAGGATTTCTTCACAGGTCAAGCTTTAAAAATATTTTTTATTTTCTCTTTGAGCAGAATTGTGCTCAAGATGAACCCCACCGCGGTCCACTCCATCCTGGAGCGTGTGACGGCAGAAGATGACGAGGGTGCCGAGGATCATTCTCTGGAGGAGGAAGAGGAGGAAGGAGCTGCTCATTCGCTGAAGGACGTGTGCGACTTTGGCAAACCAGAGCCGTCGCCTTTTTCTTCACGCAGGGTCATGTATGAAAATGAAGAGGTGGGTCGTGGTTGAAGGGTCAATATTACCCACAAACAGAGCTCTGTATCATGTTGTTACTGATAATGCCAATGTGTTATTCATTTTAAAATTTTGTTACTGATAATGCCAATGTGTTATTATTCATTTTAAAATGAAGTTAAAAAAGGTTAATTGTAATCTTCAAATTTTTTTTAAATTCCAGATGATAATTCCTGGTGATGTTGCAGAAATGACAGAGTTCCAGGAAAAAACCATGAACAACTCACGGTTCATCCTTGAGTTGTGTTTCCCTAACGTGCAGTTGGTTCTACCCAACAAGGCGTTTTATGAGAAACTATACAACAGGTATGAAATAAATAATTATGTTTTAAACTACTTAAATGAATTAATGAAGCTTAAACAATAGAAATGCTAAAATTTAGGGTTTTATTTTATGCTGTTTACATAATTGTTTCCCAAAGACTGGGTCACGACCCTTAGGTGGGTCGCAAGTGTTTTTTGGGGTTTTTTTTGGGTCTTCTCGCTTCATGTTTCCCAGGAGTTTACAAAAAATGTCTATTGTCTTGGGTCGCAAAGGTTTGTGACTTTTAAAATATGGGTCCCCAGAAAAAAAAGTTTGGAAAACACTTGTCTACATCATAAACTTTCATCTCATGTCTTTGTTTCACTGCTAATAGATATTATAATATATACTGTATATAAATATTCTTGTGCTATTGATTATATTTATATTTAATTCAACCTGGAACTTTCCTTTGTCTAAAATTAAATGTGGATAACATTTCAGGATCAATAATGACCTGCTGCTGTGGGAGCCCACTGCTCCTTCTCCTGTGGAGACGGTTGACAGTATGCCATACGGAGTTGGCCTCTCAGTTGCCAGCCAGTTAATCAACACTTATTCCAAGGACAGCTTCAGCCAGTTCCGCTCTGTTGGAACTGAGGGTGAGCCAGCGAAAATTACTGAAATTTGATTTTTGGAGAAATACAATATAACGCTGTGTAAGTGGAACTGTTTTGATGACCTCAGAGACTTATTTCCTGCTCTGTTTTAAGAAGACACCAGTGGCTCGGAAGAGGAGAACCTGCACTATTACTCTTCTGCCTGTGACCCGGGGATGAGGTCTCGCAAGAAGAGGAAGCACAAATCTCACAGCAAGACGTCCCAGAGTCTTTTCTCTGTCATCCTCACTGTCAATCATGGCTTGGTAGCTCTTCAAACTAATGCTAAGGTAATTTCACATTAGATCAGGGATCTCACACTCAAATGAGCCACTGTTGCCCCTGACATCCCATCAGAGGACCAAAAACCCAGAGCAGGAGCTCAGATGGCATTATAGGACATCTAATTGTGGGCGCAGATGAAAGATTTATGGAATGAAAATGGCCTGCGGGCCAGGAGTTTGAGACCCCTGCATTAAATTCTAATGTTAGTTCTCAGCCACGTGTTAAACTGTGGATCTTTTATGTTTTCCAGAAAGAGGACAAAAGTGTAATTAGAAACAAACACGGCGAGTTCTGGCTGGAGGTGAAGAATGCTGTGCTGTTTTGTGTAACACAGTACGAAGGCTACAAAGACCAGCACTACATTTGCTTTCACACTGGTAGTGTCTGCCTGTACCACCAAGGTAACACCAGATGTCACTGTGGTTCTTGTTCTCCAGTGTGAATCTGTTGATAATGTGAAAGTTGCTCTGACACACAGTTGTTCTTGTCTTCCTCTCAGGTCTGTTGGATGGCGGTCCTTCGGTCTTGGATATAAAGTTGCCATGCAGGACACATCCACATTGGTTGGAGCCGACCATCTACCAATCAGAAACATCTTCTGAGAGATCATCGACGCCCTCGGAGAGTATCGGTCTGGAGGCCCGCAGCATGGTGTCTGTCGCTGTCAAAGTCTTATCGCAGAATGCGGAGCGCATTGTTAAGGTAGGGAGCTCATTCACATGGTTACAGTTATATGTTAGAGTTTATATATTTTTATGGAACCAGATGGAACGACTGAAACAAAAAAGATCGCAACCTTTACTGACTCGTGACCCCATTTTGACATCACAAATTACTGGCAACCCCAGGGACATTTTAGTAGTTGTCACTTGTGGAGTCACATGATCGCAGCCATCAATCAAGATGAGCCAGCTCAGATATTTACTGTATATATGCTACATTTTATTTGAACTGGATTTATATTCAAGAAAGAATACAGTTGTTAAATATTATGTGTGGAGTTTTTAATCATAATTTTAAACAGAATAATACTTTGTCAAAAAAACATTTTTTTGTAATTTCTTATCAATTATTAATTACCAGACATTTCAGACGACCCTATTTGAATTTCATATGACCACATTTGGGGTTGTGACCCCAACATTGAAGCTTTAATGGCTGTGGATCAATGTCTCTGTGTCTCACAGTAGAGATACACCACAAAGAACATTCCTCCATTGTCAGCAGTCGACAATAACATAAACAGATCATATTACCGGATCACATACACGTGGCCTGTAATTAAGTTTGGTTTTGATTGGTGCTGACTCTAATGGTGTGTGTGTGGATACAGGAATATCTGGTTGCAATTGGAGTGAGAGGAGCCACGCTTCAGCACAGAGTCGTTCCTCCCAGTCTGGGTTGGTACGACCAGGTAAGACCATGTTTCCAGACGTGTAAATTTGGAGTTGTGTCTAAAAAATTATATAGTAAGGCTCGTCACCACTGCTGCCTTACAGATAGTCGACTTCCTGAACGTTTGTGACGAGCCTGTGTTGGGTTACGCCCCTCCCACATCTGTCACCACTCTACATCTACACCTGTGGAGCTGCTCTCTAGACTACAGGTAAGGAATATTTCAAATCATCATCTGATGCCACAGTGAAATGTTCTCCTGGTATTTACTTCTTATGTGGCCCATGTTGTTCTCGACAGGCCCCTCTACCTGCCAATCAGATCACTGCTGGCCGTGGAGACGTTCAGCATCTCCAGCAGCCTCTCTTTAGATCATTCTTGTTCGACACTCAGGTGCTAGACGGATTTCTTCATAGATGCTGATACAAGTACAACAAGAGTGTTGTGTTGTAATGATGTGTGTGTGTGTGTGTCTCTGTGTGTTTGCAGGATTATTTTAGACGAAGCTGCTCTGTTCCTCTCTGACAAGAATAATGCCCTGTCTGTAAATTTAGCCCGAGGTAAGTTGATTTGATTTATGTTTTTTTTTAACTACAACAGTGATGTAAAATGGAGCTGCATTCAATAGTTGTGTGTGGTTTACTTCGCAGACTACGTCCAAGTGGTGGACATGGGAACACTGGAGCTGAGGATTACGGCCGTCAAACCAGGATCAGATGGAAAACTGGTGGGATATTTTAACCTGTGAACGTTGATGATATTTTCTGAGGAACAATGATCTCTCGTGTCTTCATCTGTTTTCATTTGTCTGCCGGTTGTTAGTTGGAGCCCAGATTTGAGCTGCGATGTTCCAGTGATGTCATTCACATCCGTACCTGTTCTGACTCCTGCGCCGCCCTCATGAATCTTATCCAGTACGTAGCCAGCTACGGTGACCTGCTGCCCCCAGCAGAACCAGAGGCAAAGCACAGCAGCACTTCACAAAAATCCAAGGTCAGTAGTGACTCCTGTCCTGAGAGATCAGATAACAAACAGACGGCTTTAAATCTGGGAAAATCTGGAGGCACCTGCAGTAACCTTGTTGTGATTGAATCTCACTTTCTTGATGGTTTATTATTGTGTGAAAATGTTGGACTTGTTCATAGAAATGTAGATTTCATGTGAGACTGAGATGATTCAGTGACTTGTTCTTAAATGGTTTCATTTACTTGAACTCAAGCCTCAACAGGACAATATTTTAGACTTTACAAATCAAGTGAATTCTTGATTCCGTTCCGACCGAGGTGAACCTGAAAGCCACCACATAATTTCTGCTTTTTCAGTTATACCATTAGTTACAGACAGTTTTCCAGAGACATGAGCTTGGGATCTTACACTTTGATACATCTCACCACGGTCCAAGGTTGACATGTATGAACCTTTTGAGGCTGCGTTGTTGCCTAGTCTGAGTGTATTATTGTACAGGCGGAGTTTCCGAGTAGAACCGCATCTCAGACTCCTCTGCTCGCTGAAACTGAGCAGCAAATTTTGCAGGACCTGATGAGCGAGGCCATGGAGGAGAACGACGGGCAGCACACACTGGGCTCCCAGCAGAACGGTGAGGACTTTATTCTCATCCCATTCTCGCCATTGCTTGACTCTATGAGTGAGGGTGAGATCTCAACTCTTGACACGTCTGCAGGTACACACGAGGTTAAGAAACATGACCGTGAAGCACCACACTCTGACCTGTTCCTGTTCCCAGATGAGAGTGGGAATATAATTCAGAGTCCCACTTACCCCATTCTCCACTCTCCTCTCATCACTCCTGTTCCAAACCTGACCCAGGAGACTGATGACTTTTGTATCCTGGAAACACCTGGATCTGGGGGACAGGTTTGGATGTTTTTAATCACACAGCTATATTTGCATAATAGTTATTTCATGTTTTTTAATCAAGACTTTTGTTTTGCGTCACTGTTTCAGGATCATGATCAGGAACCAGTGGTCAAACTGCTGTCGTCAGGGCCAGTAGAAATCAAAGAAGACTACTTCAGTCAGCCCCTGGGTGGGAGTGATTCTTCCAGGGGAGCAGTGAACTTTCCCATACCAGAGGTCCGCTACCTCATCAAGGAGATCTCCGTCATCTGGCACCTCTACGGTGGGAAAGACTTTGGTGCTACAGCCTTCACGGTTTCTCCTGCCAAAAGCAGAGGGTGAGGAATGGAACTCTTTGGAACTTTTTTTGGATGTGCTGAAAGGTATCTGGACTTTTGTCATGTGGTTGTTCTGTCTCTGCCCTGCAGGTCCACACCACACAGTTCGCCTTCTCAAACTCCTGTCAGGCGGTCCAGCAGCGCTTCTGGACGGGCAGGAGGGGGAAGAGGACGAAACCCTGACGTCCTGATGGAGATCCAGCTCAGCAAGGTACAGATACTTCTGAGATTATCATTGAAGTCACATCGCAGCATACAGAATAAAACGGTGGTTTTCAACCTTGGGGTCGAAACCCCACTTGGGGAAGCATGGATTTCAAATGGCGAAATGATTCGCCAATTTCAATTCACCTGAAATGTTGATTAGAAATTGATTACCAAAAAAAATTACAGGTAAAATATTTTTTCAACTAATTATTATTCTTTTTTAAAATGTTAAAAAACACACAGTCTTAAACAATTGTGTTCTTACACTTTCATGAATATAAATCAATTTCATATAAAATTCAGCATATTAAAGCACCTGAGCTGGTGCATCTTGAGTGACAGCTCACAAGACAGGCTCTTCTGTACATGTGGTCAGGGAAAATGAAATGTCACTCAGGGGTCACCAGTAAAATCTCTGTGTGGTTTCTTTCACTATTCACTGACTCTTTTCTTTTACCCCAGGTGAGGTTTCAACATGAGGTGTACCCACAGACCCAGGGCTCTTCAGGGTCAACGGTGGACCATGCTGTCTCGCGGCAGGTGTTCATTGTGCAGGATTTGGAGATTAGAGACCGACTGGCTACATCACAGATGAACAAGTTCCTTTATTTGTACTCTAGCAAAGAGATGCCTCGCAAAGCCCATTCCAACATGGTGAGCCTCAGCTTTAACCACCACATTTAACCAGAAGACTGTCAAGTCTAACTTTTAAATTATTATTTTTTTGCTTGTAGTTGACAGTGAAGGCCCTGCACATGTGTCCAGAGTCCGGTCAGGCTCCTCAGGAGTGTTGTCTCCGTGTCTCCCTCATGCCTCTCCGTCTGAATATTGACCAGGTAGGGGACAGTGTTAAAGATAAGGCACACACACCATCCTCAGACATATTTAAGTTGAAGTTACATTGTTATCTCTTTTCGTCTGTAGGATGCGCTGTTCTTCCTAAAAGACTTCTTCACCAGTCTTGCGACAGAAGTTGAGTTTTTCTCACCAACTGCCCAAGAAGGTAAAACAGATTATCCACCCAAAAAAAAAAAAAACATTTGTGTGCCCATAGTTCTACTTCCTTTTTTACTTTTTTGTCTGCTGTGTGAAAGTACAATTGTTGCTGCTCAACAAAGCATCAAATAGAAGTAGGTTCTTTGTCATGTAGTAGTCTCAGACATGGCAGTATGTTTTTGTGTGTATGGCAGTGGTTCTTTTTTTTGCAGCGCCCCCCTTCTGGACATAGATAGGACTGTTGTTTTATTTTAACTAAAAGCTAATTTTTTTTTCTCTTAGCTTTCTGTGTGTCTACAAAAAAATCTGCTGGTCCCGAGATCTCCTGCAACTTCTCCAAACACGCCGGCAGCAGCCAGGATCCTGCACCAATCATCTCTGTTCCTGCTCGTAGACGTCTGAGTCATAATGGCTTTGTTTCATCGGGGAGAGAGGAAGTGACCGACGGAGAAAGCTCGGCTCAATCTTTCAGAGATCAGCCGATCTTCTTCAGGTAACTTAAAAAAAAAGCAATGAAACTTTTTTTTTTAATTTTATTTTGAGTTTGAGGTAATATTTGCTTTCACCACTAGGGAGTTTCGATTTACATCAGAAGTTCCTATTCGCTTAGACTACCATGGGAAACACGTATCCATGGAGCAGGTACGTGACATTAAAATACTTAATTTGAATTTCAGCATTTTGATGTTGAAGCTATAGTGATAACTGTGAGATACTTTTTTTAGGGAACGTTTGCAGGAATCATTATTGGACTGACGCAGTTAAACTGCTCCGAGCTGAAGCTGAGACGGTTGTGCTACAGACAGGGGTATGTTTTAGTTCCCCCAGTAAAAAGGCAATGTTTTTTGTATTTTTGTTTTTATATATATAAACCCATCTTTTATCTGTGTTTGTTTTCCAGGTTACTGGGTGTTGATAAGCTCTTCTCCTATGCAATAAATGAATGGATTAATGACATAAAGAAGAACCAGCTCCCAGGTCTGCTGAGTGGTGTGGGACCCATTCACTCTGTGGTGCAGTTGGGTGAGTTTATGATCTGATTTAAAAAAAACATTCATGACATGCAGGTAGATCTCACTGGTTTGTCCTGTTCTTAAAATGATGATTTGTGTTTAGTCCAGGGATTCAGAGACCTGGTGTGGCTCCCCATTGAACAGTACAGGAAAGATGGTCGGATAGTTCGAGGATTTCAACGTGGCACCGCTTCCTTCGGCACTTCTACTGCTATGGCCGCCCTGGAGCTGACCAACAGGATGGTCCGGACCATACAGGTGAAACTCCCTATAGAACGGAGATCAATCATCACATGCACTTTTTCATTTCATAGAAAGAACTTTATTGGAAGTTCAGCCTATTGTAACGTCACTTGTACAAAAACAAATATCTGCGAGTACTTTCTTTGTGAATACTGTATCCTTTTTTTATCCACTTCATCTACCTTCATAATTAAGTTATTTTAAGCTGCTCACTCAGGGCATTTACATATTTACTCTGTAGCCAATCAGAGAATCTCTCTGATTCTCACATATTTACTCTGTAGCCAATCAGAGAGGATATTCTCTCTGATTCTCTCTGTGCACTGCAGAGTCACATGGCCTAATTTTTAAATATGCTGAACAAACACATTTATCCATTTATCCTCATCTTTCTCAGGTCGGGGCAGTCGGCTCGAGCCGATTTTAGCAGTCATTGGGTTGAGGGTGGCGTACATGCGGGGCTATAATCCAGTCCATGACAAGGTCATATATAGACACAAACATCCACTCACACTAATTTATAACCACGGGCTGTTGAGCGCAAACCATCAGGCAAATCCCCATTTTTGCATGTTTGTGAACTTTGGAAGACAAAACATGAGGCGAACGTACAGAGACTGTGATTTAGGTAAAATGCAGTTTCGTTAAAAATGTCTTTGGGAGCGTCCTTCAGTGACATGGTTTGGTCTGGCTACAGGCAGCAGCAGAGACGGCCTACGACATGGTGTCACCAGTGCCCGATGAACGAGAAACCAAGAAGATAAGACGATATTCTCCTTATGGACTCTCTCACCAGCCTGTGGACCTGAGGGAGGGCGTGGCCAAAGCCTATACTGTGGTCAAAGAGGTAGGTGTTGCCTGTATTTGGTTCTGTATTTAAAAAAAGTTAGTGGTTAGGAAAGGCGTGGGCAAACGTTTTGACTCGCGGCCCACGATGGGTCCTAGGAGCAGATAGATGCAGCGTTAAGGTAAATGACATGTAAAAGTCATGCATAAAGGCTAAAATGCTAAAATGCTTTTAGCCTTTTCTATGCCATCTATTGGGGAGCTACAGTCATTGCAGCAAAAAGGCATAAGTATAATGATAATATAAATTAATAACATTATTTGGACAAATTTGGCAGCCTGGATTACAAAGGCAAATGGGCCACATCTGGCCCCCAGGCCTTAGGATTTGACACAGATGGTGTTTGTCGTTCCACAGGGGATCACAGACACTGCACTGACCATCTATGACACGGCCACACGGGAGCACGAGCAGCGTGGGATGACGGGGGCCGTGGGTGGAGTCCTGCGCCAGCTGCCGCCAGCTGTTATCAAGCCCCTGATCATGGCCACTGAGGCCACCTCAAATGTTCTGGACGGGATGAGAAACCAGATTCACCCTGACGCACGGCAGGAGGAGACGCAGAAGTGGAGGCAGGGCGAGGAGTAAATTTTGCCGCCGTGAACTGGAAACAACGATTGCACAAAACTCAAGAGCTGATGGAAACAATTAGGACCTGTGTGTAAATAAAATGCTCATCATCTCATCGCAATTTGAACTCCTGTCGTTCCGCTTCTGTCGGCTCACCAGTCCTGTCATAGTGCCTTCATGGCTGTCAGCGCATCAGTCCGGCTGTGAGTCGATTCAAAGCTGTTGTTTAAAAATGAAGAGCTAGTGGGTCACATGGACTGTCTGAGAACTACCGTGTGCTGTGAGGTCACACTCCTGCATCATGAGGCACAAAAATGTTGTTCTTCAAACTGTTTTGTTTACATGTTGATTTTTACATAATTTACCTGTTAATGAAAGGTACTAACACATATGTTTATTGACTCTTAATTAGTCAATTAAGGGTGTTAATTTATTTGGAGTAGACTTTATGTGGGCTTTATTATTTACTGTAAATGATCCTCTGGTGTAACATTTCATAAAACTGTAAGAACAAAGACTTGATGACCGAATGTCACAGATGTGTAAAGTTTTGTTTCCCCTGAGGTTGTGAGGAGATTAACTAGATTTTAAGTTAATTTAAACTGTGTTCACAGAACCTGTGATTATAGCATTTTAAAAACAGTTTCAATGGTTTGTGCTGCTTTAACTTTACTAGACTAGAACAAATGTTGAGGGAAACTGTCATGTCATATTTTAAGGCAGAATTCTCATATCCTGCTTCAAATTCTCTATGTGTGTCCGAAATACTGTCGTGGTTCAATATTGCCGATATTTCATTTGCTTGTTTTTCTGTGTTTTTGTGGAAGGAATATGTCGTTGTACATATGTGTACAGTTTTGAATTTGTATTAAAAGCATGAAAGGGAATTAAAAGCTGTTGCTCATGCCGTGGCCAGGGGTCTGTTTGCTGTCAGATTTGTCTTAGATCTAAATGCATTTTGTTGCCTATTGTTTGAGAATGTCAATCATGTTGTTAAAATGCTGTTTGTTAAGGAGAGGAAATGTTACGACTTCTGAGAAAGAGAAAGGAATTGTGACTTAAATTCAAAACGATTGTGTTTTGTCTTAGATCTGGTTTTATCAAATTAAACTCAGATATATTAATCGGTTATAAAAGGGAAGTGTGATTTCGAATTTTGATGTCATGAAGCCATAACTACGCCCTAACTTTTTAAAATGAAATAACCTGACCTTTTGGAATCGACTCGATTTAACCGTAACTTGTTTTGGTTGTCATGGCAGCAGGACACAGCTAGTCTGTTGAACAATAATTATGGTGCACATCACCTGAGCTTCTTGTCTTGTGACATCGGTAAAGAGGAGAGGAAGTTACTTCATCTCCTTGGACGCGCGACCGCTGTTCACGTCTGCAAACTCACGCGCTCAGTCCTCTAAATTTACTATCAAACAATGACATGAATAACTGATTTAAAAAGAAATTAAACGCTGCTTCTGCTGTTGCTGTATTCGAAGCTCAATGGGGCGTGACCCTTTTTTTTTACCAGTAGAGGGCGATAACTTCCGGGAAAACGGTTGGTTCTCTCCCGCATGGAAATGAGAGGCATCAGACATCACACACGAAAGTGTCCACCAGAAAACTCGAGTCTGCAGGTACACTGATTTATTTCATCCCGTAACACTTTTAAGACATATTATTCTTTATTCATTTTTTGTTTCTTTCTAATTTCTCAACATGTTTCCATCCTCACCAATTCCAGTTAAAAACACTATTCAACTATGAGTGAAAATAATTCCCACACTGTTGAGACTGCGCCATTTGACTGCACCTTGGATCTACACTGAGACAAAATGTTTATTCTGCATGTGTTTGCTCTTCAGTGAAATATCCCCACATCAACATGGAGTGTTTCTGTGACAATGGCAGATGTGTTCCTCTGCTGTCTGCCCTCTCACCTCCCTGAAGTCTGTGCTGACCTCTGCCCACACCTGCCAAAACACTGGCTGGCGTGCAGCTTCATCTCTGCTGTGCCCGTCACCAGGTAAACATCAACCCCACCACCCACCACACACACACCCACAG
>NC_024307.1:5510324-5519136 GCF_000523025.1 Cynoglossus semilaevis | reverse complement strand
CACACACACACACAGCTCCTGTTGACTTTAATATTCATTGCTGCCAAATTCTTCTTCGTAAAATGCAGCTTACCTCAGCTTCTTGGACGTGACTACATTGTTAAACCTCAGTATTTGGTTTTCTGGGTGGTGATACCGCACATGTTTGGCTTGGCTGCACTAATCTGATCAAAGCTTTGAGAGATCCTGTGCTGACAGATTCAAAGCAATTATTATCTGTCTTATATAACAAATAAAATGTTTCCAATCCTATTGGAGCCTTGGAGAAGTTGATGTTGGGGGTGAATCACGCTGAAAATTAAAACTGAAAACAACAGTTTTAGACCAGTTTAACTCCCAAGCACATTGGGACTTGATGCAATTGTGTATCAAACATAAAGGCATCATCCTAGAATGGAGTTTTTCAGCAGGCGGTCTGTGGGCCCCTGGCCCCTCAGGTACTGTAAGATGTTAGGGGAAAATGTTTTTGTCTGATTGGATCGCGGGTGTCAAACTCATTTTCACTGAGGGCCCACATCAACAGCATGGACTTTATTATAGTGCAAACAAACTCTTTTTAAGCTTGTGCTTGTGAGTCTTGAGTTTGACATGTGGATTAGACTATTTTAAAATAAATATATTTTGAACATTTATTTGCAACCTGTAATTTTGAGTATTGACAAAATAATAAGATGTGTTAAATCCAGTTTAATATAAAGTTTTGTGCAGTCCAGTCTCCATAATGGGAAACTGTCTGACTGTTTCAAATATATATAAAAACAACACTGAAAACCAGGACAGGAAGTGAAAGTTTCTGTGGTTGAATGTTCAAATTGATGTTTAAATTGACTGAAAATAACTGACAAATGTGTTACATGCAGCTCCCTGCAGTGTGAACTGGATGTGTGCAGTGTTGTACACTACAGCCTGCTAACCTTCTGCCCCTCAGCTGCCAGTGTCAGCCAGTGACACCATCACTGTCACCAACATCCTCTTCACTGATAAGTCAACAAACAATGTTAGGTTAAAGCCAGAACACCTCATCTGTTCATGAGAACACTGCTAAAGCCAGAACACCTCATCTGTTCATGCAGTGTTCTCAGAGATGAGTGAGTATAGACACATCAACGTTAATCATGTGGACCCAATACCAACAGTTAAAAAAACCCAAAACAACCATAACATCAATATGTCCTTTTTTTTTACAAGGTATTTTCCTTGGTTGTCTCTCATTGATACCCAGTTCAAGGAGACACAATTGCTTTGGTTCTTGTCCAACTTAAAAATTACATATTATTTACGTGTAAATTATATAAATTACGTTACGTTACGAGCATGGAAATATTGATGGTAATTAATGATAATATATTCTACGGTGCCCACATGTCTTATTCTTTTCTGTTCCATTTTTAAAATTCACTAACTCACTCCGAGGTTCAGTCATTTTACAAATAAAAGAAATTACTACAATTCGTCGGTTATACAAATAGAAAAATAAAACGGAACACATTGTTAGCCGTGTCGCTCATAACTAAAGAAAATGGACATGTTACAACCGTTGCTAATGGGCGACTACTGCGCCTGTATTTCCTCCCTACAATCCTCACTATGACGGAGTTTGTGATTATGGAGATTTGTTTCAAAAATCCTTCCGTCTAAAAGGCGATTTCAGACTTTATCATAACTTTTCATCTCCATCTCAATAATAATACTAAGGACGTCACGTCATTTCTTTTATTACTAGTGAATACTAATATGGGTATATATTACGCTTATGTTTGACCGCTTGGTTAAACTTAACTAACTGACGGAAACCAACTTTTTTATACTCGTTCATTTTCGTCCACACTCGAGAAAACACGGAAGTTTCAAAAATCAGTTTTTCCTCCTCCTTAAAGCAGCAGCAGTAACAGTCAGTGAGCTCCACACAGCTGCAGTGATGTGGAGACATTCTCCTCGATGACCTGAGCTGAATTACGGTGAAACTGCGTCGATTATCGTCGTCTTGTCTCGGTGAGAATATTCTGCTGTGTTTATTGACTCCACTGTACTTTTACAGTCCGGTCGGGGACTAAAGAGGAAGCTACAGGAGTTAGCCTGCTGGATGCTAATGTCAGTTTAAAACAGAGCTAGTTACTTAACACAACAAATGCGACACACGTTAGTGCTTTGGGCCACTCTACTATGTCGTTTCTGTTGTGGTCAACACTGAATGCGAGTGTCGGGTAACATTTTGTTTGGGTTTATTTAGCTGCTGTTAGCATGGAGGCTATGCCTCTGTTGTCGTCTCCCTCTCTCCCCATCTCTCTGGTTGCGAAAGGCGGAGCTTCCTGGTTTTTTTTTTTTGTAGCCACGCAGGCTTAAGTGTTCGCTTCTTCTCTTTTCAGCCATGGACACATTAGAGGCTACGTCGGAGCTGCAGTCTCGACTCGCATCCCTGTCTTTCTCTTCTTTCCCTGGAATAACATCCCAACAGTGCGACGACGGACCAGTGGACGGGTGAGACCTGTTGCTGACTGTATCCTGTCTTCCTGCTGCTACTGTATCACAATCAATTGTTTTAATAAGAATATATTCACTGTGTTTTTGTCATCACCTAATAAGTGTCGTGTTTTCCAGGCTCCAGAGTACAGACCTGTCTCTGTCTAAAAACCCGACCGACATGGATGAAACCAAGCAGGATCCTGGGCTGCCATCAGAGGTACAGTGGTTAATCTTCACAGATCTATGGAAATATGCCTTTGTTCATTGGCAAACAAAGATGCAGTTGTATTCTAATGTCATTTTCTCTAATACTGAATCGTGTATGTGTGCATTTGAAGGATAATGAAGAGGCCCCTGCTGAGCTGGCCCCTGGGGGAGCAGGCGAGGAGAACAACAGTGCTGGGAGCTGTCAACTCTCCGCCGAGATGAAAAGTGAGGACCTGCTGAGTCTGTTTTCATCTGAAGGGTTAGACCTGGAGGCTTCATTAATCAGTTATTAATGTCCACAGTGTAACACAACTGAGACTGAGGCCTTTTGAAGTTGAAGTGACTTTGGCTGATTTCACTCATTAACACATGCTCGTCACAGCTGGCTCATTAGTGTCTACACTGGTGTAGAGTCACAAAGTAATCAGTGTATTTATTGATCAGGATCAGAATGTTTTCTGATTGATTGGGTTGTCTTTCATGTTGCTAGTGTTTATCTGGCAATGGGGCTTTAGGATTAGACTAGTTTAGACACTTTCTTTATCACACTTGTTGTATTTCTATAAGTAAATAATTAAATTAATGTGTATAGGTACATGATAAGTATGTGACTTTTCTGGTAAGATATATGTATATATATATATATATATATATATATATATATATATATATAGACCAATTAGGAAAAAAAAAAGTCAAGGGATTCCACTTGTTGTGAAAAGATGGCAGATGCACAGACATCACGGGGGGAGGGGTGTGATCGGTTCACAGCTCAGCCTGGGTGAGGACTGACTATTGTCAGTTAAAAACCTCTCAGTAAAATATTTTTGTTGCAGGTTTTAGATGAATTAGAACTAGGAAGTATTTAAACTGGGAGGTGCTGTCCTTTAGTGACAAAGCGCTGGCTGAGATGTGTCCGTCATGAGGTGTTTATCTAAAATCTGTCTGTGGGAAAATTAATGCTTATCTCAAACACAAACTGATATATTCTGTCAATTGAAGATATTTTTTCAAAATCTGGTAAAAAGGGATAGATGTATTAGAACTAGTGTCTTTTATAATGACTTTCTCGAGCATCATGGATTATACAGTGTATGCAGTGATAAGCCTAAAACAAGAAAAATTATTTTACTTCCGATGTGTAAAATTTGCTTCTGTTAACTTTGAACATTTGAAATGTTCTCCCTACGGCAGCCCAGATGCCGGACCTGAGTCCGCCGACGACATGGACATCTGCTTCACTGAAGGAGCTCAAGGCTAAGCTTCAACAGGAGAAGGACAGTGTGGTGACAGTGTACAGAGGTGACATCATGACGGTTCACGTTCCCACTGTCCCCGAGGCCAAAAAAGTCTGCTGGGAGTTTGCCACAGATGGATACGACATTGGATTTGGAATCTATTTTGACTGGAGTCCTGTGACTAGCCAGTCCATCACGGTGCACATCAGTGAGTCCAGCGATGATGAAGATGAAGAGGAGGAACTAGAAGGTCAGTGAATGATTATGGATTCACAGCAAGATAAATGTAGCATTAGCATGCAGGTGTATGTAGGGTTAATAATCATGACAAATATTTCTGAGACACCAGTGCTTCCCAAACTGTTCTGAGCCACAGCAGATTTGTCACATTAGGAAAAATCATTTGGTGCACCAACATATCTGTAATAAATTTTAATAATTTTCTAGTTTCAAATTACTCGCAATTTACTTACTCAGATTAAATAAGGGCCTGTTTAGTTGAACACAATGCTGAAGTACTTGCAGGAATTAAAGAAAGCCACAAAGAATACAAAGCAATATAATTAAATCAAAAATTTAAATCAAATGAAAAAACATTCTTCTAGTCAATGAAACATTTTGAATTTATTTTGACATTGCGTTAACTTTAGTGGTCTGGGCCATACTGTTTTTAGGTCCCGTCAGAAACGGAGATGTTGAAAAAGGCTCCAAAACTCAAACCAACTCAAACCTGGCGGAACTGTTACCCGTGTACCGTCAGGACAGTCACTTGACCGTCTTCGGGGGCAGCCACGATTTCCCAGGTGAAGGAACCTACCTGCTGAAGTTTGACAACTCCTACTCACTATGGCGAAACAAAACGCTCTACTACAGAGTTTATTACAGTGCCTGAGGTGTTCGTCCGTCATCAGAGAATGTTGCTTAAATTTTACGATTCATTATTTTTTTTGATTCCACACTTGGGAAAAAATGAAGTTCTAATATAAAGTATAGGTATATCTATTTTTATCGCTCTAGGCTTGTGTTGCCACATGTTGAAATCATATATATATACATCTATATATATATATAAATATATATCTACATATATATATATTATCTGAGTGTTTGAATGCATGTTCTCATGTATGCAGTGGATTGAAAAAGTCTACACAACTGTTTATAGCACTAGGGTTTTCCATGTGTAACAATGATGCAAACTTTTTTTTTTTATAATTTATTTTATTTTTTATTTAGACCAAAGTGTACATTTCTACGATGAGTATGACGATAATAGATTTAGGATAAAAAAATATCTACAATGATGAGAAAATCATTTATATATGAATTTTTTCTTAAAAAGTTACGACTTTATACTGTTAATTTAAGTCTATAGACTAGACCTATAGACCTAATACCTAATAATCTATAGACCTATTACTACATTTTCTTGTAACGTATACTTATTTCAATCTTGTAAGGTAATATTTTTTTTCTCATAAATTTACAACTATTTTCTCGTAATATTACGACTTTATTCCCGTAAACTTATGTTACCATTTTTTTTCTCAAAAACACAACATACACTTATAACTTTATTCTCGTAACTTTGGGACATTTTTCTTATAATGTTACATTTTTTCTCAACATATGTTTTTTTTTCTCCTAATATTACAACTTTATTCACATTATTTTAGATATTTTTTCATCCTTAGTGTCACACTCAGACACCATCGTACATTTCAAACCAAAACAAAGAACTTTTTCTGGAAGAAAACTAAAAATGAATGCTTTTTCGTGTACATTCTTTATCGTATCCTGGAGGTTTGATGCCACTGTTGTTTCCTTTTGTGACTAAATCCCAAAATATGATGCTGCCTCCACCGTTCTTCACTCTTTCGCAGTGACATAAGAAAGATGGAGAACTGGCGACCTCAGCCAGGCCTGGATGTTTTCCTTTTTTTTTGTCGTCATGCATATCATTTTTGAAACCCTTTCTTGTAGTCTCCACAGATGAAGAGCAGCAGTGACTTGCACCTGCCGGCTATTTCCTTTTATGATGTGTACTTTAATGCTAACAGGGGCCTCCATGCTTCTTCCATAACCAGGTTTGTTTTTGTTTTTACAACAGTTCCACTGGGATGTCTGGCTCTGTGCTAAGTCACTATTGTTGTGTGTTGTTTTTTTCTTCCACTCTGTGGTGACGGTCTTCACTGTGTCACATGACATTTCAAATGCCTTAGAATGGGGATTATAATTCTTAGCACAGCGTAGCGTTTGATCTAAGGTTCAACTCAGTAAATAGAGCTGGTTATGGTGGATTCATTTGATGGCAGGTTTGTGCTGACTGCAATTTCGCATTTGTTTGAATGTAATTGTGGCATCAAAACTTATAATAGGTTGGCTTTTTTTCTCTTTACGACCAAATGTAGTTTTTTTTTTCATTATATTTGAGTTAGTTTAAACTGAAATGGACACATTATAAGCATCACTTTCATAGAGTTGTGTAGACTTTTTTTTTTTTTTTTTACAACCATTGCCTGTTGTCCACAACCCATACATTTCACTGGTAGTAGTGATCAGGGAACTCAGTATGCACACAATTACTGTATGTGAATCATTTCAGTCGTCTGGGTGTTAACGCCTGCACTTTCTATGTTTCTGGTTGTTCCTTAGTTTTGTGGCTGTCCCCTGTGTTTTATCATGCTACTTTGTTTCTACGTTGTCAAATCCAATCATGTGATAATGCAGAAAACGAATGGTTTGAAATGGAAACTGTGCACAGACGGGTCCTCTGTCACTGTGGTGTGTCTGTAGATGTGTTCCCTCTGGCAGCAGTTTTTCATTGTGTTCTTTTTATGACACAAACAAAAGGCTGCCCCTTATCATGGAACACTCTTATTATGTAATAAAGATCCAATATTTACATTTGCCTTACTCCTGCGTTCAGTTGCTGTTTTAAGGGGAAGGGAGCAGTTGTGATTACTCATCTAAATGTGTCGTGTGCACCGGTCTATGTCACTGTGTTTGTTGATGGATATTCAACCCTCTGTGTCAGTTTTTACCTTGTTCACATGTGCACATCGTTCCAAAGATCTGACAGATGTGGCTGCTGAGGACAGACGTGATGTTTCCAGCCTTTGTTTGCTGTATTGGTCTTTTCACTGTAAGTTATATTTGTTCGTGAAATTTCTATTCAACAATAAAAGAGAAGATTGACTTGTTCTCTCTACGGCTCATTTCACAGCAGTGCTGAGCTTCAGCCAACATAATCTGAGAGTTTGAACATAAAAGACATCAGTGCATTGAACTTTATTGCACACAGTTTCAACACCAGGATTAGACAGTACTTCAGGACGGTCCCTCGTGTTTCTATTAAATAGTGGCATTGGGGGATTGACGTAATTGTTACCGAGGTGGTGATGAAACCTGGATTTATTTTCAGCTCTCCCTGAAGGCCTTTCAATACCCAGACTTACTTCTAGTGACACTCTTCAATACAATGGATTTCTTTAAATGAAGTACGATATACATAGTATATGAAGAGTACGGCATTAGGCCATGAACCGCAATTACAAAAGAGACATTATAGAATTGAATTTGACATTTGTATTTGTTAATGCACTTTAAGCCTGCAAACATTAGAAAAATATATCTTAAATATCTGTAGTGAATGTAAAAATTTTAGGTGTGCATGATGTTTATGGTTCAGATAATGTTTACATATAAAGGTTTAAATGTAACTTGTCAGTGCATTATTTATATATATTTTCTGAACTTCTGGCATACACTGTATTTATTTTTTATTTATAATTAAGTATTTATTTTTTAATTTTTTAAAATGTATTACAAATATATTTCTATTTTTTCATAGAATATGTCAATAAGTCAACTATTGAAATAAGAAATTTTTGGATAAATACATATTTGGAATTTGGTAAAATCCTTATTTTGAACGTTTTGTGTCATTTTTGGTCAAAAACTAAAAGATTTTGACGAATGTTTTTGTAAAATTATTTTTCAAATTTTTATCTTTTCCTGCATGTTCCTCATAAAATTAAGGCATTTAGAGAACATTTTTTCAAGTTTTTTGTACAAACCTTTTGTCAAAATGTGAACTTTTGGTGTCATTTTGGTCAAAAACTAAAACATTTTGACAAAAAGTTTTGTAAAATTATGTTTCAAAATTTGATCTTTTTTCTGTTTTAGGTCAAAAACTAAACAATTTTGATGACAATTTTTTTCAGAATTTGATCTTTTCTTGCATGTTTCTCATAAAATTAGGGCTTTTAGAGAACATTTTAAAAAATGTTATGAAATTTTCTGTCAATGTGAACGTCATTTTTGGTAAAAAACTAAAGAATTTAGATGAAAAATTTTGTAAAATTATTTTTCAAAATTTTATTTTTTCCTGCATGTTTCTCATAAAATTAGGGCATTTAGAGAACATTTTTAGAAATATTTGTGTATAAAGTTTTCTCAAAATGTGAAATTTCAGAGAACATTTTTAGAAATATTTGTGTAGAAAGCTTTCTCAAAATGTGAAATTTTTATTCAAAAACTAAACAATTTTGATGAAAAATGTTTGAAAAATTATTTTTAAAAATGTTATCTTTTGTTGCATGTTTCTCATAAAATTAGGGCATTTAGAGAACATTTTTACAAATTTTTCTGTTTAAAATTTTTTGTCAAAATGTCATTGTTTTATGTCATTTTTGGTCAAACACTAAGAACTTTTGACAAAAATGTTTGTAAAATTATTTTTCAAAATTGTATCTTTGCTTGCATGTTTCTCATAACAGTAGTGCACGTTTCAAACATTTTTACAAATTTTTCTGTTTAAAATTTTTTGTCAAAATGTCATTGTTTTATGTCATTTTTGGTCAAACACTAAGAACTTTTGACAAAAATGTTTGTAAAATTAT
>NC_024307.1:5506352-5510224 GCF_000523025.1 Cynoglossus semilaevis | reverse complement strand
CATGTTTCACATAACATTTTTGCACTTAGAGAACATTTTTTTAAAAAATTATAAAATTAGTGCACATAAAGAATATTTTTTAAAAAATTTCTGTTTAAAACTTTTTGTCAAAATGTCAGTTTTTTATGTCTTTTTTGGTCAAAAACTAATAAATTTTGATGGAAATGTTTGTAATTGTATCTTTGCCTGCATGTTTCACATAACATTTTTGCACTTAGAGAACATTTTTTTAAAAATTTCTGTTTAAAAGTTTTTGTCAAAATGTCAGTTTTTTATGTAATTTTTGGTCAAAAACTAAGAAATTTTGATGAAAATGTTTGTAAATTTTTTTTTCAAAATTGTATCTTTGCCTGCAAGTTTCTCATAAAATTAGTACATTTAGAAAACATTTTTAGAAAACTTTCTGTTCAAAACTTTTTGTCAAAATGTCAGTTTCTCATGTCATTTTTGTTCAAAAACTAAACAGTTTTGATGAAAATGTTTGTAAATTATTTTTTAAAATGTTATCTTTTCTTTCACGTTTTTCATAAAATTAGGGCATTTAGAAAATATTTTTACAAATATTTGTGTATAAAGTTTTCTGTAAAAATGTGAATTTTCTGTGTCAATTTTGTTCAAAAACTAAACAGTTTTGATGAAAATGTTTGTAAATTTTTTTTTCAAAAGTATATCTTTGCATGCATGTTTATCATAAAATTAGTGCACATAAAGCATATTTTTAAAAACAATTCTGCTTAAAAATTTTGTCAAAATGTCATTTTTTTTATGTCATTTTTGGTCAAAAACTAAGAAATTTTGATCAAAATGTTTGTAAATTTTTTTTTCAAAAGTATATCTTTGCATGCATGTTTATCATAAAATTAGTGCACATAAAGCATATTTTTTTAAAACATTCTGCTTAAAAATTTTGTCAAAATATCATTTTTTTTATGTCATTTTTGGTCAAAAACTAAGAAATTTTGATGGAAATGTTTGTAAAATTATTTTTAAAAATGTTATCCTTTCTTGCATGTTTCTAATAAAATTAGGGCATTTAGAGAACATTTTAAAAAATATTTGTGTATAAAGTTTTCTGTCAAAATGTGAATTTTTTGTGTCGTTTTTGTTCAAAAACTAAGATCTTTTTATGAAAATGTTTGTAATTTTTTTTCAAAACTGTATCTTTGCATGCTTGTTTTTCATAAAATTAGTGCACATAAAGAATATTTTTTTTAAAAATTTCTGTTTAAAACTTTTTGTCAAAATGTCAGTTTTTCATGTCATTTTTGGTCAAAAACTAAGAAATTTTGATGAAAATGTTTGTAACTTTTTTTTATCAAAATTGTATCTTTGCCTGCAAGTTTCTCATAAAATTAGTACATTTAGAGAACATTTTTAGAAAATGTTCTGTTTAAAACTTTTTGTCAAAATGTCAGTTTTTTTATGTCATTTTTGGGCAAAAACTACGAAATTTTGATGAAAATGTTTGTAAAAAACGTTTCTCAAAAATGACTAAAAATGCACTCATTTGCCTTAAAATACTTATTTATGTCCATTTCTGCTGTTAAAATTCAGAAAAAATAAACTTTTTCGGTACGTCAACTTTTGATCACAGTAAAATACTATAGCATTAAGTTCCTGAACAAATCCCCGGAAAAAAAAGTTTCTCAAAAATGACTAAAAATGCACTCATTTGCTTTAAAATACTTAGCTAAGTCCATTTCTGTTGTTAAAATTCAGAAAATATTAACTTTTTTGGTATGTCAACTTTTGATCACAGTAAAATACTATACCAATAAGTTCCTGAACAAATCTCCAGAAAAAAAAGTTTCTCAAAAATGACTAAAAATGCACTCATTTGCCTTAAAATACTTAGCTATGTCCATTTCTGTTGTTAAAATTCAGGAAAAAGAATTAAAAATATGACCTTTTGAATTAAAAAACGATAAATAATAAAATGAAAAACCTGATTAAAGACAAGGAATAACAAGGAATGAAAAATACAAGAAATATCATTTTAGCTTAATATTCAAAAATATTAAGCTAACAGACATAATAGAACACGAATTGTGTTAATGCAATTAAATTATGAAATAAAAAAACAGGGGAAATAAAACAAGGAAAAGTGTAACACCACCACCCCCCACCCCCCCAACCCCCTTTTTTTTGGAGCTGTGCGGTTCATGCCCAGGTGAGTGATTATGTTGCTGTTCAACTAACTGACCAATCGAAATAGCCCTTTTTTTTGTTGGTCTTTTTTTTTTCTTTTTTCTTTTTTTTCTTTTTACGGCTAGTGATTGGCTACAGCGGTGATTTCATAGTCACACACTTTTGCGGGATCAGAACAAGAACCAGGAGGAGTTCGTTCAGCTGTCCAGCGGTAGAATCATGGGGAAGATGAGTTTCTACGTACTGTGGTCTCTGCGTGACGCCCCCAGACAGTTTATTAGGTTATTTTCCCACCTTAAACGACGGTATTTTCCCTGAACTTTAATAACTTTATGAACTTTCACTGTTCGTGTTTCTTGGCAGCAAATCCAATCGACGGTTCTTCCAGGTGCACGTCCCGCTGCCACTGCCTAAACAGCTGGTCATTTTCGGGCTTGGGGAGTGGAAAGGTGATGAGAGCGCCACCATCTCAGCGGAAGTGGTGGTCAGTGCGGAGGTGGAGGCCCAAAGGATTGGAACTCTGACCTCACAGTCGAGGTTTGTGCACGAGTTCAAACATTTAGTCTGGCCGGTTAGTTATTAGTGCGAGTGGATAAAAACGAGGGCTGCAGCGATGAGTCGAGTAATCGGTGATTTTGACCACAAGGTTGGTGTAAACTGACGTTTATCACAATTAATTAAATATGTTCGGGGACAACAAAAAAGTAATGATGCGATTGTTTGATCAAGAATCACTTCCCGAACATTTAGATGTGCAAAATGTGAAAACAAAATGGATTTGAACTCCCAAGTTGAACCGAGACAAAAAACAAATCCATTTCAGTGTTAAAGCTTTGAAGAGTTTGAAGACTTCTGTCTTTAGTAAAAAAGAAAAAACCTGTATTTGAACATTTATTACATAAATGTTTTGTAAGAAAACTATGAATTTTAACATTTCATTGAGAGAATGAAATGTTTCATTGACATTTCATTCACTACAGTACCAAAGGGCTGTATTTGCTAACTGTAACCTGAGAGGAAAAGCTTTAAGGACATAGACTGTTTATCACAAATGGACAGAGCTGTCGCCATCCAGCAGTGAAGCTGCTAAATGGTTGTGAGTAAAGCTATTGTCACATTTTCATATCAGAATGAAAAAAAAAAGGATTGAAACACAACGTTTGCCGTCTTTGAATGTGGACTAATTTTCCCGAGTGTGTCTCCAAACTCAGGTGTCTCATATGGGAGGGAGAATGGAGGGCAGACGTTGCCACGGTGGCAGCGGAGAGGGGCAGGAGAGGAGTGTACGGCAAGATCGTGCTCACAGTTTGTGGAGCGGTACGATGGTTTTCACGGCATCTCACCCGACAGACTCTCACACTGAATCTCATTGGTTGTTGTTGACTGTTTAAAATGAATGAATGTTGGGCCCACAGTACAGTACAGTACGGTATTTTTTTCTTTTTTCCTCTGGTGACTGGCCACAGGACACGAGTGTCTTCAGCAGCACTCCTCTGGTCCAGAGGAAATGTCTGTTTCAAGAACAGCACAACACGACAGATCTCTGCAGCACAATGAGTCAGAACCCTGACGACGACACAGTAAGGAGACAATGAGGCTTTAAATAGTTAGATTTTTTTTTTCTTCCCATGCTGCTGTGGGACTGCGTTCTTCCTGTTCTGGTTTCTAGATCACTCTCAACTCCACACAGTTGTGTGACAGCGTGAGCTTCGCTGAGGTCCAAG
>NC_024307.1:5474155-5506313 GCF_000523025.1 Cynoglossus semilaevis | reverse complement strand
TTGGCCCACGGTAAGACTCCGGCTGTGCAGAATGTTTGAGTTCACATGTGACCCCGTGTTACAGCGTGTGCTTCATTTTTCCAGGACAAGACGCCACGGCGTACGGTCATCAGTAAGAGAGGCCTCCTGACCTGGAGCTCCGAGGACATGGACAGTCTGACCGAGGACATTGAACAGGCGTCTACGCCCAAGAAGAAACGCCTGTGCAGGATGAACAGCCAGGATGGAATGACGAGTGAAAACGGAGACGGTCAGGAACGAACAAGAAGTCTGGGTTTTTTTTGGTCACGACTCGACCCACAATAAGTATTAACGCAAACCCTTGATTTCAGTTTCGACCTGTCCGACACCTCGCTGGTGCCACTCCATGTGTCTGAGTGACCCCCACACTGCCCTCCTCATGGGTGGGGAGACGTCAGATCAGAGCTTCTGCAGGGATTCTTTGTGGAAGCTTAACTTAGGTCAGTCGACTGTAGTTTAGGGATGGGTTTTACAGTTATACAGTATTAACAGAAAAATCTCACGGAAAAGTTCTGTTTTTGTTTGGAGCTACAGTAGGTTTGGAGACTAATAATTGACTGTCAGAAAAAAAAAAGTATAACATCTGTGGACAGACATTTCTGGGTCAGCAGTCATTCATCAGCAGTGCATATTGCTAACTGCTAACTCCTTTTTTGGAGTCATTTTCACATAATATGACAATCCATTAAAATAATCCCACATTTTGAAATTCTACAGCTACATTCATGCGTCGCAAAGTTAAAATAGTTTGTCACTAATTGTTTTGACACTCCCCCCCCCCCTAAAAACAAGCTTCCTTAAGCTAATCATGTTTTGATTTGTCTTTGCTTCTTTAATTGGTTTTTAAAAACATCTCATTTGATAAATGAGTCTTACCGCCACCTGCTGGTTGCATGGATTACCACTTCAGCCGCTCTGCAAGATGAACAAAAATGAAAATTAGAAAATGCATACTAAGGGTGTTATTTCTGCACTGTGTACTTTGTTTATTTTTGAGTACTAGCATGAAAATGTATACAGTACCATGTTTAAAGTTCCTAATATGTCAACTGTTTCCAGACAGTGACCTCTGGTTCCCCATGAACTCCTCGACCCCTGGTCCGGTACCACTGTGCTCCCGAGGACACTCTGCCACCTACGATCCCGACTCCAGTTCAGTGTGTGTTTACGGTGGACTGAGGGAGGGTCAGCGCTACAGTGAGCTGTACGTCCTCAATACTCTGACCTGGAAATGGAAGCTCATCAATGTGAGTTTGTGACAAACATCTCAAACTTGTAATAATCTCTGAAGCAGCAGCAGATGGTTCTTTGGGGATTCTCTCCCCTCCAGGCCAAAGGCAACATTCCGACGTTGGCGTATCATTCCGCCGTGTTTTATAAGAAGGAGCTCTTTGTCTTCGGTGGAATCCATCCTGGACAGTCGTCTGGAGAAAAGTCCTGCAGTAACGCTCTTTACATCTTCAACCCGGAGTTTGAGCTCTGGTACAAGCCCATCGTGGAGGGGGACAGACCGCTGCCTCGGTTTGGGTCCGTGTTCTTTAACCTAGTACTTTTACACTGTATGTATTTAAATGTTATGAAGTATTGAACAACTAGATGTAGTATTGAGGAGGAATATCCTCAGGTCAAATAGAGAAGAGTTTTAGATTGATACGTGACGCAATATTTTGTTTCACGATACTGTAACGATATTATCCAATTTCCCTTAATGTATGTATGGATTACATATAATTTATCTTTATTTGTCAAAGCATGGAAGGCAGAACAATTAAATACTCTTTTGCTAGGTGGCAGTAGATGGCTGTTAAACTAAAAAACAAATATTCAGAGCTGTTGAAGAAGATCTTTGTGAATGTCTTTCTTCAATTCCTACCAGTATATCAGTGTTTTCTTCAGCTAAACAGGCCAAGATTTGAGTCAATTATGAGGTCATTTAAACTAGAAGGTTATTTCATTACATACTTTTTTCGATTTTTCTTCGGTGGTGTGCTGCTTAAAAAATAGAAAAAAAAAACTCGTTTTTCTTCGGTGGTGTGCTGCTTAAAAGAAAAAAAAAACTCATATCACTGTGCCTATAGTGTCATAGTATATTGCAATATATCGTGTCATTGCACCTGTATCGTAATACTTATTGTATTGTCAGATTCTTATCAATACACACGCCTGTTAAATATATAACATGTAATGTCAGCTGTTCAAACCCTCGTGTATGTACTGAACAGACACTCGGCCACACTGCTGTCACAGAAGTTGGTAATATTTGGTGGACGAAAAACTGCGACCTATCTGAACGACCTCCACGTTTTAGACTTGGGTAAGACTGATTTGTTTTTCTTTTCTTATGTTAATGTGTGTATTTCCATATATTCCGTGACCACTCTGTAATATCTTTCTGAAGGTTTTATGGAGTACACAGCTGTGAAGTCTGTGAACATGCCTCCGCTGCCTCGAGGGTGAGTTAATTGACCTTGAGATTTGTCACTCAGGATCCATCTGGTCTAAGTGTATTTTTATATTCCGAACTGTGGCAAAACACATTTGACTTTAATTGGTTCTGACACTTAATATCACACCTTTTGATCACATGACAACAAGGCATTTCGTTAAAAAAATGTGCCGTTAAAATGGGCCATAGCGGAACAGCACACGTGACAACATTAATAATAAATGGCCCTAGATGTCAGTTGTGAACGTGAAGCTAATAAAATCATCATATTTAAGTGTAAATGGAGCAGAAGTTTCTTCCTGGTTTCAAAGAATTAGGTCAATCTAAAGCACATATGTCAAATTCACGCCCGGGAGTCAAATCCGCCTTGCCTCATCATTTTATGTGGCCCAACAGAGTTTAGACTTTAGAGCAGGCATGGGCAAACTGTGGCCCGTTTGGCTTTCAAATCCGGCCCGCCAAATGTGTCCAAATTATGTTATTAATTTCTATTATCGTTATACTTTACTGCCTTTTCCCTGCAATGCCTGCATTTCTCCAATAGATGGTGTAGAAAAGGCTTAAAAAGCATTTTAGCATTTATGACTTTTACATGTTATTTGTTTTAGTATATACAAACACTGACCCAGCCTGCTGTCAAATTTTAGGACATGAATTAAAAACTTTGCCCACGCCTGGTTAACAGTAATGGCTTATTCTGTGTGGCCCTGTGTATTTTGTGTTCTGTGTGTGTAGGTTTCATGCTGCTCTCCCAGTTACAGACAACAGGATTGTAGTCAGCGGCGGCTGTAGTTCAATTGGAGTTCTACGGGACGTTCACGTCTTTAACGCCGGTGAGTCAAATTCCTGACTGTTTAATTGCACCGCACTATTGATTTGTTAAATGTAAATGGTACTCCACTTAATCTTTAACCTGGGGTTGTCGAACATCAGGCCCGTGGTCCAAAATTGGCCCATCACAGGGTTAAATACAGCCCAAGGGAGTAATGTAGAAAGTGTGGAGGAAAAAAAGTATTATTTTCAAAAAACTTTACAATAATAACTTCTGTATTGTTGATTTCCAGATACAAGTGAGTAAATATTTTATGCCGTTGTAAATTGTGGATATTGTTGAAATTGAATTTGTATTCATTTAAATGAAGGGTTTAAATGTGTGGTGCGTGGCCCACGGAACTAAGTTTGACAGCTCATCCTTCAGTCAGTGACTCCTGCTATCTCGTCTACAGATACCAACACGTGGACCGCGGTGGCGTGTCCGGCGCTGTGCTCCAGACCTCGTGCAGGACACAGCATGATCACTGTGGGCTGCTCCGTCCTCACAGACACGGAGAACCACGATCCGGGCAACAAGACCAGAGTCTACTGCACGCTGCTGGTGTTTGGTGGATCGGACTGTTCCGGTACTTTCTACAATGATACAGTCAAATGTACAATCACAGTTCCATAAGGAACACTAATGGACCGTGTCATTACTGAAAGGTTATCATCATCACCATCTTTATCCAGATGGACAGAGTATTTCTCCCTGTATTTGTGTACCAGACGTCCCTGTGGTATCTTCATACCTCTCCCACACGTTTGCCTAACAAATCACTGATCTACATGTTCATGACTTGGACTTCCTGTTGGGAATTAGCAGCTGCAGTGATGCAGGAAATTGGATTATTGCCGTGCAGTTCTCTTCCCTCTTGATGACAAATACTGCAGTGTCAGAATATATTTATGCTGAAATACTAATAAATATTTTAAACTTAAGTGATTAAAGTAAATCCACTGATGCTGGTTATTTTTCCAACACTTTTTTTTTTTTATTATTGAAGATGAAGGAATTCACAATTATCGATTTTATGAACGCATTTCTTAGGGTGCGTCGGGTTGGCTGGATGGATGACTCACTTTAAAAGCCTCGACTTCATTTAAGGTTTGATTTATTCTTTTGATTGTTGGGTACTGGTCCACATCTACATCGAACCTGGAATGATTTAAAAAAAAAAAAGTAAATTTTCTCTGAATTTAGATTAATGTTTTAAAGTGTTTTTTCTTTTTCTTTTTTCAAGTACCCTCTTACCTCTCTGCTGCATTATAGACTTGTGGGACCAAGCAGATGTCAGCCATTGATATCTAAATAAAAGTTTAAAACAAAATCAAATGTAAAGCAGTTGTTTTGTGCCACACTTTTAAAACAACACATTGAACAGGTTCCTACCTCGTCACCGACACAGTATTTCCCAGCAGTTTGCTTCAGGATGGGCTCCAGAGCTGGAGAAGAAAAAAAATTTTTTTTTCAAATGTAAGGTGAATTTGTGGTTAAAAAAAAAAATTTATACCAAGACTAAATTACACCAACCTTGGAAGCCTCGATCAATGAAATGCTGGGCCCACTGCAACTTATCTGATCCAATCTTTTGAATGACGTAGAGATTCTAATAAAAAGAAACCATTTTCATCACAATTTTTTGAATTATTATTGGGATTGTTCAGTGTGTCTACAGCAAGGCTGTGGGTGCTAATTGGGTTAGCATTAGCTCAGTGGTCAGGGGAGTTGGCCATTCACAGCAGTAGGTACAAGTTGAAACAAAACTATATGCTCAATGTGTTCCTGACCAAGGTTGACCATAAACACCTTTACCCACAAACAGACATATTAGCTACAAAAAATACACAATCAGAATGGTTATAATATCACAGAGTATTTAAGTATAAACACCAATATTTGGCATCAACATTAAATTTGTAACCAAGTGACAGTGGCATCAACATGTCACAAAAGTTGGCATGTCTAATATTAACTTTTTGCCGATATTGTCTAAACCAGTGGTGTCAAACATACGGCACATGGACCAAAACCGGCCCACTAGGAGGTTCAATCCGGCCCGCTTGAGGAATTTTGAAAATAAAATAAATACATTAACAGTTCAGGATATGAAATTATATTTCATTAAATATAAAGATTCTACAAACTTGGACTTGTTTGCATGAAAGCAAAGGGAAAAAACATGAACTTATTATATTTATAGGAAAATTATGATATGATGGTATTGGTTCAGCCCATTTGACATTTAATTGGGCCGTATGTGGTCCCTGAGCCAAATGAGTTTGACACCCCTGGTCTAAACACTTAACATCTGGTTCTGATATCAACCAATACCAATAAATGCAGTCATTTGGATTAAAGGCAGAGGACACATTTCATTGTTTGCTGTGCTGTGTCACAATGACAACATTGTTACATTACATTACATTTATGCTGCGTCATCAGTTTACATCACTAACCTGCAGTGGCTGGATCCCTGAGGCTATCAGGTCGCTTATCATCCGAACTTGAGCGCGTTTCTTTGGGTCTGCCGGAAGGAGACGAGGTCCAGGCCTGGTCTCATCGATGTACTGAATCACTGCCAGCTGTATGAGCACAAAAGGTTCTATTCACACTCGCTCACACAGACTCTGGTTTACTGTAAGAGATCTGTGATGAGAAAGTTGAAGGACTCACCGACTGAGACAGGGTGACGCCATCGATTTCCACTGCGGGAACTTGTTGCATGGGGTTCAATGTTTTGTACTGTTCTGTTAGCTTGAACACACAGAGACTATGTGATTGTTGTGGGGGTTTTAAAAATATGTATCAGGCATTAGTAGCTGAGAACAGATATTACTGAAATACATAAAATACTAAATTTCTATACTATGTTTCTATACAGTAGCATACACCAGAGTGACGTGTTCTTCTTTGTTTAAAAAAACCAATGCATTTTAAAAAGGACACTGGTGAATCTGTGTGCTGTACCTGCTCTCCTCCATCTTTGATTAGGTTGACTGAAACTTGGTCAAATTCAATTCCTTTAAGGGCAAAAGCTGGTGCACAAAGAACAACGTTTGCATTTTAAAAAAACTATCAACAAAATGAATCACAGACTTTGAGGGTGGATGCTGTGCTGGGCCTCACCAATGCGAACCCTCCAGGAGCAGGAGCTTCTGAAGTATCCATGCAGAACAGGCTGAAGAACAAGAACAAAAAATGAATAAACATTAATCCACCGAGTCCAGTGAAACTCTCAATGTCTCACAGCTCGTTTTAAATACATGCCCTGATTCACCTTAGTTTGGGCTGCCATGACTTTGACTCTACTTTTTCACACAGTTAGCTCAAACTTAAACACGCGACCATTCTGCAGCAACCAATAGAAAGTTCTCCTTAAACCCCCTCCTACCTACTCTTTGGTCCATGACAAAGCAGATTTGGGGTTTCATATGGTTCACATTAGCAGTCTGCACGCACACGCACACAGTGGACAAATAGTATTATAACAGTA
The DNA here is from genome assembly GCF_000523025.1 of Cynoglossus semilaevis. NCBI lineage: Eukaryota > Metazoa > Chordata > Actinopteri > Pleuronectiformes > Cynoglossidae > Cynoglossus > Cynoglossus semilaevis. The sequence continues at coordinate 5,499,536 of NC_024307.1, read as the reverse complement.
CCTTTGCGAGGTAACGTAAAGACAAATGCATTGTTCTGGATTTTATTTTGAAGGACTACTCCTGGTCCACGAGTCGTCGTTTAACGCTCTAAAAGTTTCTCATTTAATGAAACCGTTCCTCCTTTTTTTTTTTTTTTACATGATAATGTTTTAAAGAACTTATAGACTGAACGTAGCCGAGTTGCGAGCCTTGGTGCCAGATTGCAACACTTCCTGTTAGCTAATAGTAGGCGTAGGCTGTTATTCTTTCATCCAATCACCATTAGTCTTTTCCCAGCATCGGTGGAATGAAAAAAGTTTTTCATTGGATAGAAGGCGTTTGTGGGCGGGAGCTTTAAAATAGAACCAATTGGAAGCCTAAAAAGTTATTTTTACTTTTGTTTTTCAAAAATACGGAAAACGTTTAGATGTTTGTAACTACAAAAATAGTTGTATTGTACAATAAATGTTATAACAAAAACAAAAACGGTCGCTTGGCGATATAAATAAAATGGTTGAATCAAGCTATGGATTAAATTTACCTTACCTTATGTTACAACCGGGAATCAAACCTATTAGCTTCCTGCTGTAACTGCTGAATTGGAAAATATAGATAATTTAATAAACGTATTCTGCATGTTACCAGCGTAAATCGAACAGGTGATACTAATGTTCAAACCGCTTGCTTGGAGTGCATTCATTATCTACTTGGTATATTTTGAAATAACTCGACGTCTGGCACTTTCTACCAAGGTCCCGTAGATGGCAGTATTGTCCTATAGATCGCGGTTCCAACCTCGAGCCTATCACTGTAAAAGAGGTGAGGAACAGAAACTGCAGCTCTGCACTGACAGATCTGTGATTGAACAAGTTCCATCTCTAAAAGTCCACAAGTTTATTGGGAATGATATTTGTTTGTATAATTGCCTCGTATTACGTTTAATGTTTAAATTCAGAAAAGCAAAAGGTTAACGTCCTCTCATGAAACACTTGAGAGTTGAAAACCAGGTGTAGTAGCGTTTGATGCCACCAAAGAAAAGAGGGTTGGAGACAGTGGGACTGTACGGCCCTGTCTCAGTCGCCCCGGTGGGCTGATGGCGTGCCACAGCTTTGAGTGCTATTGCAGGTACCGGACCCCATTTATCTCACCCCTTTTCCCTCCTGTCTCCCCTGTTCCCCCAAGAGCCTTGGGTTGAGTCACATTGGGGCCACCCAAGCCGCCCTAACCACACCTCTCGCCTCACGCCTTATTGTGACTTTACTTCGGAGTGAGCTGGGAGTGAGGGCTAGTTGAGTCAGCCGTGCTGCAAATGTGTGGTCAGATGTGCGGCCCAGTCCTAAATAGCATCAAATCTTTTTGAGAAAGGAAGCTCATGGAGCAAAAAAAAAGAGGGTGATTCTTACTGTTTGCAGACGATATGAAATTGTACAGTACACAGGAAACCCCAAAGTATCGTTCTTGGAGGGAGTGTCTCAGGGTGCCCCTCGTCCTGGCTTTTGTGTTTTTGTGGGAGAAGAAGAATTCCACTGTCTGGATCTGGATGTATGTGTTTCACACAGTGCAGTAGTGTCTTTACATGTAACTGTATAGCTGCTTGTTTTGGGGGCCTCTGCTGGGAAACCAGTCTGGCCCAGACGTATGATCTTCTCACAGACCAAAGTCAGAGTCTACTGTTAGTGTACTGTAGATCATGACAGTGTGAACTGAATGATGGCTGGGCCGCAGCCTCAACATCAAGTGTTGTGATGATGCCACGTCTGTGGGTCTCACCGTCATCGTCAGTCTAACAGGAAAATGTGAGAGTAAATTAATGTTTTATGAATTTTGAATTAATTTTTTAGTAATACCATATTAAAAAAGTTAACACGGTACATCGGTACAACAGAAACTAAACTCTATAGTTTGTTAGGGCTCTGGTTTAAATGCATTTTCAATGGATAAAGATCAAAAGGCTAAAGGTAAGGTAAAGGTAAATGTTTTTACGTAGAATCGTTATTCTTTTTAGATTTAGAAATGAATTGGTTAGTTATGGTTCCATAGACTAGGGTTTAGTACACCTGCCATACACACAAAGGGTCCTGGGTTTGAGCCCCTGAGGAACCACTTTTCCCTAATGGCTCCACCTGTGTGGAAGCCTGTGAGTTGCAACCACAAACATAATGGCGCCCCTTGTGGCAGCCTGTGTGTGTTGCAAAGTCACATACTGGGAATTTCCCCATTGTGGGACAAATAAGTGACTCAATTATAATAATAATAATAACAATAATTATAATAGCTACAAATTCAAGCGTATCACCAAATTACAGTCTACAGATGATTGTATTTTCGAGTACAAACATGCTCACATATTCTCCTGAATGTTTCTGAATGAGGTGGGGAAATTCAACAACAATGTGACTGATTCTCATTAGATGTTCCTACAAATCCAAATGTGTTGTTACAATTAGTTTATCAACCTGCATCTGAGTCAGACTCCGTTTTTGACACCATCACTTTTGGAAACGCTGTGACAACGACACATTCATCTCCACTACATACTGTACTGTATGGACCTCCTGCACCCAATTATACTCACAAGATGGGAGTGGTCCAGGTGAGGCTGAGACATTCCCCCCCCCCCCCCCCCGGTCATGTCAATGCAGTGTTTCTAACAGCAAATTCATCAGGTTTCTGTTTGAAAAGCCTTAATGCAAAGTAATTTTCCATGTCAAGTATAGCCTTGTTTGTCCTTGACTGAAAATACGTTTGTCAACCCCGCTTCCATCCACTTCCCAACCAGCCAGTACTACAAATAGCTAAAGCAAACACATGTGAGGGAACCAAAACAGACAGACATGGAAACATGTCCCTGGATATCACTCAAAGAAGGGAAAACTCACGTTCAATTCAAAAGGGATTCCGTGAGACACGTTTACGGTTTGTTTTCCCTGCGTAGCCTGGTTATGCCTGTGTTTGCTGTTCACATGTCGGGGAATGCTGTGCAGCCAGTGAGCTGTGGTCCTCTCCAAACCTCGATGCAACAAACATCTACTCCCCCCCTTGCGCCCCCCCACAGTGGCACCTTCACCAAAAGGCTTCAGTGTGTCCAAACTGACTCCCGCTGTTTCAAACACTCTTAACCAAGCGTGGCCTGCCTCCACGGCCTTCATAACAAAATGTCTTATTTAGACTTCATAAGAGCATGTTTTGATTCCAGAACTGCAAATATAGGCAGCAGATTTTGCTTGTTTTTTTTTTTTTTAAACGGCATATAGACACATCTGACTCATCTAAGCAATTTAGACAGCGGGGGATCGCTTTACAAAGTTTACACTACAAATAACAAAAGGGCAACACTCATTGTCTGCAGGTTTGTGTGAAGAGGCCAAACCTTTCTTCCAGCGCTGATCTTCCAAAGAACTTTCCTGAAAAACAAGTGAATACAAAAGATATTTTAGGACAAGGCTTGTTAAAAAGGAATGGAATAAAAAAATAAAAATAATTATTAATCTGTAATTCTGCATAGCAAAAGCATAAAGAAAATACAGTTTTCTTTAACACAAACTGATCTGCTGAAACCTGTAACACATTCAAAAAATGATGCAACAAGGAGGAATGTTGACTATTTTACTTTGAACAGCACCATTTAGGAACTGAGCATACCAATTATCGCAGTGTGCAAGGATTTTCTCATCGTTGCTGCATCTGCTCAGCCGTCGTTGGCTGCCATCGTCTGAGTCTCCTCTCTGTGATGCACCAGACAGACTGACACCTGGTGTTGACCTGCTGAGAATCACTCAGGGTTCCTGCAAACACACACTATCTGTGACTTTAAAACTCCAGTACATGTCATCGATGCATCAGTGAAACCTTCACATGCGGTGTGTGTACACAGGTCAGTGACATGACAACAATTATTAAACAATTTACTCCACTTTTGAATCAAGTTGAAAACTTTCCTTAAGTCCCTAAGGGTGCCACAAGAAGTATGTAGTTCCTCTGGGGCTCAAACCCAGGACCTTCAGCATCATGAACATTCAGGAGTTGTTCTTCAGTTTGGCCTTCATGAATCATTCCTTCATATTGTTAACTCTAATTGATGATAACTTCAGTTGACTGCTAGTCATGTGCTGATTATTATTTTTAACTGACCTAAAAATGCTCATATTATGTTCGACACAAGGTGGAGCCAGTGCTGCTGAGACTCAGCCTTCATGGGATGCTCCTTTGATACCCTCCATCTCACACCAGAAAAAGTCAATGTGATGATTGATGGAACTTCTAAAAGTCATTTCAGTTTTACCTTGTTAAAGCTCTGTTTTCTTGTCATTTCACTTGTTAAATTAAAAAAAAATTACAAGATAGATTTTTTTATATTTATTGCAATATCTGAACTCCATGGACTCCAAAAATGCCAACAAGAGAACTTGTGAAGTCAACATAGGTACCAGCAAGTGCTGCATCATCCTTAACATCTTAGTAAACCTAAACTGAAGTGCACGCAAGTGAAGAAAAAACAAATACATTATCAATAAAAACTCTTATGTCTAGATATTATCACTGGCCACTTGATTAGGGACATCTGTTCCACTGCTCATTAGTGCCGATACCTAATCAGCCAATTGCACGGCAGGAACTCAGCGCTGTCAAAAAACAAGGTCAAACTTTGCATTGCGATGAAAAAGAAAAATAATTTAAACTTTTGTTGAACATGGATTTTTGTTGGTGCCAGACAGGCTGGTCTTTTTTTAAGTTATTTTAGGGGAAAACACCTTGATGATGCCTGAAGGAAGAGAAGAATTACTCTGACAAGATTCAGTCAAAACACACTGTAACTCAGTTTAAATAGAGCCTATGAGACAAAAAGTCCATTAAAGCTGTGGAATGTGACAAAACTGGAGATTTTCATCTGAGATGTGCAGCAGACGAATCGTCAACAGCTGCCTGATGTAAAAATGGATGGAAATCTCCCGGGGACGGTTCTATTGTCCTGTGGAATCTGTGCCTCCAGGAACTAGGGCAGTATTTAAGGTCTGTACGATCCCGCCTGATGTACCTAATGAAGAGGCCAGTCACTGTTCTGTGTTCCGTTCAACGTTATCAAATGGGTTTTGACAGAACTCAAGATGATCTTCGTGTGAAGCGCTCAGCTGCTGAGCCATAGTCACATGCACGGTGAAGACATTTTTAACGAGCACAAACAAACATCTTGCATTCTGCTAAAACGCATGATTGACACTGTGTGGGCAGCGCACGGAGCAGAGGCAATCAATCCCGAGTGTGATGTGCAATGTCGAGGCCGCACCGAGGTCATGTGGTGTGTATATCCGGCAGGCTGTTAGGGTTCGAGGGCAGAGTGAGCTCAGGCGCCTGGGTGATGAACGTCGCCGGGGAGAGCTGCTCTCTAATTCTGGAAGACAGTCATCATTATATCATTATGCAATGCCAAAATGCAACCGTCCTGATAAATCACATGTAGACGCTCATGTTCTCACAGTGGATGCTTTTTTCTGCTAAACATGGAATGCGGCTCCAATAAATCTACAGAGGCTTGGTTAATTGCAAGGATGAGACGAGAGTTTTATAACGGCACATTCCTGCAGTGTCTTACCCGGCAGCATCGCTGTCACTGAGGCTCTTCTTCTCATAGGAGGCAGACAGAGCCAGATGTTGGGCCACTCTCCTATCAGGAAAACGCAGAGTTGCAGTTAAAACACAACCTCATGGTGAAAAGCCATGTTTTAGAACACCGCTGGTTCTCCACTCAGGCCTGCAGCCTGTTCTCTGAAGGAGTTTATCCAGGGACAACGCAGAGCATAAACGAGTGCCGCCGTAAAATCTGGACTCCCTGGACTTGTTCTGTTATTCTGCAGGACTAGGTGCCAGACCACTACTAACATGAACGCCCCCGCTCTGCCTGCTGTACCCCCCCGTACGTGCAGAGCCCCCCCGAGCACCCCTCTCTGAAAATCACGTTACCAGTGCTCTGCGACCACAGGCGTTCAAAGAACAAAATAAACTGCAAGTGCACGTGAAGAAGGGGCCAACGGGCTGAAGGCAAATGGACGTGACCAGATGTTTGTTTCCAAGCACACGACTCTGCGGCGGTGTCTATTTTTACTATTGTGCCCAGACTCTTTCTTCATTCTTTTTAAGCAGCTGGATGGAAAAGAAAATTGGTTGAAACCTAACTGATGTTTTATGGTATCCTCTTCTGCCTAGAAAATGGCTGTTTAAGACATTAAAAAGAGGGAGGAGTCACCATGAGTTCAGGCTGAGCTGCAGCCTGGTGTCACTGCACTTTGTTCTCCACAGTTAATTGATGTGGAGGTTTGAGTTGGCCTCAGGGCATTAAAAATGGATTTGAAAGTAATTCTTTGGGTAAAGTCGCACTTTCTCAGGCTGAGATGAACAATTACTGCAAATGTGTTAGGTTAAAGACAGGATTATTAGCCCTCTGGAAATGTCATCCTTTGTGAAGTCATTTCCAAGTTTACTTTAGAAAGCTCATAGTAATTTACAGAAAAATCATATTTTATAAAAATGAACATTTTAGCCGCCCTTTGGCCGAGTTGCAGAATGTAGTCATTGGGGTCAGTTAACATTAAGTTACTTATTAACGACCTCTCTGAAGTATCTCGGCCCTGAGTGGATGAATCTCTTAAATTTAAGTTAACTTTTAAGTTTTTTATTTTATTTTATTTTTTTACTGCTTCTGTTAATGCCACTGATTTTTAGAGATATTTGTTCTGGTCAGCTAATAAGACTGACCTTTTAAACACTTCTTGACCACTTCTCCATGTTTTATCTTACTGTTGACTGCTTTATGTTTTTAAAAAAAGCAATTTTAAGTTTTTTTTGTTTGTTAGTTTTGATCATCACCACAGATTTTCAACATTTCTATCTGATTAATTGACTGTACGCATTGCACAAAAGCACTTGGGAAATACTTGGGGGAGTTTTACCTCTGCGTCTGTCCATTCATTCGGGCGAACAGCAGCCTGAGCACTTGTTCCTTCTGCTCCCAGGTGAGATCGGATATTTCCACCTTGCTTCCAGGATGGTGTGTCCTAAAAAAAAAACAACATCAGCCGCAGCCTTTTGTTAAAGACTAAACTCATTTACAGGAGTGAAGGGAGTCTGTGTCTGATGACCACAGACTGAGCTCACCACTAATAAACACCAGGAAATAAAAATGTCACAAAGACTCTCACAGAAGGATGACTCATGGAAATGAGGTGAAGAACAGGGGGACCCACCATGCGGCCGCTGCCTCCATGTCTGCGTGGACAGAGTTGGTGCTGTGGGGGCTCTTATGGAAGGTGCGGATGGGTGGGAACTTGAGTTTCCCAGCTGTGGCTTCCCTCACTTTCCAGCGATAAGCCTGCAGGGCCTCCTTCTTGTATCGCTGCCTGCTGTCCACGATCTCCTGCTTCACCTGTGCCAGCGCCTCGTGGAAGAACTTCTCCAGCTCCGTGCGCTGCTTCACAACCGAGGTCGCCAGGCGCTTGATGTGGCCCAGCTCTCGCTCACGCATGGCCAGAACCTTCTGGAGCTTCTCCATCTCTACCTGCTCAGCTGAAGCTCTCACCAAGGCCTTCTCCTTTTCCTTCCTCTCCCCTTCTTCCACTTCTTTGGCGTTTTGCTCGAGGGTCTGCTCCAGAGAGGTGACCTTTGCCCTCAGTTTCCACAACTCATCCTTTTGGGCCACCATCTGGGCTGCGTTCTTCTTGACCATCATCTCAAATGTGTTCTATGTGAGGAAAGAGAAGGTCACTGTGGTAGAACGTACGGCACCTGGTCAGTGTGCATGTTTTTTTTTCCTGCCAACATAGTTACTCAGAACAGATAAAGACTGACTGTGTGAGTCAGTGCTGATGGAGTCGTATTTACTTCTCTGATTCACTGTCATCATTTGAGGTTAAGACTAATGTGCCCAATATTTATTTGTCTGAAAGAATCAGGGCCAGAATACTGAAAAGCAGAAGTCACAGATTTTAACCCTGTGCACCAGTGGAAACACACCACAACCACTGACCACTGAGAGGCCGGGGAGTGTTCCGGAGATGAGGGGTGGGGGCAGGAATGGTTGGGGGAGATTAGGACCACAAGCAAAATACACGAGGTCAGCACATGTAAACAACGCCAGGGAAACCCCACCTGAAATATATTTTGGACAGATGTGGCATGTGTGTGTTTCGTAACTGAATAAATGATTAAAAGCCACTGGCTGGACATGGACATGACTGGTCTCTGTCCCCTGAGCGCTGTAGCTCCATAGTAACAAGTCTGTTTGCTGTGCTACGGCTCAGAAACATACAGTACCTTGTCCTGTTCCAGCAGAGCATTCTGCCTGGCCAGAGAGTCTGTTTGTTTCTGCAGATCCTCCGCCTCCTTCATGTGATGCCTCAGCGCTTCGTTAAGACGGACGTTCTCCTTGAACACGGAGCGTGAGGCGTCGTCCAACTGTCTGATGGACGTATTGAAAGCTGATTAAAATGTATTTCTACAGAATAACGATTGCGACAGAAGACAGTTATTAAACAAAAATTAAAAAATAATATATATATATATATATAATTACAAAATCCAGGCTGGGATAGGGCGATTTAATGACAAGGATATATTATTGAATATACTTGTCCCAGACAAAACCTTTAACTAACAAACTTAACTTAGTGAAAGATTCTTTTGGTTTGTATTTGTAATTCTATATAATGTAATAATGTACAATCAATCAGATCACCATTTTGAATGCATTATAACTTATGGGCAGAAAGGTTTGCAATGTTTATTCAGTAATATCATTCACTTCATGTTGCTCAAATACACATTTAATACCTACGTTGTTATTTGCACACACTGCGGTAAAAATGTTTTTGTTTCACTGAAGCCACTTGAGCTTAAAATACCGCCCAAGGCCCAGGCATGTGTTTGTGAGCGGTCTCACCTATCGCAGGAAAGATTTATCTGGACTAATCACGATTAATCGTTATTAATTACAAACATGATTAATTACAATCACAATTAGTCATGATTAATTATAAATAATAATCCACAGCTACAAATTGATACAATTTGATTATTATTAATTAATAATTTTAAAGTCCTAATTTAAGATATAAAAAGCTGATAAGGCTCCACTTCCACTGAAACAACAATAATAACAACATGTGAGCGGCTTCTAATTAGGACGTTGCCAGAACAAATCCTGGAAACCAAAAAGTTTGGCACACTGTTCTCGTGTTCTGGGTTAATCACTAAAGTGAATCAAGGGTTAAATGCAATTTCCCTCGAGGAAACACAAAACAAAACAACAGAAACGAAGGACATCAACAACTATCAGACCTAAAAAGAAATGTTCACTGGACACAGAGTTCTACCTCGTATTCACCACATTTCACCAACAGCATCTTTGGTGCTGGATGAGACCCGCTCGTGGGTTGGATGTGGCCCCCCGGCCATACGCATGACATCAGTGATGTGGAGCATGACGCACGCCGTTTCCCTCAGTCTTTCATTCTTTCACATAACGTTTCATTAACTGCTGCTGCACTTGGTTTAAGACAACTGTTTTCTCTACCATGGCTCCATGGCAGGAGTGGGTTGTGGTGAAGGTTGCCTGCTGTAACCTCCAGCCATTGTTGCATTTACAACCTAAAAGATTATAGTATGCGATATGAGCAGAGAGCTGCTTCCTCAGGGCTGGAGTCGAGCTGCAACGACTATGTTTACGTCAACAACGATACTCATTTACTCACCCCATTAAAACCTCTCTCTTAAAAGAGATTACAAAGAAAAACTAAGAGTATGCCCCCTCTCTTAAAAGAGATTACAAAGAAAAAAAGAGTCTGCCGTGGGTTAAAAATATAAAAGTTGAGGATTAGACCCATATCATGCAGAGAAATACAGATAATACATTATAATTTAAGTTTTTTCCTGTTGGATGTTAATTTAATAAAGCAAGAAAAGACAGATTAGTTAGTTAGCTAGTTAGCTAGCCACATAGATTTATAGAAAGGCTGCAACAAAACGGAATAAAATGAATACTTTAAACGTACTAAAAGAACATAAAAATATATGTAAAAAAGTCAAAGAAGAAAAAACTGAAAATTAAGTTTTAGAAAAAAATGACTTGAAGTTAGCTATATTCATAACTGGAGGCTATTACAGAAATACCCTGAAAAAAGAACAATACTGTCAACATTTTACAAAATCCTGTGGAACTAATCTAATGTGTCTGTTACCATTTATCATCAGTGATAATATACAGCATGAACTTTAATCTAGAACAATCTAGAATAATTCCACTATCTGCGTCTCTGTTATGGCTCCATCTGACTCCGAGGCAGTTTTCATGTGACTGTGGGAACCTGGCTACCTTTGTAATTGTAGTGCAAGAGCAGAGTTTTGGTCACACAAGCAAATCTTGACTTCATCTTGGCGTTCTCCACAGTTGGAGACGACTCTCAGAGAGTGAAGGGAATAAAAGTTTACTGCTGACCTTGTGACATTTGTGCCAGACTGGTAAATAAGCAGCTGGTAATTCTAACTTTGCCATACCAAAAAGCTACATATAGTGCCTTTAAAATTAAATCAATTACTGACACGGAGACCAAACAGAACCACACCAGTATCAATGTTGACATTTTATGAGCTGTAAAAAATAACTAAACACAGCAGAGGCGAAATATACATCCCATGGCCTCAAAAGTAATAAACTGTCATCCTCCTCCTCCACGGAAGCTTTCTCTCTCCTCCCCTCAGGACGTTCTGGGACAGCTGAGCATATGATCATTGGCTTCACTGATGTATACTATCATGGACGTGACGAGCCAGTGCGGTCGAGAGACACCATTACAGTTATATATAAATATATATATATACGTCTTTATAAATAAAGCGGTGTGTGAGTAAATTATTTCTTTGCACTCTGAGAAGATCAAAGTGCAGTTGAGAGAATAAAATTGGGCCTTGAAAGGACAGTGGTGATACACTCACACAATAGCTTCGTTGTGGGCCTTGTTCACTGCCAGAGCTATTGCTCTCTCTGCCTCCATCTCCAGCCGAGTCTACAGGAAAAAAAAAATGGTGTTACAAAATATTTATGTTCTCTTTAATAAAAATGCGAGTGACTTTGTGAATATATTCCTATAACTTGCATGTAAAGATCATGTTTGAATTTAACGTAACATGTAGAATCATACTCAGTGAATCCCCAGTCATTTTTAGTCACTGGACAAATTCAGTGTTGTGTTTATCCAGAATGGTGTTGCCCTCTTTCTGTATTTTTCATTTTTCTACTATTTGTTTCAAATGGTTGCATCACCTCTGGATGTACATTTACTAATGACTAATGACAGTTAAGCCCAGTAGGTGGCAGTGATGCAAATCTAAGGATATAACGCTACTAGCAAAGGCTCAGTGAGAAAGCCATGAGACAAAACTTGTTAACATTGGTTAGCTTAGCCTAGCCTAGCCATGGAAGAGATTAGTAATTGTGCAATTAAAATCTTGAAAAAATGTTGTTTTGTTTGTCATTTCAACATGCAACTTTAAAATAGTAAAAGACTGGAAGATCTCCAGTCTGCAGGAGAAAAAAATGTTACAAAATTTTTTTTTCTTCCATGTGTGTTTTCTGTGATGAGCCTTGACCTTTTCCTTGTAGAATCTGTACTCCATTTTGTTTAGATTTTCCCTGTGCTCCTTGTCAGCGGCTTCCATTTTCTCTCTGATCTACAAAATGAATTGAAATAAAAAATGAATTTAGCATGTTATTATGGTTATTTTAAAGAATTGTGATTTTTTTTTCTCACATCACTGAGCTCCTGCTCCATTTGGGCTTTCTTCATCTGAAACGCCTCAATCTTCTTGAACCCGTCCTCGATCATGTTGAAGTCAGCTGAGCGTTTCCTGAACAGTTCCTTCATTTCCTCGATTTGAAGTATGTAATCTTCCTCCTATTGAATCCATATTTAGAATTAAATGTGCACAAACTACACATTCAACACAATGATTACAGGCTGCAAACACTCGTCTATAGATCATCTATATAAACAGTATCTAGAGCTGCCGCCACTTTCTCATGAATGTGTGGGTCAAGGAGGGAAAGGCTTTTGTCCCAAAGTTCACAAGGGCCGTAATCTGTTGAAAAGCAGTTAAAGTTGGGATCAGTCACGCTAAATGCCTCAAGATGCTACTGTGGAGGAACCGGGCAGAGCAAAAAATGTGACAGAGTGACCAAAGTCATGAGAAACTTGCAAGAGTCACCCACAAACATGTACATGACTGGCAAATGAGAGGTTATCAAGCAAGTGATTATAAGTTAGTTCTAATTGTTTTCTTTATTCTTCAGATATGCACTCATCTACGGCGACGTGCCGCTCTGCTGCAGGTTTACATCATGCACAGTTTTACTTCCTGTGATCCATCAAATCGTGACCCAAAACCAGTTTATAGGGTCATTATGTGTTGATGCATCCTCCTTCACGTCACACTGCGACGCAGCTGCAGTTGGGAAAGTCTTGGAGGGAAATTCCAGGGACGTCTGTTTGTAAATATCGGTGTGAAAGTAAAAAAGTACTTCTAAAAACTTACTGGTAGTGGTACTACAGTGTAGTTTCAGTTTAGTAATAATGTGTAAAACATAAGTGTAGGACAATATTTGTGCAACAGAGCCAGAAACAAAGAGATGAATTGAATTATTCGTCTTCTACCGCCTAATGTTTTATACAGTTAGCCATTTTCCCACCATGTGGCCACAAAATAAAATTGTTCACCTAAATTTGTTCGACTGAAATGTTCTTAATAAGAAATTATTAGACCAAAAGATTGACAGTGATTTATCTTTTCTCCCAAAGTTGATATGTGTTTCACACAAAAATAAAAATGGATAAAAGTCATCAAACTATTTTTAGAATATTGGTTAGTTTAGCCTAGCTTAGTCTTGGAACAAAAGTAGAAATTGTGCAAATCTTGAAAAATCTTTTTGTCATTTCAACATAGTTAAAGAGTGGATCATATGTTAGCAATTTTAAAGTGTTCCATGTTTTAAAATGTCACATATTCTTAGGGTTAGCACATCAGTGTTAAAAGAAAACAGCTCCAATAAACTAGCATTAATCACCTGTCGACCCTGACCCCTCCTGGCCCTGTGCATCAGGCTCCCTGGTACAACCTTAAAGTGTGACCCATACTAAAGTCTGATTCCTGACCCACAGCCGTGTGAAGGACGGCTAGGACTGTGCTAGCTTCCTGTAAAAACAAGGATGTGTGATAACAGTACATCTATTTCAAATGCTGTCAGTAGACGTACAGTAGAAATATTTGAGTGACTGGTTAAATGTAATGTAATGTAATGTAATGTAATGTATAGGGCCTTGAGGAGTCATTCAGACTAAAACAGCTCCATGTAAATACAGGCCATTTACCATTTACTAATTGTAGCTCATGTACATAGTCTCCCATTGTGGAACAGTGAGCTGCAAAAGTTGTGGCTATAAGTTGATGCCAACAACAGAAACACATATTTAAAGACAACTGTGTATATATATGTATATACACATATATATTTCTATATGATCCCTATGGAGCTGGCAGCTTCTTTCAGGTTATTTTTAATACTTCCACTCAGTGCATTGTTGGAGGTGGTGATATGCATTGAAATGTGTCTTGGGTATCGATTTATGGATGCAACAAGACCATAGACAGTGACAGGTCCCACTGTGGGACTGTCTCTATCTGTGGCCAAAGGCAGACTGAACCCACAGCAGCCACGTAAACCCCGCCTCTACCCCTTTCTGTTTATGTTTCATGTTTGAAGGACATCTATAATTGTGTACTTTTAAACCGTTTTTTTTTTCTTTTCAATGGCAGTTTGGGAGAAATTTAATTTTAAATAGACAAATTAAGCCATGCTGCAAAATCCTCATTCGAAAGTCGGATTTTCTTTTTGCTAGTCATAAATTTGTGTTTGTGTGCATCCCAACCGTGACAACAAACATTTTTTTATTCTATTGTTTTTTTTTTATTTACATAGAATTTTAAGAGACTTTCTCTATATTTTGAGAAATGTTCTGTAAATCCTGTCTGTGTCTTGGTATAAAAAAGAAAGATTTTTAGAAAGAAATTCTTATTCCAATTAGAGCATAAATCAACATAAAAGTCTTTTCAGACTTTTTAAACATTAAGGAAGACACAGAAAAACAAAGTAAAGCAGAAGATGAGAAAATAGCTCAACTCTATCAAATTTGCAGAAAAAATTATAAAAAACAGACAATTTTTTTAAAGAAAATAAAAAATCAAGTGGCATTTGGTATATTAACAAAAACATTTAAATACAATACTTCGGACAGGCTTTAAGAAATTCAAATTTTCCCTTTTTACACAACATATTTTTTTGTCGATATTAAAAATTCAGGAATTTCCCTTTAATACTGTAATTCCTGAGATGACTTAATATTTCAGTATTTCAGAAGTTCCGTCATGTCTTTCCTACAGAAAAAAAAGCAATCCTGGACATCCCATTCCCCTGAGTACCTTTTGATGCATCAGTTTCCATTCTCTCAGTGGGTTTTTAAGAGGAACAGTTTTATCACCTCACACCGAGGGTCTACGAACAACGCGTCTTGAATTCACATCTTTACGGTCGACCACAGGACAGTATTTTCCCCCCGAGGGGACATCTGTGACAGTCAGATGTCTAAAATAGTGATGTTTCAACTCAGTCCAGACCAGGCCTGTTATTTCTTCATCAGAGCCTTTTTGGATTTTATTTTACCAGCATGAAGTAAGAGCTGGAAGATTGAAAACAGCTGTCAGCAAAAGAAGAAGGAAGCCGAGTTTTGTTTTTTGTTTTTTTTTTCTGTCGAGTTGAGCAAATTGAATTTTGTCATGTCACTTTGACAGCTTGATCTCGACTCCACGCAGCAGTGGTCAGTGAGAATAAAAGCACTCCAAATGAGCGCCTCTGGTGTGTGTTGCAAAACCCGATGGGTGTATCGGCTGCAGAGGAGTGTGTGAGGCAGCGCTGCGACTGCCCTTTCACCATACACCAAGCTTTTTTGTGTGTGGCCACTAACTCGGATTAAAAATAAAGTAAAACCATGTAACTTGGAATGTGAGGACTTGTTTTCTTTATTTGTTTTTTTTTTGTTTTGTTTTGTTTTTTTGTTTTATGGCTACTTTGTTTGGTTGTTGTTTGCATTACATAATAGATGTGGACATAATTACACACGCAGCACAGCTGTTAAAACACAGAGTTGCGCTTCTTTTTTGGATGCTGCAGGTTGAAGCTGTAAATCAGAGTGATACGATGAACTATGAATAATTCTGTGAACATGTTTTTGTGGAGCAAATAAAGGCTGGGTTTCTTTTCTTGTGGCCACGTCTTAAATGAACTCACCAGTCTGTTTTGTTCCTCACGTGCCCTGGCCTCTTGACTTCTGAGGCTTTGGTACAGCACAGTGATCTGTAGGAGAAAATAAACTGTCAGACTTAGCACATCACTCTGTGTGCAGCCAAACAGCTGCACAAATGCTTTGTGACAGGACAACAATGCGTGCGATCATACGCAGCTTTCAGACCCGCACTAAATATCAGACATTTGTATAAAATGTTCATTAAAACTGTCAAATTGTAAAACATTATATCATTGTCGTTACAGGGCGAACGACATGTGTCCACAAAACAAGTGCATGACAATAAATTGCATGTCAATCACAGATTACTGTCTCCTGCTGTGTTTTACCTTTTATTTTCCACTAAACAGGATCAAAATAAACACAAGTTACAACATGTTCAATATAATACACCTACATTTAACAATAGACAACAACATCGTCAGGAAGGTACTGACTTCATCAACCAAAAGAACAGTGAACCTTTGAAAGAAACCTTTTGGGCCTTGTCTTTATCAACAACATTTATATTAATATTTTTTTGTCTCTTTGTGACTCAATATACCAGTAATATAAAAAAAGACTGCATCTTGCATCTGAGATCATACAAATACCTCAATATATACTAAAGCACAAAAATCCATCTGTTCTATTATTATTTAGCCTCATCCGATGGTTAAATACCAACTAAGGAGGGAACTCTAATCTACTGGTTAGAGTGGCTATTCTTAAAATATACAAAACCTAAACATTGCAATTTGGACTTCGACAAACATATATGGAGGTCGAATTTAAACAAAAACAACAATGAATTTGTCATGGGTCATGGAGGTGGGGGGGTTAGAGCCAATCCCTGCTGACAATAAGAAACAAGCTGACAACACCCTTGACAAATCACCACTCCATCCCAGGACCACATATATAGTGACAAACTACCATATACACTCATATTCATTTACAACTACGCCAATATAAATCACATAATCATGTAACCCAAAACCTGCAGGGTATTGGACTGTGGAGCCACATGAACACACAAATTCTGTGGTCACAGTGAGAGTCAAGGCAGATACCACACAATGTGATGGACCCAGACTAGTGTATAATAATTTCTGGCATGTAATTCTCAGAGTAAAAAAAGTTCCAAAAAAGAGGACTCCCAAACAAACCAGGAAAAGATGGAGTCCACTGCATTCCATGGACGATGTAAACCCTCTTTCACAAGTCTCAACCACTCGTCTCCCACTCTCCCTGCCATTTCCTCCTACTTCTTCATTTATTTATGTATATAGGATTTATGAGGCCAGAACTGTTCTTCCCCATTCACAAAGTCATATTCTGCTAGGAAACCACAGTAACGGACGTTGGCGACCACTTCCAAAAGTGAAGCCCACTCAAAACGGAAGGAACTGTTTAAACACCAGAGGGAGATCATGTCAGTTTGGTCAAATTCAAACTCAGTTAAAGGTTATCAGTGAGTAATTTGAGTTATTTTTTTAACCAGAAAAATTCAACTAGTCAACGTGCATATATTCACTGGGCAGAAAAATATATTTTGTTTATTTATATACAAATATACAATATATACAGTATATGTGTACATATATTAATATATGTGATCTATATAAGATGTATATCATATGTATTGTATATATACAAACACACATGGTCTAAGTGCTTCTAAGTGTCTACGTTTTGTGTCTAGACTCCATATTAAAAGCTTAAGGTCAAGAAAACAGTTTTTAAGCGATTACACGCTTGTACAAACACAATTATAGCTAGTTTACACAGGCTGTAGAATGGACATAATTATTTGGTTCTAATCTCCACTTTAACTCAATGAGTCAATACGCAGTTACCTTGGGATTTTTGACGTTTTCGCCACTGCATTTACAACAGCCCATTTGGGCCACATCCTGATGCTAACGGAGTGGCCCCCATTTCAATTAGACCCCTTTAGCTGCTTTCTGTACCTGTTGCTCTCTGGTCGCATCCCGTTTCAGCTGAAACGCCGACACGTCGATGGTTTCCTTCTCTGCTCGGTACAGCTGCGTGGTGAGCTCCTCGTTGACCCGGGCCAACCTACCGCAAGCTTCCTGGTACTGACCCAGAGACTGGTCCGTTACCTTCGACCTCAGCTCCCATAGGGCAGCGGTGGCCTTGGACTTTTCCACGTCCGTTTCCTTGTCCGCTTTGGAATCCTGTTTCCCGTCCTTTTTCCCTTTCCTGGAGACACAGAAGTTCACGTACAAATTTAAACACTTGAATCTTGAATAAAATGCAGAAAAACGGACCACTTACCCTGCTTTCGCCTTTTTAACTTTGGCCGTTTTTTTCTTCGGCATCTCGGCTAAGTTTTTCTTTTTTGTTTAAAAGTATTTTATTTTACGACAACAGTTCCTGTGCACTGTTCTGTGTTTGTGTCGTCTTGTTTCCCTAGCGACAATGCAACCCGGGAAAAAGGTCGCATTACTACAACACATGACCTTCGGAAACTACTCTATAAATATTTTATTTTGTTGTAAAATGAACATAAACCTGGTCGTGTTCTCGTCGTTTTGGAAATATTTATCGCATAATATATCGTCGCTAAACGTTTAATCGCTAAATGATAAAAGATAAGCTCACTACTTCTTCTTCTTCAACTTGTGTGTTTTGTACAAACTCAGTTTCCTAAAATGGAAATAATAAAAAACTCTTCTTGTTCTCAAATGTTGTTTTTATTGGAGCTTTTTTTATTCATAGGCAAAGCAACAAATAGGACGTTTTAGTGTTTTAAAGGTATTTTCTGGTCCTTACCTGACAAATAAAGGTTTATGTTCAATATCAAAATACAGATTTCTCTTTGTAGCATTTTTTAAAGAGATTTTAACAACTGAAAACTCCTATTGTGCTGATAATAATTGATGGCTCATTCTTTTATGTTGTTTATTTGTGTGTGTTTATGTCATTTTATGGTTTATCAATTTGCTTGTAGGTATAAACATGTCCTGACATCAATCTCAGATATGTTTTGAGTCACTTTAAAGCTGCCTCTCTGAGTCACTGCACCTAACAAGTGAGTAAGAGATGGTTTGTAAGGATCTACCTCATTAAAGGGCAATTACTGGATAATTTAACCCTCAGAGCAATGAACTCAACACACTATTTAAAGTACTAGTCTTTAAACACGACTTCACATATAGGGCCGCGGACTCTTTGTTCCAAATTTGTCTATTTTTTACAAGATGAAAGTATGTGACTTCGTTGTATCTTGGTAAACGTGGTTTTACTTATAGAAGCATGATTTTTTGATGCGTTCTCTGTGAGAATAAAAAAAAAGAAAATCTTGAAATTATTTCAGGTGATTTTTTTTTTTTTTTTTGTTGTAATTGTTTGAACACATTTTGATATTTATATACATGGACCTCAGTCTGCTTCTGGGTGCGAAAGCATGTGGCTTAAATAAAACTGGCCCAGAGTCATGGGAGGGCTTACTCGCTTTTGGCAACATAGAGCTTGTTAGAGGTTTGGGTTTTGTCAAACACATGGGTAGAGATTATGAGTGGAGAACAGGGCGCGTTCTGTATATAAAATTTCAGAAAACACTAGCAGTGCAAATTGAGGCCCAAAACAAGACTGCTGAACATACAGTTACGTAAATTACAATGGAATATGAAACTAACCAAAAATTCTTACCTTTGACACAGTGGAAGATGCACTCCTGTTGGCGGACTGGTCCAAGACCTGTGACAAAAAGTGAATTGTTTTGTCCAAAAAACAATTAAAACAAACACGAAATAATATTAACAAAAGAGTGTGTTTCTAAACCAAAGATACTGGTGGCCAATATTTATTCATTGTTTAGTAGACTACTGTAGGTGTGAATACATTACTCATCCACATTCCTCTGTACACTGGCTGAAATACAGCTCTAAACCATTACAGAGCCTAGTTCAAGCCGAGAGTTATTTTGATACCTCGACAATTCAAGCAACAAATCTCCCATTAAAATAAAACCTTTGTCCACTTGTGTTCATCCACATTCCTTCATAACACACTCAAGAATTTCTGGTTAGATGTTTTCAAGTGTTACTCACAAAAATTGAAACAGAAATGCCATTAATATTCCCTATTAAGACAACAGCATGAAAACTGTCAGGGAAATCTGAAATCTGACAGATTCTCATTTTGACAGTTTAAAAAAACCTCTGACATTGTAACATGTGTTTTAGATCTGACTAAACCTCACAAGGGTAACAGACTCTTTAGGGTGCAACATGTAACAAAATACATGTGTGGGGCTGTCCTGCTCCTGCTGTCTTCTCTACAAGGGCCACCGTGTAGGATCAGTGTGTTTTTACATCACCCACCAGAAAACAAACTGAACACATTTTGTGTTTCCATGATAAGTGGAGGCTGTGATGTGTCCTCCTACATTCTTGGCCCCGGACGGTTAACCGCAACATGTAACTTCACCACTGGATATTGCACTGCCTTTATTTCCGTTGCCGTCCTGTGTTTCTGTCGTTCTACCAGTAGCCATATCAGATCCTGACACACAGATGTCTCCTCTACTCAGCAACATCTGCACTGACACAGAACGACTGTATTTGTCACTCGTCTTGTAATTACAGCCTTGTCATGCTGAGCTCTATCGAAACAGGATCTGTTTGCACATGATGTTCTCCCACATCATCTGAGATACGTTTGGCTGCAGTCAGCAGTATTGTCCATGTTGTCCTGAAAAGAACTATGTGTTACTTGCTGCCTCCCCCGCAGTTGTTTTCTGCTGCAGTTATGGGAAAACCACTGAGATCAACGTTGGCTTAGATGTTCGAAGAAACTAGTCCAACAGCAACAATGTAAAGTTAGCGCAGGCCGTAATTCAAGCTCGATACCGCCGACTTCTCGCTATCATCTTGTTAAGGTTCTTGCAAGGAGTCAGAGATTATCCGCGGCGGATTATTCGTCCGCTGAACAAGTAGATATAGCAAAAGTGTTGGGTGTAGCTACTGTAAACTGACGCTTATAGGGGCGCTCTCTGCTCTGGCATCATGAACAGAGTTTGAAGACTAAATTTAAAGGTAATTACTATGACAGTGAGGAGAGAAAACTGAAATAACCCTGAGCTTTTCAAAGCTGTCATTATCACTGGAATTGTAATGACAAGGTTTAAGCCTCTTCAATGGACCTTTCGGGGTAGGACACCCACAAACATGGCATTTCTGAGGTTTATATTGCAGCATATTAATGATATATTGTACTGTGTAGATTACAAAGCTAGGGTCCCATCTCGTGCTTTACGGTTTCTGAACTAGTAACAAAATGCCAAACCTTGTACTGAAACTACTTCTTGTTTAAAACATAGTGCTTGTAATGCGCTGTGTCATGTTGTAGAGCTGCAGCTCACGTACAGATTGAATGACAGCGATGTGTAGCCGGACAACTGAACATGACAGAATTCACCGAGATCCAACGGTAGACTGCATTTGTTCATCGTTTCCGATTGAAGATTAAATCATTAATATTGATGGATACTGCACATACTGTAGTTCACATGCAGATATTTGTGCACAAAGATCCTGTTGCATCACAAAGGCACAACACCAGTTACACTGAGGTGGATTACACCGCTGCAATCACTATATTAGCCAAGACATCTGTCTGAACATCCACTGCGGGAAAACCGCCGAAAAAGAATTTGCAGAAACAACTTAACATATTTCCTGCACTTGCAGGACATTTTATTAACCCTGTTATCACGCCATTAACATGTATCCAGAGACATCCATGGGCAGCAGTTAGTGAGAGGTCCTGCATGTATGCTTTGATAGGGGCGCACGACCATTCTGGTGAGCCGCAGGATTGGAAAAAAAAAAAAAAAGCAACCACAGTATTTAGAAAAAAGGAAGGAGGAAAGAAAGTCCAATATTTTTAGTCCAAATTACAGTGTTGGAACAGTACTTTGCACTGTCGAGTGTCCTGGGAGTGGAGTGGCATGATGGGTGAATGCTGGTGCCAAGCCCCACCCTCCCCACATTGTCCTTTCTGTGGACGTCCTCCATGCCCATCTGCAGGACCTCTGCCCTCCTCTTACCCTCCTGGCCAGAATGAGCTGTCATGACAGCTTGGTTCCGGCCCCAGTCGTTTGATGCATGAGACAGAGCAGCCTCATTTAAGTACATGTTAAGACGAAGGGTTGGGACCAGGTCACTTGACCAGAGATTCCTCAGGTTTCCAGTGCCCTTTGCTTCGCATCTCTGTCGACTTTCCATTGATGCAAAGTGGGTGAAAAATATCACATCCCCGTACAACCCCCCCAGTTCATGTCAGGTCCGTGCACGAGATGGTGAACGATGCGGCCGTTTGGTTGTGACAGCCACTGGACCGAACTCTGTACTTCCTGCAGTTAAAGCCAATAACTCGAAACTTTACACAAGAACCCATTAACCGATACGTTGCAGCATGGTTTATGATGCCGTGCCAGCCAGCCAGAGGAACAGCCACTCATGCTCTTCATGCATTCTCTCGTGAAACGTGCCTCGCTGCCCAAGTATTTTTCCCTTGGAAAGCCTGTGGTTGACACAGAGATGAGTGGGAGTGAGATGATTGCTAACATTCTTTTCTTTTATGCCAGCTGGACAGCAGGTCGCATTTGCATTTTTTTAAGTTTGGTGAGACTGCTGCTGTGGTGATGAGTGCAAGATCAGGAAGAGAAGATTTGCAAGGACTTTGTTTTGGTACACACGTATGACTCACTGAAGGTCCTGACCATGATGTCAAGTTAAATTATGATTTTTAATAAATTTGTATTTCAGCGTTTTTCGGTAGCTTGTAAAGCAACCCTGTCATTTAATAAAACCTTTTAAACAACCTGTTAATTCAGGTTTTTAAAGTGCATTTGTCTTATTTTACAAAATATGTTGACTCTGTTATTAATACAGAGGCTGGTTAATGTTTTCACAATCAGTATGTGGTCTAGTCATAACCAGACACATGAGCACTGTGTAAAATATGAAGGTATTACATGTTTCTGGTCGCGTCTATCCATTTAACAACATACAGTGTTGAAAAAAAGAAATATTATACAGAATTCCCGGAGGGGAACCCCAGGGTTCACCTCCTGGACAAGATCAAATCCCAGTTAGGGCGGTTGGTACCTTCCGGTGGACTCACCACCTGCAGGAAGGTTCAGGGGGGGTGGTACGGTGCAGTGTGATCTGGGTGGCGGTCGTGGAGACTGCTGCCCCCACGACCCAGATAATTGATGGGTGGATTTGGGTCAAATTACCTGAACATTTTTTGTAAAATGGATACATAAAAAATCACTAAAAATCGACCAAACTATTGACAATGAAAAATAGATAAAAGTGAGCAAAAAAGGCTAAAAAAAAAGATCAACTAAAGGCACAAAAACACTTTATATGGAACAATAGAAAAATATATAAGAGCCAATAGGCACAAAAACACTTTATATGGAACAACAGAGCCAAACCAAAGAAATCCTTAGAATACCAGTATTTACATGGTTACATATCAAGTTGTTTCAGGAGTGCATGAGCTCATTTGCACTCCTATAAAAGTTCCATTAAAGTGCTAAGTGACTACCAGGACTCCTAATTTAAGCAGATGAGGCCAAACTCGTCCGAGGGCTGCAGAAATTCTGAGTCAAGCCTGGACAAGTAAAGTTAAATACACCCATAAAATCTATTTTCAGAGCGTTTTTTTTTCTTAATTTCTCCTGTTCATAACCATTCATTTTGACTTCCAACAATTCTTCTTTTTTCCTAACGGGAATCTGAGGCTCCAGGATCACCAGTAAAGATGAGGAGGGGAAAAACACGAACCTAAAATAAATCTACTATAGTTGGGGGGAAAAAAGAAGGAAAAAAAAAAGAAGTCTTGGAGCAGGTAGTCTTCGGCTCCGCTCACAGTAGGAGGAGATGGAGGAGGAGGAGTGGAGGAGGGGAGCAGAAGAGGGACTCCTGATACAGCTGGGATGGACCTCCTCAAGGATTGGTGGATGGCTGCTCCCGGTGTGGCCCCATGCCAGGCCCTTATGTCTTTATATACAGTAAAGAGATGAGCGGACGGTCCTGAGTGTGCGCTCTGCCTCTCTCCATCTCCACTGCTTCCTCGCGCCTTCTCTCCTCCAGCATCCTCCAGCTGCCTCCTCTCCGTCTCCGGCTGTGAAACCATGACCACGCCGTACCTCCTTCTCACTTTGACCGTGTGTCTCCTGGCCGGGAGTCTCCCAGCCGAGGCCACCTACTACCGGCACCACCGCTACATCCCGCACTTCTACCGCTACCGGGAGCACCAAAACACCAATCCACACCCGCACCCCAACACGGAGAACCTCCTGCCCGAGGTCTCCAACCGGGTGCCTAACGTAGCCGCGCAACCCGGCGTGCCCACATACCCGCGGATCCCCGAGGTCTTCCACCCTGCCCCGCGAGCTCTCCCTCCCATACCAGAGGCTTTCCACCCTGTGCCCGAGGTCGTGCACCCTGCGCCCGAGTCTTACCGCAGACACGCTGAGGTTTACCGGCCGGTGCCTCGAGCGCCTTCCCCGGGTAATATGAGCCGGATCTTCTACGGGATCATGTTTGACGCTGGAAGCACAGGAACCAGAATCCACATTTACAAGTTCATCCAGAAAGATCCTGGTGAGTGCACTGCTCTCTCTCTCTCTCTCTCTCTCTCTGTCTCTCTCTCACCCCACTCACCCCCCTCCCTCTCTCTCTCTGTGTAGTAATAGTAGAAACTGTGCACATGCTGCTGCTGGCTCTCACTCTGCCTGATGTTAGCTCATTGGCTGTGTGGTGTAAGCACAAACATGCAGTGGCACGGTGCAGACATGGGCAGTGGAGCCTATAACAGTAAACCAAGGTGGACATTTAATCTGCCCGTCTGACTCAGCTGTGGAAGAATTCACCTAGAAATGAACCAAGCTGTAGGTGAAGCCTGCCAAAGTCAGAGTATCACGAGTTTGAAGTGAACCAATGAAAAAACTTGTTCAATTAAGGTTTTGAAGCTGAGTTCTGATGTGGTTTTTTTTTTAATGATTTTTAGTTGAGCTGCCCGTTCTAGACAACGAAATGTACCACGCAGTAAAACCTGGACTGTCAGCGTACAAGGACAACATTGAGGAGGTACGTGTGTGTGTGTTTACACCATCTCTGATATCCCAAACCACCAAACCACCAGTTTTTTGGGCGTGTGTGATGTAAACATTGCGATAAAATCCTACCTCTAGACTTCAACAAAAGTTTAGTCACTGAATTCCTTGTGTCATCACTTTGTGTTTTTCCGTCGATCCTCTCTTGCAGGGCGGCAACACCGTCCGCCAGCTGCTGAAGATTGCAAAGAAGACCATCCCAGAGGATGATTGGAACAGGACGCCGGTGGTGCTGAAGGCCACCGCGGGACTGCGTCTGCTGCCTGAAGAGAAGGCCAGCGCTCTTCTAAAGGAGGTGAGGCACGTTTTGCTGTCTGCCCTCAGACAGTTTGGCACAGACACCACCCGTCCCGCCAGGGAACGGGATGAGAAACCACTAAGTGCTTACAAGTGTCTCTGAAAAAAAAAAAAAAGAAAGAAAATGCAGCAAGTCTGCCCATTTGGTTGCGGAAAACAGCTGTTGTGGGGTTGTGTGGAGTAACCATATTTGTCATTTAAAGTATTAAATCCGAGCTACTGTTCCAGCCATGCCTGTGGCTGAGATATCTGTCAGTCTAACACAGAACAGATGCAGTTTGTCTTCCAGCGTCTGGCAGGGCTGTATCCACACAGTGCAGCCAAGTAATTGACTGTGTAGTTCAGTATGTATTATTATGATTGTTTTTTTTATACATGTAGCTCTGCGGTCGACAAACATTCAACTGGAAGCAGATTTGACAATGTACAAATGCCCAAAGTCCAAGATAATAACCTGGCAGTCAAATACACAGAGTTATATCTGACTTTGAACTATTTTACAAAGTAACGGAAAAATCTCAATTTCATTCAGTAAACTATCGAAAGCCTTGTCAGTAAAACACT
>NC_024307.1:5464863-5474062 GCF_000523025.1 Cynoglossus semilaevis | reverse complement strand
CCGCCAGGGAATGGGATGAGAAACCACTAAGTGCTTACAAGTGTCTCTGAAAAAAAAAAAAAAGAAAGAAAATGCAGCAAGTCTGCCCATTTGGTTGCGGAAAACAGCTGTTGTGGGGTTGTGTGGAGTAACCATATTTGTCATTTAAAGTATTAAATCCGAGCTACTGTTCCAGGCATGCCTGTGGCTGAGATATCTGTCAGTCTAACACAGAACAGATGCAGTTTGTCTTCCAGCGTCTGGCAGGGCTGTATCCACACAGTGCAGCCAAGTAATTGACTGTGTAGTTCAGTATGTATTATTATGATTGTTTTTTTTATACATGTAGCTCTGCGGTCGACAAACATTCAACTGGAAGCAGATTTGACAATGTACAAATGCCCAAAGTCCAAGATAATAACCTGGCAGTCAAATACACAGAGTTATATCTGACTTTGAACTATTTTACAAAGTAACGGAAAAATCTCAATTTCATTCAGTAAACTATCGAAAGCCTTGTCAGTAAAACACTGGGTAATCCAATTTAGTTGGCTCACAAGTTAGCCTCAAATATGCTAAACGATAGCTGCTATTACCGCTACAAATTTACCTATGAAAAAGCTTGAATTGCCACTTAATCCTTGCCAAATATTGAACACAGTAAACAGTGTCACCTGTTCTTCCACAGGTACAGGAGGTATTTGACGAATCCCCTTTCTATGTGCCACAAAACAGTGTTTCCATCATGAACGGAATAAATGAAGGTAGGTTCTCAATCCAATTACATTTTTTTATGGAAATACTATATTGGAGTTAAGGTCGAGCTACTGTGAAAAGCATGAATGTTTTCTGTTAACTGCCTGTTTTCAACAATCCCATCAGTCACCAGTGTGTTCTGTTTCCCATTTATTGCCCTCACTTTACGAGTACAATTGCGTCACATTGAGATAGTTGTAATTACCTGGGTTGGCCTAAAGGGGCCACACGGTGGTAGGGTGGAAACTGCTTATGCCTTACAGTGAGAAGATCATCAGTTCGATCCTTGTTGATAAATGCTGGTGTTTTCGCAGCTTCTCAAAGTCCAAAAACGAGCTTTGGGTTAAATCTTCACTCTAATTTGAATGAATCTGAGAGTGAGTGGTTGAGTTTCTCAATATGTGGTCCTGTGATGGACTGGAGAACAGTCCTGCCATCACCCAACAACTGCTGGGATTGTCTGAAAAAGGATGAATAAATAAATGCTGTTAAAACATGTACATGTTGTAGTACTGAGTGCTTCAGTTTATACACGTTTATATATTTGTACTAACCTAGACTTTACAACCGTTTGTGCTGTTTCAGGAGTCCTCGCCTGGGTCACAGTGAACTTCCTCACAGGTAAGACATTGCTTGTGTTTTGCTGAGCCGGTGTTAGTGGTTGTGGGGCTCATACCTGAGGCTGCAGTGTACACAGAGCTGGGCCAGAGAAGGACTGTTGTCTCCTGTCTGAGGTCACGAGCTTGAATCACTGGCCTCACACAGGTTACAAAAGCATGCAGTATTTCTACACAGCTGCGATAGCGAGAGATTTATTCTCAACAACAGACCCCTGGCTTCAAAACAGTTGCATGTGTGTCCTCCTGGTGGCCACGGCCGTGACGTGTCAGTGTGTTTTCTGACACAAATGGAACAAATTTCAACTAGAACTCGAGATGAATCAGCGTTTTCTGAATAATGAATTTAAACTGATAAGGAGATTCTTCCAAATGTTGACTCTGTCTCCTTGTCCTGCAGGTCATTTGTACTCCAACACAAGGAGAACAGTGGGGATCCTGGACTTAGGAGGTGGATCTACACAGATCACATTCCTTCCCAAGTCTAAGGTGAGTCGAACGTTGACGATAACAAGTCTGTCTAAAAATGCTGAGGTAAAAAATTGGGATCTAATTAAACATGAACTGTCCATCCAACAGAAAACAATCGACGCTGCACCATCCAGTTACATCGCCCGGTTCAACTTGTTCAACAGCACATATCAGCTCTACACACACAGGTAAAGAAAAATGTCAATTTTTACAACAAAAAAATCTACAAATGAAGAACCTGCATCTGAAATGTACTCGCTTCGCACCTTCGCACAGTTACCTTGGAAACGGCCTGTACGCAGCTCGGTTGGCTACGCTCGGAGCACTAGGAGCTGATGGTACTTTCTCCTCACCTCTGGTTTGCTGGTAAACACGGTCCCTGGACGATGGTAAACATCTTTTGTGTTTTCCCAGGTCTAGAATGGAAGATCTTCAGAAGTTCCTGCCTCCCAAAAAAGTTCAGGGAAGATGTGAGCTTTGGAGGAACCACCTACAAAGTTAGCGGGATTCCAGACGGTGAGATAAAAGCCCTCTGAGGTTTTGATTGCCTTCCCAAGGCCTTGGATTCAGCAATGCGTGCATTCCTTTTCTCATTCTGGTACACAATAGCTTACAGTATTATAATTCTCCCATGAGAACATTTATCTGCCGAAGTTTCTCCAACCTTGGCGCCAAATGCATGTTTTGTCATCGTCTTTTCCCTCTTGAACAATTATATTGTAGTCAACCTTGTATTTAAATGAAAGGAAAACTGTCAGTTAAGTTCACAAATAAGGCAGTCACTCCCATACCACAGTCAAGTAGCCAAAAGATGCTGGGCTTGTCCCCGAGTTATTTTTTTTTTTCTTTTTGTGTAAAGAGCGGCTTGATCTGGACCGCTCACAATTATGTGGTAAAAATAGATGGCCCAGCAGGGCTGTGCTTACTGTCGCACTTGTCAGTAAATGGTTTTGCCCTGCACAATGGTGCCCACCATACCCGTGGGGCTGTGTGAAACTTGTCCTTCTGGGGCTTCCCTTCTATGTTATCTGGTGCAACCCCCAGTTTCAACCTGTGGCTGACCTCAAGCTGAGGCTTCCGTCTCTCACAGCTGCATGCTTTTACCCTGCAGTTTCTATGCACCTTTCACTGAGCGGAGCCCACGTTGTTTCACTTGTTCACTTCAACCTCTTGTCTTCCAGGCTACGCGGGCTACAAGCTGTGTTATTACGAAGTGATGAAGGTTATCAAAGGGATCGTGCACCAGCCGTACGAAGTGAAGGGCAGCAGCATCTTCTACGCGTTCTCCTACTACTTTGACAGAGCTGTGGAGTCTGGCCTCATCGGTGAGTGGGCACAGACCAAGCAGTTACCTTCCAGTGCCACTGTCCTGTACGTTAATTATCATCCTGAGCTCAGAGCTGGAATTCAAATTGCACGTTTGCCTTGCAGAGCCTGGTCGAGGTGGTGCAATTGAAGTCAGGGACTTTAAAAAGAGAGCCAAGGAAGGTAAGAGTTATAGGTTATCTCCTCTGGGGCTGGAGCGACGTGTTTCTGAAACCAGCAATCTTAAAAGTTAAATATATCATTCATCAAACCACCAAAACAACCAAACAGTCACCAGTGTGTTTGTGCCCAAACATTTGGTGCAGCGTTTCCAAACCGGCACAGCTTTTCCCTCCATCAAAGGAGAATTTATTACAATCGTAAAATGTAACTGATTATTTGCTAAAACGTGTCATGAACATGGATTATATGAGGAAAGTTGTTTATTAC
The DNA here is from genome assembly GCF_000523025.1 of Cynoglossus semilaevis. NCBI lineage: Eukaryota > Metazoa > Chordata > Actinopteri > Pleuronectiformes > Cynoglossidae > Cynoglossus > Cynoglossus semilaevis. The sequence continues at coordinate 5,470,484 of NC_024307.1, read as the reverse complement.
AGGGTGAATTTATGTTTACATGACTATAAAATGTTTTAGTGCGTTTAACCGATACACACCACCGACAAAATCTCCAGTATGTGACACTTGGAAAAAAACAAGTGGAAGCAGATTTTGTAGCGAGCAGATGGAGAAGGAGTTGGTGGACTTACAGTACATAGTAGTCTTTGTGCTGTGAGAACGCGGTCACGTGGTCTGGCTCTGGAGTCGGGCTGGCAGCTCAGCTGAAGAAGTCTGGTCTGGTCCAGGCAGCTGGGCACCTGACAGCCACACACCACCACCTGCGGCCTGACACATGCTGACACACAAACACACTGTGTATGACTGTGTTACATCCACCGCCATCAGCACCCACCGACCCACAGCTTGGTGCTGACCCTCACACACCTCCCTGTGTGTGTGCAGACAAACAAAACTGGAAACAGAAACTTCTTCTTCTTTTACTTGTGTAGCACAGGAATCTGTTTTTGCCATGAACTTTGTTCTCTCTAAATTTTTTTTTTTTTTAAGAAAACAAACTCTCTCATTTTAGTTGTTTTAATTATAGCTAAAAGTCAAGACATTGTTTCATTAGCATGTGCTACAGGCTAAATGTATTTTAGTTGTCAGCACATTTGACTATTTTTAGCTTTGAGCTAATGCTAGTTACCCTAAGATTTAGCTGTCTTTCCAAAGTTTGGATTTTACATCATTAGCATGTGGCTAATTTAAGTATTCTGATTTTTTTAAAATGCTGAAGCTTACCTTAACTTTTGTGACAAATTTCAGACGCTAGATGCTAGCTTTAGAATGTAGCGCATGTTAGCAATCTAACATTTTGGCAGCGTTGAATTCTGCCAAATATCAATTTTTTTTCTTTTTCCCTATTCCAAATGTATCTTAAAGGTTACTGTTTTTATTGGACAGGAATGCGTAAAATGTTAGTTCTTACCTTAATCGTTTTAGGTTTATTCAGTATTTGTCGTGTTCCAGACTAACTCTGTTACATCAGGACAGTTTTGTATATTTTACATCTTTGTTTTGACAGACAGTAGACAAACAGACTCAACAGTGTCTGTAAAGAGAAGACAACCATATGTCTCTCTATATGCTCGGAGAGTAATGCTACAGGACGTTTAACCACAACATGCAACTTCACCACTAGTCGTTTCTTTATCCCACGCAGTCTATCATTAGGTGTGACTTGCACGATGCAACAACATGTCTTCTCGTCAACTTCGTGTCAAACATGTGTGAATGTCACGTCTAAAACTGTGTGGCTTTTGTGTGTGTTTGCAGTGTGTAACAAGATGACCAAATACCGTGCCATCAGCCCATTCCTCTGCATGGATATGACATATATCACCTGTCTGCTAAAAGAGGGCTTTGGCTTCAAGGACAACACGGTGCTGCAGGTGAGCCAATCAGAGCTGGGTTACAACAGAACCTGCAAAATTAGGAAAAGCAAAAAAAAAAAAAAAAAAATTGATGTTAGAATGAGTGTAGGCAGGAAATAGCTTTTGCAAGATCAACCCTGCCACTGCTGCAAAGTTTTAAGTAATGAGCCCCAAGAGGCCAGCAGTGGTATTGCAGATTTTGGGTTAGCTTCAAAATGAAAACTTATAACAGCAAAGTGACAGAGTGAACTAGTGCAAATAGCATCGAAACAAACACGTTTTAAAAATTGGTGAAAAAAAGGCAAAGTTCACAAGGAGGGCAAAATATACATAAGTGAACACCTAGGGGTCAGCAATGGTACTGCATCTAGGCCTAGTGGAGAAAATTGATAAATCAGGTTATGCTTTTTTAACATCTAACAGAGTTCATTGTCTTCTTCTGTTTTACAGCTAGCCAAGAAGGTGAACAACGTGGAGACGAGCTGGGCGCTGGGGGCAACCTTCGACTACTTCAGAAATTTCAACATCCACTGAGGACAGCTTGCTGTCTCTGCCGCCAGCACTGAGAGGGACAGTCTGTCACTTTGCGGCTTTCCTTCCTGTATCCACCCTCCATCAGTTCTTCCCCCTCACACAAAGCCAATCCCTACTCCTCTTCCTATTCCTCCTCCTTACACTTCCTCAACCTCAGCATTCCGAGGTCTCTCTGAGAACTCTTGAGAAAAAAAAATCACTATATTTTTCTAAGGCCAGCTATTTCTACTGTATGTGGGGCTCATTACTAGTGGGCTGACTTTATTTTTGTAAAACGTTTACATTTTTGATTTTTGTCTGGTCCGAGACATTTTTTTTCTCACCTACCTATCGCAGGTGTAGACGCAAAAACAAGCCTGTATTTTGGTGCTGACTGTGGTCCTGGTGCACACTGTAACACAGGCCAGTGTAAGACCATTAAGATTCTAGTTGCTGGAGTTGCAACTAAAGGTGTTTATCTAAAAATGTGTAAAGTAGTTATTTCTTTTTAATACTAGTAGTAAATTATCTCACAGGTCATTGACTCAGTCACCCCCCCAAGCCCCTAAATCCCCTAAACTAACGACACGTCAGGCATCATTGAAAATTGTGCATATTTGTGCAGCTTCCTAAAGCTTGTACATTACACTTTACTTGCAGATACTGTAGCTACGACGTGATCTGACGCCTTGATATCGACTCATGATTTGTACATATTCATCATTTGTGTTTGCCCTATCATGACACCAGGGTCCAACGTAGCCCACCGGGGATATTGTCCCTGCAGACTCTGCTGTTACAGCCTTTACAAGTAGGAGACTAATGCCTGTTTTCAAAGGTTGGCCATTATTGTTTGTTTTGTCTACAGTGAAAAGACCTTATTAAGCAGGAAGAAATTGCAGGATCCCCTCTTCCGACCTATATTTAGACTAGCACAAGAGGAACCTCTCATCAAGAGATGGTCCATCCACCAACGTAATTAACAGCCATTAAATAACAACCAAAATGTCACCCGTAATTACCTACAACAAAGTGTTAAAACATATGGCTCTTTTACTGAAAACTTTAATATTACCATCCTGTCTTTTTTTTCTCCTTGTGAACTGTATAAATATTTAATTTACTGAAAGGTTTTATGTAATTATCATCCAATATAAACTCTTGGACTTTCTGTGTAACAAAAACAAAGGTGTCTGCAGACTCTTTAGTATTCAACGTGTTCCATAACTACTGTTGTATATACATGACTTCTATTATAGTGAACTACAGGAACTGACAGGAACTGCTTTACATTGTAAAATCCATATGCTGCACATTTGCTTCAGTTTTCATCAGTATGAATAACCGGATGGCTGACAATATGTACATTGATGTTGATTATGTTCATTGGAATAAGTGTATGTTATACATGTATGTTTTAATAAAACATGAAAATGTGACCATGTCTGGTGTTACGTTCTGTTCTCTACGGTACATTAGTATCATCACACCGTACCATCCAAGCAAAGCTGTGAATTACTGGCACAAGATACAAGTTATACACACATTGAATATTAGTATACACTCTATACTGTAGTTACAATTATATACTCTAGACATTTGTATTAAAACCACCAATGTTCAGCTCGGTAGGGCCACATAAAATTATGTGGTGGGCAATATTTGTCCCACGGGCCATAAGTTTGATATATGGGCATTAGGTGCAAACATTTCAAGAGGATAAAAAATGTATTTTGCACATTGTGACATTTTCAACACATTGCAACAAAACTTTTCAATCAAAAATGTTTTCTTACCTTATACTTTTGTCCATTTCTTCCACATACAAGGCTCTTGAAGGCATTCATAATGAAATTATTGGAACAACTGTTTGCTGCTGTAACTGCACCATGCCAAAAACGTAGAAATAACAGAATAGCAGTTAAAAAAACAAAAGCTATCACTTGGCCACAAAACGCTAAAGCTAGCATAAGGAAAGCCATCTCCATTTATCTTAGGGATGAAAATACAAGACTAAGTCAAAAGGTTTACAAAAAAATATTTAAAACAACACAAGTTAAGTTTTTTTGAGAATGAGATGTTACATTAGAGAATATTCATTCATTTTAAAAGGTTTGTGTTTGAGTTTGGTTAAACTTTGTTTACATTTGTTTGCTAATTTTAAAATATTTTCTTTTGTGGGTTGAGGAAGGAAGGTTGAGAAAATAAAATATAGTTTGTTTGTTTTTTAAATCTTGAACCTCTCTTAAGTTTCTAATAGTTTGTTTGTTTTTTAAATCTTGAACGTCTCTTAAATTTCTAAACTCAATGTGGATTTAAACTGCCGAAATCCAAATAAAACAAAGTGATTTAAAAAGAAAAAAAATAGTCACAGGGAGTCACAATAGAGTAAAATATATATTTGATATTTTTTACAGTCAAACGTTTTTACAGCTCCATAGTCTTTGGAAGATCTATGAACAACCGCCGTGTGTCAAAGGCGTCACTTGCTTGCAAAAGACATGATCTGCTCCTGTGGAGGCAAAAGAGACAACGGCTGAAACAAACCAGGATCTTCAACAGTGTCTTAAAATTTGTATAATTTAACGTAGAGAAAGTCACCTCTACCTCACACAATCAAATACCTCCACAACCAGTTACACTGGCACTGGTCTGAATCACTTAGTAGAAAATAAAGTCACTTCACATGAGTGGTTGGTAGTAAAAGGGGTGTGAAAACACAAGCCAACACTGCTGTCCACTGCCCTGGGGCCAGCCCTGCACCCCACCCACACACACACTTTTGGTAACACTAAATTTGGGGCTAAACTTAGATGCCATAGTAGTAGGTTCAAACCCCAGAAATTATAGACAGCGCTTAAGTAACATGTTGTGTAATCAGAAATGAGGGAGGTAGCAGGGGTAGGGAGCGGAGGCGGAACTTAAGGCGGACAGGTGGATGATGTTGGATGTGTGTCCTTAAGGCGGACAGGTGGATGATGTTGGTGTGTTGGAGCACGTGTTCTGAAGAGGGGGGAGAAGAAGAGGGTGGAGAGAGATCTTACTTTGAGCGTTGGGAGCATGTTGGTGGCCTGCAGACCGAAGGTGCGTAGGAGAACCACAGGAGCAGAGTTGGTGGAGTACAGGCGTTTCATGAGGTCGATGGCTGCCATCATGGGCAGATTGTGTCTCTGTCTGTCAGTTTCGTACTCCAACAAGTGCTGAATTGCTCCTGCAGGGACGGACAAAGACTGTGGGTTAAAAACAGAGGACACGCAGTGAATCTGCGTGGGCCGCTCATATGTTTCCTGCATCAAGCGGTGGTGCTATTTTGAATTGAGAACATTTAAATGGTGGGAAAAACAAACAATATCACACAACGGGATTTTCATTTTCATAAAAAGCAACTTTTGTGCCAGCGTCCTGGCAGTCGGCGCAGGAAAACATCAAATGAGATTCGTTGAAAAAGCAGATGCTTTTTATAATTCAGGTTAACAACGTGCACTTGAGCTTGTGGAAAAGAGCTTAAGGGAAACCACTGCACTATAGTTGCAGCGCTTGTGTTTAGAGTTCTCACTGACCCAGGTCCTTCCCGTTAAAGGCCGCCTGGCTGAGGAGCCGCGTGAGGGAAGCCACATCCCCTAAGCCCAGGTTGGCTCCCTGACCCGCCAGGGGATGGACACGATGGGCTGCATCCCTGCAATGACAAACATAATCTCCACTGTCCAAATATACTCAGCGCATGGTGTGTTA
>NC_024307.1:5437332-5464631 GCF_000523025.1 Cynoglossus semilaevis | reverse complement strand
TTAAATACAGTGCAAACAACTTAGCAGTTATTCATGTAAATCATGTTCACAGTAAATAGCATCGTACACAGTTGGGAAAAAAATAGTTGAGAAAATAAGGCAGGTAAAATGGTCTCTCTGTCATTGGACAATATCTCAGGAAAGCACAGGTAAAAAAAATAACATTGATTTTCCAAGAAACTGTCTGCAAATTAGAACCGTGAGGACAGTGTTTATATCAAACTACTAAATACTGGGTCCCTGTCTGTTCATTCATGCCTGTGGGCGTTCAGAACAACTGTCGTGGACCAAAGTGGGTCGGTCTGAGGTGTGGGACTGCTGTGGCCCTGGGACACACTGTATATCACATCTCTGCTACTTTGCATTTGTAGTTAAGGCAGGTTTGAAACAATGTTGAGCTGTTGATAATATGTAAACAGAGCCACTGAGTAAATTGGTCTTTCACTTTCTAAATGATGTTTGGAATATGGGACTTTGATTAATTCTAATTGGAATAATCACTAAGGATGAGAGAACCAGGAAAAACACGGAGAGAGTCATCTGTTCTGTCAGTGACACCAAAGCCTCAACTTCAAATGAATGCACGTAGCTTCAAGACAGTGGAAGAAATCTAAAGGAGAAATCTGCTTAAAATAAAACAGTTACTGGAAGTAGGGAGACGGCCGTGTGTGTGAGTGACGGCACAAACACTAGTTTAAAACTGTTTTTTTTTTCACAATAACTCATTCAAACACACTCAAAGACACCCCTAGAAATAATTTTCTCCAATACTGCAGTTAGGACGACAGGGCTTAACTTGGCGAACCTTTTAAAATTCATAAATTTTCACATGACGTCCATTACTATCTGCACAACTGTCTCACCCAATCAGAGCCACCCGTTGCCGTACGTATTCCGAGGCGTGACCCATGCCCAGAGGGAACATGACCCGGGTTTTTGGGCCGATTCCTGCCACACTTGGAGGCAGCTGTCGGGGCGATCCAGCAGACGGCATGATGGCTGACAGGGCGCCACGGAACAGAGAGCCTGCCGTTTCAATCAGCTCCGACTGGTTTTCATTACTCCACTGGTGGTGAAAGCACAGACGGACAAGAAGAGACATTTTCCCAGAGAATGAAACATGGTCAGAAAAGAAAGAGAGGGAGAAAACAGACATTATCCCTTTGAGTGGACAAAGAAATTAGCTGACATAGGAGTAAAGCTGAACTCCAGGCCAGCGAAAGTGCTTTTCTTCCCCTCCCTAACTAACTGGTTTGGCCGGGCCTCAGCAGCAGGGCTAATTAAAAGAAGATGCCGGCCAGGCTATGCTGTTGAATTAGCTCTGTTTGAAAAACATTCCATGCAGTAACGGTCGACACTGGGTGACCACAGGTTTAATTAGCAAACCAGGCCTGAAACCAAACGTGACTCAACCGTGGTGACCCCGTCCATCAGCAGGCCCTGTAAAAATAGCCAGCTTGGGAAAACGGAGTTTCTCCAAACACAAAAAAAGTATAGGTATGTCATTTCCGCAGTGAGGTATTAGTATTGTATAAAGTCTGGGGCAAAACAATGACAAAACTGTTTTTGTGAGTCACTGAAAAACAGCCTGCAGTAACACGTGACCCAGCAGGACGCAGTGAACTGCACACGTAAGCAGGAATACTGCAAGAACAAAGTCATAAATGGGTGACTTCCTTTAAAGGTTAAGGAAAGTGGAAAGTGAACTAATTGTCATTGTGACACACCACACCACACAACCAAATGTGACCTCTGTTTTTAACCCATCACCAAAGTGAGCAGTGGGCAGCAGTGTGTGGGGACGGTGCCCTGCTCAGAGCACCTCAGTGGTAACTTGGCAGCTGGTGGACTCGAACCTGAAACCTTCCGGACCCAAGTCCGCTTCCTTAACCACTAAACCACCCCTTTTTTTTTTTTTAAAGGAAAAACCAAGACTTACAAAAGCTGAGTTTACGGCGTCCACAAAGCTCTCCTCGTCCAGCTCCAGCAGCTCCTCTGCCGTTTGATGGCTGGTTGACCACACCAGAGAGCTCTGAGTGTCCGACAGCTGCGGCCCACAGAGAAGGCAACTTTAATCAAACGTTCACGTGACAACACATCTCGCACTGCGGCTCGTTCAAATGTAAACATATTACCGGTAACATTGCGATGGGTCCTGTTGGGAGGAACCGCTGCCACGCCACATTGTTCTCCGTGGGCTGTGCGACACATAAATCAAATATTACTGTGAAATCTCTCGGTATTGTGTTGTAGGTCCATATTTCACTCACACATAAAAACAAGATGATTTAGGGGCTGCTGTTAGGTGGGCGTATTGTTCTCTGCCGGTTGACAGATTTGACAGCCGAACAAACCACAACAATTGTGAAAAGTGTTTCGGTGAAATGCATTCGTTCTTGGTAAAATGCTCACTTCGGATAAGTGCAGAACAGCAACAACAGCAGACTGATCATAATTCCAATTGACTGTTGGTATTCCCAGCTGTCGCCTCACCGTCGAGTTTGGGCCGTCAGCTCCAATCTGGAAGAAACAGATGGAAAAAAAAGAGAAAAATATCAGAAACACAGTTTGTTATAAACATGACTTTTTCTGTTGATGGCAGATGTTATGGGATCACAACCTGCATCTCTGCCTCATTCTGTTCCTTTCAACTGTTTTTTTTTTCAGTTTTAAGAGAAGAAAAAGAATGAGGTTCAGAGAGAGTGGAACCTTTTCAAGCTTCAAAAATGTTTAACAGGTTTTGATTCAAGTTTATTTGACCAAAGAAAAGAACAGCCTGACAGATAATAATGAAACTTGTTGGACACGCCGAGACACGTCGTAATTTATGAAAAAAAAATCTGAATATTTTGTAAAATATATCTATCCTCAAACTTATTAACACATTTGATGAGCCAAGAAAGAACTTTTTTTTCGTGTGGTCGACTTTTGGCTCATGAGTGGGGGAACGACTCCAGAAAATAAATCAATGAAACTGATAACATTTGTGCATCTTAAACTTTAACGTCTCCAAAGTAGGTGGTGCTAAGGCTCTGCAATACCATTTTATAAAAAGGTTTATTTACAGTCATTTTTCCTGGTATTATGTTACACAGACTACTATTTTTCTGGGTGGTGTACACTTTGGTGAGGACTGTGTATCCAAAATGCTCACCACATTTTGTTGAAGTTGAATACGATAAAACAAGAATCAACTGGTCCAAAACAAAATAAAAAATGTCAAAAACTTTATGTTGGTTGTAGCGTACGACTTTAAAGATGACTTTTTTTCCTGCCCATAAAATTTATCTCAGGCTCTGTGAGTTTCAGTGCATTTTCAGACCATGTGAATTGCAACTGTTCTAAAAAACCAAAAAAAACAAACTTACCAGTAGTTTTGTCTGAAGAACTTCTCCATTGGCTAACATGACCTGGACCCACGGGACGCAGTCAGCTGCTTGGTGGGGCATGGGCCACGTATACGTCTCCACCTTGGATCTGTACTTAACTTGTACATTATCTGTGACACATGGAAACAAAAATAATAACAAAAAATTGAACATTAAAATAACAGCTGATTGACTAAAAAAAGAAATAGATTTTGCCCTTAATATCATCCATGTACATGTACAGTATTATGCCAAACCAGTGCTTTGCAACTTAATAAGAGTCTGCAGCTGGAGCAGTGAAAGATCTCTAAAAACCACCTCATAAAAACACCACTGGTTTTCCTCTCTGGCCAATTCGAGTTGTCAAGGTTCACATCTGACAGTCTTCCTAATGGTGTGTTCCTGCCACATTTCCCTGACTAATAGTGTTTATCTACAAGCACCACTCTGCCACACGTCGCAGTGGCTGCCAGTTTGCATTTAAAACTCTACATCATCCAAAAATATCAGCAGCTGTCATCTCAGCAGATGAAAGACTCCTGAAATACGAGGGCTCGTGCCAATTGCAAGGAGGATCTGTCCACAGAGCAGCTACTGCAGCCCGAAAACGGATGTCAAATATGGCTTTTCATTGATTGGAGAGGAGGGTAACATTAAAAACAGCTGGCAGCCCATGTTTCATGTTCTGCATCTTGAGCGTTGCAGCACGCCTTCTAAAATGAGAGGAGAGAGCGAGGGGACAAATGGGAGGCACATGCGGGAAAAACGTGCAGCAACCACACATCCATAACTTGGTGCAAATTGTTGAAAACTGTTTGTAAATATGTCACGTTGACTGTCGCAAAGACCGGATTGCACTAGATTTATTTGAAAAAAGTGACAGAGAAATAGTCCCGTGTCAGCCGTGCAATTAGACACCGTTGGCCCGTCAGTGTCCTGTGAGGTGGCAGGGCATGGGGACACATGGCAACTTCAAACAGGGCTCTGGACTTTTTCATGTGTCCTCACAGGAAGCTGGAACTCTACAGTGACTTTTTATACAAACCATAGGGAGAACACAGACGAGTCAAAGAGTAAAATATGTTTTTGGTTCATCCTCTCTGGGACGGAGGACAAAACAAACACTTATTCAAGAACGTGATGGAATTAAAACGTGCTGGCATCGGATTCAGATACTATTAAAACAAACAACTGTGTATTTTAGAGTTTGTTTTTACACGTCAAATGTGTTGCAATTGATATGAACCCTGGTTCGTTTACCTGGTTAGTAAAGTTTACTTAAATGTGAGAAAATACAACCACACAAACCGTGGTGCAAACTAAGAGACTGTATCCAGACATTTGTGAAACGGTGGATCCTGATTGGCTTATGGAGAATGATTTGTTTAAGTAAAACCAATATACTATTTGTTGCAGCCTTTGAGGTCTGACTTTTGGTAAAGCTGTTCTCCACAAAGCATCAGTCACTGTTAATCAGAAATGTATCAGAACATTTACCTTTATATTTATCTTAATCCTTTAACTAGTTTTTATTGCATTTTAGGAAAATTCATCTCTAAAGAAAGGCAAGTTAAACAAACTACAAAAGTGAACACATCCTAAATCCTGAGTTCTCACCAGGCAGAGTGTCCAGCTGTTTCGTGAGCGCAGCCACCACCACATCGTTCTCTACGATGTACGCCATCTCGTCCTGCAGATTCTCCTTATCGAATGTGATCAGGGCGTCAGAGCAGGCGTCCCAAACCTAAATGAGAGAGCCATTATGAATGTGGTCTACGAGTCTATTCTTAAATACAACCACCTTTCCATTTATATAACTGGGCAGAGAAACGCTGCTTCAATAAGCAGAACACATCAAAGTTGGCAGAGGTTGGGTCCGACCTGAGGCCTAGTGGGTCATCAACACTCTTTAAGGTGGAGGAGCAAATAACAGTTTGTGATTCGGATGTGTGCGGATGTGTGCAAACATTATCTTGGAGGCCTAAATAACAAATAACATGTTTGTGATGAACATCAGAGCGTCCACAGCCCAGAGCAGCAGAGCAGAGTGAGATATAGTTTATAGCAGACTGTAATTCCAAATCTAGGTTAAACATGGGGGGTGAAAAGTGCTTGTACAAGCTTAAAGCTTTCCAAGTTGTAACTTTCATGACAGAACCCATGATTCTGCAGTAATACGCTGCTGCACACTGCTTTTTTCCAGCTTGCCAAAAAGTAGGGGGGTATGGCCTACAGAAAAACCACTAATGGCAGTGGCTTTGCAACTTGTGATAAGTGGTTGGGAAGAAAGATCCACTGAGACCAGCCCAAAAATCGTTTTGGTTTTGTTTAATGCCTGGTGAAATGATGCAGCTTTGGGGTTGAATGAGTTACTACTCTCTGTGTGTGAGATTTTAACACACGTCTTTGCAACTTGAGCAAATCTCAAATTTGTCTAGTGTGGGCTAAAATTTTTGGGGTTAAAAAAAAAACCAACTCACGATTATTTAACACGATTGGTCATTGACTCTGGAAACGCCTTGTCTTTAAAGCAGATGAGGACAAACAAATGTGATAGTTTACTTCACACCTTTCTGTTTAACTGACCTTTAAATAACTAAATGATAATATAATGTACAGTATATATATAAAAAAGTAAGTATTGACTAAAATCTACTTTCACCATGAAGCTAAATTCTGAGTTATATTTTTTCAAATTTCAGCTGATATTTTTGTATATTATTAATTCTATTATTTTGGTTAGTGGCAAATAAAACATTTGTTTAAAAACACATCTAAGAATGTTGATAAATATATATACAGTATATACACATATATAAATAAATATACCCACATACAATATATGTACATATATATGTATATATATTTACATATATAATATACAGTACATACATATATATGCATATATATAAACATATATTTCTAACTGTCTATGTCTATGTATATATTCTAAACATTTACGTAGACACTCAGATATAAGCATCCTATGTTGTTTGTTGGTTTCCAGGCTATAACACTGCATGGAAAGATTGTTATTTCGAGCCGAGCTGCAGCACATACTTTTGTGCTATGGCTGTGATGTATACGACTGAGATTCATGGGCAAACAAGCCAAAATAGTGGTAGCAGAGGGAAAGGTATAATGGGAGAGGTACACTACCATAATCACTGTAAGGCACAGCATGATGACATCTTAGGCCCAGAGAGAAACCCTGCGGTCCAGTGTTTGGTACACACTAACCACATCTTACAAGCGGGACCGAGCCTGCACCCACAGCCATAAAGCCGGTTAACTCTGCAGCAAACAACCACTCTCCTCGTCTTTCATCTTCTTCCCCTTGTTCACATGAATCTTCTTAATTAGAAGATGGTGAGGAAGGAGTACCAATTTGAGGAGGTGAAAAGTGATTTATCCTCCATTGAAAGGATGGCTTTAATAAATAAAACTCTCTAGGTCATGGAGGCTTCTGAACGTGCTCCGAACAAGCCAAGAGATGGCCCTTCTCCCTTTTTTCTTTATTTTTAAACTCCCCTTGTGTTCTTTGGCACCCAGTGAGCCACCGAGGCTGAGGAGTCACACAGAAGACTACAGTAAATTTGCCCAAGGGGATGAACAAAGTGCATGTTACGCGAAGCCACTGTTTGCCACTTAAATGTTAACAATTGCACACGGTATAGAATATGATACTGTATTGTGTGCACTTGATAATTAAGATAAATGAGTGGCTACAAGCTCGGAGTAATAGATTTTTCTCTCCGCAAATTGTATGGTGCATTGACTGATGGGCGACAGAAATACATACAGAATGCCAGTAAATTAGAAAGTATGAAGGACACATCCAGGAAAACTCCAGTTGTGTAACACAAGCATCTGAGAAGTTGTTCAGTGTTGCAGAAACGAGGAGTTTTTTTAAAGTTCTTTTCCTGGAAATTCTTTTTTTTAACCTTTGACTTTGCAGTGGTGGTTACTGTAGTATACAGTACTGTACAGACACGAAGGGCGTAGTGCACCAAGTATTTTCATACCTGCATTCTCTGATATGGTTTGACTCTCATTTGTAATATGTGCTCCCACGCTCCAATCCCTGTGTGTGAACAAACGTTACAAATTAGTAACATTATCACAAACACTTGTTCCACAAGTGGATGAATATTAAAAAAAAAAAATCCCTCAATGAATATGATGTAAATCACTGCAACCTTTCTTTTAAAAGCCCTTCAATGTTTTCATTGTTGTTTTCAATGAAACGATTAAAAAAAATGTTTTTCTGGTTCTGCTTTTCACTAAAAAACTCATTACATTTCAGATAACTGGACCAATTCTCTGAAGACTTTTAAGTTATCATCCAAGAGGTGTCTTCAGCTGAGGGCTGAGACCTCCAGGAATCAGCAAAATATTGTCTTCACCAATCAAAATTGTGGGCTATTTACAGTAATCTTTTTAATAATGTGTTTATATTTAGGGAAACAGGACAATGAAAATTTAAAAAGAAATGCTGTTTAATAAAGGTTCAAGTGAAATGACCAAGCTACAGATTTGAGCAATATTAGAAAAAGTACAGACTGTTCTGGAAAGAGCTTTTGTATATTTGACGGAATATGTATTTAATTAACAAGAAATTAAATCAATGTGTCCTATTATTAATACATCTGTACATTTCTTGTTGACTTATCACCTAAAATATATTCCAACATTTTACATACAATGACATTATTATAGTGCATTTTTTAGTTGTTGAACAACAAGTGTAAGAGAAAAAAGACATCAAACTTCAGGTCAGAGAGGATCCTCCTCAGCCTCAGTAACTGAATGAACTGTGTCTGATCTCCTGGCCCACACTCTTGCCAAGATGAAGAGCTATATTTAAAGTGGTGGGACTGGAGAGGTTGAATACGTCAAAGAGAGCAACATGCTGTACAGTAGCAGTGCTTTAATTTTATTTAAGAGAGAAAACAGTAAGCAGAAGATTTCACCACACTGAAAAAGGCTTCTGTCAGCTGTCTGCAAAACCTCACTGTGGGGAAAATATAAGAACTACAGAGAGAGACTCAGTGTTTTTAAAAATAATCTATGTATGTCTTTCTTCAATCCCTGCAGGTTTCTCAGCATTATGTTCAACTAAACGGGCCCATGATTAACACCTAGTAAGAAGTTAATTAAAACTAGGACAAATTAAACTGTTAGTTGTTTTAAGCATTTTGTCAACATCATTCAACATAATGCTTTTCATTTAGGAACAAATTGGAACAAATTACAGTTCCCACACTGCCGTGCGAGTCATGCTGCTCTTTTAAAAAATTGGAGCTTTCCCCAGAAACCTTATTACACAGCATTAGGTAAAGTGGACAAAATGGTCTGCTCTCATGATCTATGGAAGCTGAATAAAATACTGAAACAGCTTAATTTTTAAAAATGTATATAAATGTCCTTTCTTAAAAAAAAGAGTCTATAAAACGTTGGCAAAACTACAAAGATTCTAAACAATAAACAATGCAGAATTGTTTTGTACTGATCTAAATCCTTTAGTGATGATTGTTTGTGTTTGGCTGTGTTCAGTGGACACTGTACCGCTAAGCAGGGTGGCAGAACCGGGACTGATGGAGCTGACTCTAGTACTGTAGGAGGCCGGAACCGTGTCCATCACTTTCTTGTTGCCTGCTTCAAGCAGCAGAATCTTCTTGCCCTCCAGGTTTGGATCCATACCTTTCAGTAGATAAATACACATAACATAAAAATACGTCTCACCAAGCAAAGGTCTCACAAAGTTACCACAAAGATTTGTCAGTGTTGGTGAGCTTAGAAATATAAATATTTTGGTTTTGGAAATGAATGCTAAGGTAAAGAGAAGTAGATGTACATGTTCTTGTACGAGTCATCGTTACAGACAGGACCAAAGTAGAATGGAATTTAATACCATATTTACCACAATTTACTGTCATCATCACAATGCACTGCGGTGCACAAAACAGCTGTGCCCTCTAATATTTTCATGGCTGCTTTTGGTTTAATTACAGCTTCCATATTCACTGTGACATTGTCTCTCAAAGCCTTAACAATGGTAAAAATATTTGTTCCCTTAACAGGATGGATCAAATTTTTGGCCAAGGACTTGTGTTGACGTGTCTGACAACTGGCAGCAAACAAAGCATGCTTCTTGGAAAACTGACTTTTTAAATTTTTTAAAATGACAACGATGTTTTGTCTGAGGGTGGGGCACCTGCTGAAGGGGGCGGGGCATATATGGCTTAACCTTGGCCAGACCAACTGAAGCAATCCAAATAACAACACCGATGTTACAGGTGGCACAGAAGACAGAATGCATGATGGGTAATAACCAAAGGTGGGACCACGTCGTTGCTTTGCAAGTCACAAGTAAGTCTCAAGTCTTTGCACTCAAGTCCGAGTCAAGTCTCAAGCCAAGACAGGCAAAGTCCGAGTCAAGTCCAAGTCAAGACTGAAAAGTGTCAAGTCAAGTCCCAAGTCCTGCCGTTTCTGTTTCAAGTCCTTTCGAGTCCTTTTAAATAAAATAATAATATATTTACACAGATCACTTTGGGTTTTGGAGAAATTATCAAGACTTGTCGAGTCAAAGGGCTCAAGTCCAAGTGAAGTCACGAGTCATTGATGTTAAAGTCCAAGTCGAGTTGCAAGTCTCTTTACATTTTGTCAAGTCGAGTCTAAAGTAATCAAATTGATGACTCGAGTCTGACTCGAGGCCAAGTCATGCGACTCGAGTCCACACCTCTGGTAATAACATTTTTATGATGCATCTAAGACAGGTTAAAGGAATAATAAATTGATTCAGAATGGACAGAATGAAAAAGAACAAATCAAAAGAACCGCTAGGGTTTAGCGATGAAGTTAGAGAGGTGGGTCTATGATGGTTTGACAAGAAAATAGAGGAAGACATAAGAAAAAATCTCATGGGTGTAATGGAAGAGGCCACGTAGGTGGTTGTGGCAACTGGTGGAGGAAGAAAGTTGTAGCTCTAGTGATACCCTACATGCAATATTGCACATAAATGTTGCACACACTGTAACAATTATGTTTGACCTGTGGGAAAATATACCACGACAAACCACTGCAGTTATAACATGTGGTGTTTTCGACATCATAATACAGTGCAGCTGCACTATGTGCTGCAAATGTGATATCTAAATAAGCGGGACCCGAGTTATTTTTAAGTGCAGGGAGATTAACGGTGACATGAGGTCACATTATAGGAGCCAAAACTTACCTAGGGAACATGCCATTGCAGATCCAACCATTCCTCCCCCGGATATAATAACATCATAAACTTCAGTTTTGCCTGCTTCGTCTCCGTGTTCAGTACACACCAACCCCCGCCTGATGACTTTTACAGCTGATACACGCTTTTCTGTGACCAAGCTCCGGCTCAGTCCGTTCAAGGCCAGAGCCGCCTTGGTGAGTTTGTGCATTGTCCGCTATTTAGCCGCTCCTCACGAGAAACCAGCCGTGTAATTAAACACACGAAGGCAGTAAAGACGTGGGAACCTAAAACCTGTCATAAGAAAACCTCCAGAAAACTCTTTTCCCAGCCCGTGTCCTATCAAGAGCAACAGCTCACCCCGGTCATGTTGTGTTGTTAAAAGCCAGCGCTGAGGAGAAAAGTACTTCCGGGTTCGAAACCAATCACAGACGACGGCTTCCGCGTAGGCACTTCCGCTTTTGTCCACAGATAGCGCTAATGACGCCGAATCGAAGAGAGGCCATTCCGGGTCTCGCGGAGCCCTTTAAAGTTCTTTTCTCGGACAATTTCTTAATTTAGTCTTTTTTTCTCAAACTCGACAACACAGGACATATGTTTTAAATTTTAGATGGAGAAACGTCCACCTTCAAACGCAACTAGTGACGTAAGTTATTTGTAGTCTGTTTGTCACCGACATCAGCGGCCGTAGGTTTCCATAGCAACCGGTCTTATTTTCTCTTTTTTTTACACAAACGTAAGTAATGCTTACAGACATATACATCAGCGAATGCTGCCATGGTTACGGTAGTCATGAGCAGTTTCTTGTTCTTTGTTTTATCGATCAGTAAACATCTCGTAGGTACAACGCCACCACCTTCAGGGATGGAAGTCTGTGATGTAAAGAATAAAGAGGCAA
This sequence comes from Cynoglossus semilaevis, assembly GCF_000523025.1. NCBI lineage: Eukaryota > Metazoa > Chordata > Actinopteri > Pleuronectiformes > Cynoglossidae > Cynoglossus > Cynoglossus semilaevis. The sequence goes on along the minus strand of NC_024307.1, from coordinate 5,453,137 downwards.
AATTACAAATTATAGTTATTTATATTTCAGATTTTTTTGGCAGAAATAATCTGTATGCTCAACTAAAAGTATAAAATCTTTACTTATTTATCCAAACATTACCAATTCTTTTTATGTGTTGTTTACTAAAATTTATACCATGTGATTGTTTTGAATTATAAAAGCAGAAAGACAGTATCTTTTGGTGCAGGTATCTTCCAGAAAATACAAAATACATTGAAAAACATATTTGGAAATCAACCATGTATTTTATATATGTATTTCTTCATATATATTATTCTAACTGACATAACGTTCCCAAGGCGTACTATTCCATTCAGAACAAACAAGACTTATAATTGTGTAAACAATTGCATGAAAGATTCCACCTAAATTAAAAGTCATATGTATCGTACAATTTTTAGGCCTGTATATTTTTCATTTTCTCAACCACTCAGCTTTAATCTGTGTACAGTATGTGATATGTATCGAAACCACATGATTGCCCTGAGTCAGTAGTTTCTGCGTAGAATCAGCGGTGGTTTTGATATGTGCACGATAACTAGTTTTGATTAAAAAGCGTATTGAATTTCCAACTCTTTTGGCCATACAGTAGTGGCCTTTTCTTTAAGTGTTATGTAGTGATGCAACATTACAGATCAGCACTGCCATAAAACACCACAGACAAAGAAATCGTCCGTCATAAAGTTTGTTTTTCTAACCACAATCCAGCCAGTACTCATTTATGGGACCCTAGCAGTTACAAAATGGAGCTTAAAAGTTCCACCGATATTGGTTTGTCTGTAGATTTCACATGGGTCACATGAAAATGCCAATAAGTTTAGTTTAGTTTTTTAGTTTTTAAGACTGCATAGGGCAGGTGTTGACCACACATGGCCACATTATTTGTCCTGTTCGTGTGGCCCAAAGAAACCCATATGACCCATGAGAACAGAGTGGGAAAACTTTTATTTGCATTACAACATCTAAATAAAAACACACCACAACCACTACACACAATTTTGCCACTCCCTCACTTGAATGCAAGTGAAATGTAGAAGCAGAGAGAAGTGTTAAATCAATGTAAATGACTTCAGCTGGTACTGTGGTACTTGTGGTTAAATCAATGTAAATGACTTCAGCTGTTAGTGCAGTACTGTGGTACTTGTACTCTGATTAACTAAGGGGCTTAGCATACAATCGTACAGGGCCTTGTGTTAATTGATGTTAATATTTAATTCTTATTCAATGTCACAGATTAAAACTGCAACTTCATTAATTCCAGGAAACTCAGTGTTATAAGTATTATTGCAATATTTTGTCAATATTCTACCGTGCAGATTTTTTTAACAATTAACAATCAACATGCAGATATTCATGGCATTGGTTCATTTTATTTTTGTTTTATTTCTTCTTGAGTGATCACAAATGTAGATCCCTCTGTTCCAGTTTTAGTAACCTGATGTTAAGTATGTCACAGCATTGTGTGTTTACTATGCTGACAGTTTTCCTACAACAAACTCGTTATATATTGTTGTGCTGATCGTATCGCAATATATTGTATCATTGTCCCTATATCGTGATATGTATCATATTGCCAGATTCTTTCCAAAAACACACCGATAGTTAGAAATATGGTGAGTAGATTGCAAATACCAAATGTAACCACAAAGAATATAAACTCTTGCAACCCATGGCTTTACTGTAGTACAGTTTGTTAAATAATAAGTATCAAGTACAAGTAGTATGTTCAGGTTGTTTGAGGATCTCTAATCCTCATGAATGTTTTCACTACTTTGTTGTTACTGGCAGAATAAATGTAAAAGAATCCTGTTACTGCAAGGAATGAAGATTAAAGGATGAAAGGGCCATCAATGTGGCCAACTAATATTTTAGAAACTATTCCAGAAAAAAGAATTGAGATAAACACAGTGTTGGAACTGCATAGACGTCAACTGCTTTTAAGCACAACTACGAATCATACAGAAGCTAGCTAATTTTACAGGTGTCTAATGTCACTAATTTGACACAGTTAAAAATAATTACTTGTATAAATTGCTTTCCTCTCTGGGTTTCTTTGTCTTTGACAGGCAAACATGTCACAGATAAAGGTCTTTCTGGAAGATGAATTCCGCACAGAGTTAATAATGCAGCAGCGGCACCTGAAGAACCTGAGCCGGACGCTCAGCCAACAGCTGCAGGAGACAGGGAAGAGGCAGAAGGAGAAGTTGGTGGAGTTGGAGAAGAAGATTATTCTGTCAACACATGCACAACAGGAGCCTAGTTTTAAAAAGCAGCTGAACCATAAGTAAGAACGTATGGGTTTTTTTTTTCTTTTTTAAAATCAATGATAACGTCAACTGCACTTTCTAAAACATTTTGTTTTTCAGAACTGTAGTAAAGAGGAGGTCGTTCTCAGATCACCACAGACCGAGAGAGAAACTCAATTCACCTTCTTCAGCCTGTTTAACTTCAAAAAAGTTGAAACGTAGCACAGTGGGGACGTCCAAGCAGTCGGCCACGGAGACGCAGCAGTGTGAACGTGTTTCGTTGTTAAAAACAACGCAAACACACCAAGAGGAGAATGCTGTGGCTGAATGTCAGAGGAAGTTTACTGCTCTTCCTGTTCCCAGCCATGTTACCCGGCCTCTCTTTCAAGAGATGAAGGAGTTGAAAGACAAAGAGAGGAAGGAGTGTCAAGAGCAGAGGAAGACTTTTCTGCTTTCTTTGCAAAAACCTTTTAGTTTCCAAGTGAGGGAAAACGGGAAAATGGAGAAGCTGGTAGCCAAAATGAACCGACTCACTCAGGAAGAGACAGACAAGGCAGCTTCTGTCAAGAAAAGTGTGCAAAATAAATCAACATTCATCAAAATGGAAAAAGACTCACAAGACCGTGACCAGGAAGGTTTGTTGTCATTTTTTATACACAAAAACAGTTTTATTATTTAAAACAAGTAATAAGTTAAACATGAGAAATGTTGTCACTGATCCATTACATCAGTGAATCTCAACCTATTGCCCAGAGGCTGATAGGGATTGTCAGGTGTAATGTCGAAAGTGTTTCAATTTCACCTGTCTATGCTGCAGTGATGGGCAGAACACTAAATATTCTTCCACTAGGTGGTAGCAGATAGCTATGAGAACTAAAGTTGTTTTTAAAAATAATCTTTGTGTCTTTCTTCAATTCCTGGGGGTTAACAGCATTGTGTTCAACTAAATAGGCTCATGTTTAAAACTTAGTAAGAACATTGCAAGAAAATTTACACTAGGAAACTAGGAAAAAACTGCACTACATAAATATTTTTGATTGCAAAATAAGTGACCTTAGCTCACCTGCTCTTTTGACCACAACTTTGTCCAGCCCAGCAAGAGGTCTGCAGGCCAGTACAGGATCAGAAGTCTGTTCAAAAGGGGATGCCTGTTGTGTGCTCCAGCCCAAAACATCGTGCTGCCGACCGCACCAAGAAAGAGAAGCTTGGATTCCTGGACGAGCAGCCAAGTTTCCACCCAAGAATCAATCAGCAGGTCCCTGATTTCGACAGGTTACACAAGGCCCTGCAGACTGAGGTGCTGAGGAACAGTCAGAGCAAAGAAGGGACAAAATGTCAGCCCTTCTACCTCAGAACATCAGCTCTGCCTCAACGGCAAAAAATAATCAGCCCGGAAACGTCACAGGTAAAACGTAGATCAACTGTGTCATGTTGCATTGCACTTGTAATGATATTTCAGGAGCTGTAGTTAAATTCCCATGTGTTGAAAACGGTCTGATTTTCTCTTTGTTTCAAAATTTTTCAGTAATGATGATTTCTGCCCTGGAAAAAATTTTTTTTTACAATGACTATGTAATGAGACATGTGGGTCTCCAAAGAACCAGATCCAGATGGCTTTACATTATAGTCCTGCTTTAGTTTTTTTACACCTACAGTACCCTGTTTGATGGATGGTTAAAGACACACCCACCCACCACTTTTTCGTGTTGGTCTCCGCCTTCTTAAGGGCAGGAAACCACTAGACGTTTCAACAGTCATCTGAAATGTTAAAAAAGGAGCCAACACAGCTGTTTACTCCCCAGTTCTGCTGAGTGTAGAATGGTCCATCCTGTATTCCTGTGGTCCCCCAAATAGTCAAGAATGTTTATTTCAAAAAACGTGACAAAGGAATTTGACCAGGTCACATCTGACTGTTTCCCATTTGGTTTGATGATAGAGATTTATTGTAGGGTTTCTTTTCTTCAATGTGTGTTATTTCTGAGGCCCTTCAGACCACTGCCCTCAGATGTGGAGCTGTAAATCTATTTCAAATGTGTACAGTAAGCCACGCTGACAGAAGAATGATTCTCATACTTACAATCGTTGTATTTCAGTCTTTCTGCACCTCAAAGGTTTAAATCCCTTATGTCTTGAGTTAAATGTAGAAGATTCTCACGGTAGGCTTTGAATAACAGTTTTGATAAATAAAAACGTTTGTGCTAAGCTGTTAACGAAAGGGGGGCATTAATTTATAAATACAATTATAATTTTCCTCATTTTAAAATCCATCTTTGTAGTAATACTGCATACTACTGTAGTACTGTAGTATGAACTGCACTGGCTCTTGTTTAAATTTAATTTTCAATTGCTTTAGCTTAACAAAACCTGTTCAATATTATAAGATATAAAAATAACATAAAATAATATATAATATTTAAAAAGAATCCAGAATTATATAATATAAAAAGAACAATAAAAGTTGCAGTACCGGTTTTTCTAATTCCAATTGTTTCTGATTTTTCATTTTCATTTTTTTTTCAATGTCAAACTCCAACCATGTGGCTTGTTTATTTAATTTTAAATATAATTTTTAAACACTCTCCGTCACGTTACCAAATCAGGAACCATCCCTTTAGAAACCTGACGTTTTCTCTGATGTATAGTTTGGTTTCTCGTCCCGCTCCTGAGGAGACACAGAGAGTAAGAGGTGAATGATAGCACCAGCAACAAACAGAAAGATGACATCACTCCAAGTGGCGGCTTTGGCAGTAGCAACATGTAGTTATGTGGATTCACCACGTTCTCATGGTGATAAATGGGGTTTTCTATAAATTTCAGCACTATTTTTTCACTATATGTGTGGTCTTAATTGTCCTTAAGGTTTAAAGTGAATTAAAGTGATTGTCAACTGGTGGCTCGTGGGCAGTCCAGTCCCCAAGGTGTCTATGCAGAGAAATTCTGACATGTAAAGTTGGAGACCCTTGATTTATGCCATATGTCAATGAAGCTAAATTAAGAGAGAGATTTTAACAATTGTTTGTCCTATATTGACAGGAACCAAAGATAAGTCACCTCAACAGAAGTAGATCACTGGGGGCCTTGACGTCACTGTCCACAGACACACTGCCCACCTACATCACCGATGCTGCGAGGAGGCGCAGCATGGCCATCAGGTGAACTGGAATACTGGACTCTTACACTTGTGGCACATTAGAGTTACTTACACACTCAATGATCTTTACCTTGACAGAAAATCACAGGAGTTGCGGCACAGTAAGGAGCAGGAGAGTGAAGACTGGTTTAAGAAGTACCAGCTGAGGTCCCAGGCCATGAGGAGAAACGTCGGCCTCCACGCCAAGTCGTTGGACTCCAACCACGGCCTGAAAAAAGGGTTTAAAGAAAAACTCAGGAAACATATGTGAGTACTGGTAAACTGAGAGCATATATTTTCTGCAACATTACAGCCTTTACAACACAATAAAAACACAACAGTAAACTCCAAACTGCTGTGACATGAAGGATGGCTGACCAACAACGGATGAGGGAGTACAGCAAAGAGCTGCAGGAGATGAAGACGCGAGTCAGCGAACGGCCTTTTCTGTTTGAGCAGCTGAAACAGGTACGCGGCGCTAATCTGTCTCTGTCGTACTGTGAACGGAGGCGCGCAAATAATCGCCGGTTTTTAATTGGCAGAAAAATGCTAGGGCTCTGGCCGAGCAAACCTACAGGAACACACTGAAGAAAGCTGGCGTTACGGAGCGGTTTGTTGAAGAAAAGGGAGCAGCGGTCGAAGAGTCGCCCATGTCGTCCGGTCTTGAGGGCGACAGTGACGACAATGACCTCAGCAATGATAATTACATTCAGAGCAGGTATGCGTAGATTTTTCTTTAGCAGGTCTTGTTCATGCACTATGTAATCCCACTGTGTCCGGTAAAATATGAATAGCACAGCAGCTGTAGGGCCAAGGACTTCATGTGGTTTGTTCATATTATATTACATAATTTTCCTGAGCTTGCCCTGCCATCTTTGGGCATAAGCTGTAGCCAAGTTAAAGTTCGAGGTAATTATAATATAGCAATTTTCTAACCACACATGTCTGATTTAGGGAAGAAAATGTAGACGACGGAGAGAAAATTGAAGATGTGGACGAGGAGAGCGTGAAGTCCAGAGGGGAAGAAATGCCATGATCAAAGAGGTTCGTGCGGCACGGATTTTCTTTCTTTTTTCTTTTTTTGCGGCCACTCCGCCAGAAAACAACACTGTCTTCGAAAATGATTCATGTCACAGTTAACTATGAGCACTAAACATGTGATCGTTTGTGATGTGTAAGTAGAAATTACGAAATGACAAAACAGTTGAACTCTGACATCCACAGATGCTGATTACGGCCGGAGGAAAATAAAAAGTTTATGGCACAGCATTATTAAGTAGTATTTTTCATAGTTTGGGTTCAGAACACACACACATTCAGGTTTCGTGCAGCTATTCCTGTCAGGATTCTACACTGACTACTATTCATTTTGCATGAAAAGCCCAAACAGAACCTTCGTACTCTAACCCTAACAACTATTCACATCTTTATTACACTTTCACCAGAGCCTCAGAAGTGAGATTGTGTTTCATAAGGACCAGGATTTTTGTCGCCATTTGAACTGCTGGTCTGAAGAAGGAATTATAGTCGGCGGGTATTTTTTTAAACATATTGAATTCAGAAAAAGAAACCACTCTTTGCATGTAACCAGTGAAATACCCAAGTGATGACACCACAGCAGTAGGCATCACTTGGTTGTCCCTCCAGGTGGCGAATGAGTTTTGGTGCTTGCTCAACTCCAGTCCTCTGACTTCAGGCCTGATGCTCTAAGCCAGTCATGTCCAACATCCGACCCAGGGCCCAATTCTGAGCCATGGTTAAATTTGTACTCACAGCTTCTGTCATAAAATGCATCACTTGTGGCTAGCCAACTAGAGCATTGTTTCCCAAAGACTGAGTCGGGACCCTTAGGTGGGTCGCAAGAGTTTTTTTTTTTGGGTCCTCTCGCATCATGTTAAACTTAAACTTAAACTTATCTTTATTACCCAGGGTCGCAAAAGTTTGTGACTCTTAAAATATAAATGGGTCCCCAGAAAAAAAAGTTTGGGAAACACTGGGCTAGAGTATTCAGTAAATACAAACAAATTACGTCTTTCTGAATTATATTCGCTAATTTTTTTATCTCTAAATGTAAATTGAATTTCCATAAAATAGTTCATTTGTATTTCATTTCAATAGATCGCAGAATGTGAGGCAAAACGTGAACAGTTGGCCATCACGCATGTTCACCTCATCAAATATGGCCGCCTTTTAAAATTTTTTTTGCAGACCACTGATTTAAGCACGAAATGGAAAAAAACAAATGCAATAAATATATAAATAATATTGGGACATACTGTAATGATCAGCTGTTGCCCGGGAAACCACTTTGCACGATGCCCCGAAGCAATTTACAAAGACTAAAGTCTAAAACTATACCCCCCCGAACACAAACTGTGTTTAACTACCATACCTAAGCTGGTGTGTTAGATTGGACCAATGGGCCGGCCTTGGCCGCCCACATGCATTAGTGAGCCTTGGTCATTTATGACTCTGGTTCACTGGTTTTCCTTCTTTAGAACTCTTTTGATAGACACTGACCACTGCAGACATGGAACAACCCGTAAGACCTGCTCTGACCCAGTCCTCCGGCCATCGCAATTTGGCCCACGTCAAACTCATATTTTCATACTGTACTTTCCATTTTTTTCCCTAAACTTGAATATTCACTTGCTGACTAAAATATAATCAGCAGGTGGGATGACATAGAGATAATCAATGCTATTTAATGGCTGTACGGCAGGCATGGGCAAACTTAGGCCCGGGGGCCGGATGTGGCCTGTTTAGCTTTTTAATCCGGCCCACCAAACTTTTCCATTATTTATATTATCATTATACATCTGCCTTTTCCCTGCAATAACCACGTTTCACCAATAGATGTCACAGAAAGTGATAAAAGCATTTCAGCATCTTAGCATTTATGCATGACTTTTACACGAACGCTCCATCTATCTGCTCCTAACCCGGCCAATCGTAGACCGCCGGTCCAAAAGTTTCCCACGCCTGGTCTATGGTATATCTAGCCTCCTTTAGTGTCACCAAACATTATTATTTCAGTGTCAATTTCACTCTAATTTCCTAATCATCCATTTTTACATCACATCCATCTTGACATCCAAAATAACTCTTTAAATCAAGTATCAAATTATGGAAAGGTCCTCGAAAGGTAAGGAAAAAAACAACAGTTGTACCACAAACACAGACACAATGAGGACACCACCTACTGCCAGGGTTTTTGGTCTTTCACCAAAGATCAGATCTGGAATTGCCACATGAGATGGAATGAAATGTATTTATAGTGTGAGATAAACTGGATCTGACTTCTCTCTTCAAAGCACTTGACTTGGTTCAGTAAAAAAAAAAAAAAATTCCAATAAATTTGTACATTATTCTTGGCCACATCGCCAACCCTCTGACATTGGCTCGTTTCAGATAGCTGGGTTAAAGATTTTTGTGCAGCCGCACAGCCGCTTAAACAAACAGCCCTGGCTGTGTGACTGCGTTCACACAGAGTGGCCCAGTGGTTTGCTCCAAGCCCACAGACCCACATCAGATACTCTTGTTCTTGCACATTTGCTCTTTACTTGCGCTTTGACAGCTGACTACCCAAAGTCGGAGAGATCATTTTAACTTACAAACCACATTGTAAAGTCTGGATATGTCTATAATCACCATCAAAAGGATTTCATGTAGACGGTTACATGGCATATGGTTGCCTTTTGTAGGCTAGTGGGTCATACGTTGAGGGCTGCCTTTAAACTGATGCCTTTATTTACATTAGGTTAAAATTCAATTTCAAATCACTGCGGTTTTGCCTGAAGTGACCTTCTGAGAAAGAGTGGTGTTCCGAAATGTATCATAGAGATAATATGCGACATGGCAATACATACAATTTTGTGATAATGACAGAGAAAATGTTGCTTCTGCAGTTTAACCAAGACCTGAAAATATGTACGTACGAACATCTCTGTGGTTGTCACAGCAGATCTCCTGCTGTCATCGTCTACTGTTACACCGCCTTTTCCTTCAAGTTGGAACGACCAAAATCGAACGGCAATTTTGAGTAAAGAAAAACTTGTTTTTACAGTAATATTTTTATCAGGTTTCCAGTAAAGATTTGTTTAGAATTTGATTTTTCTTTGCTTTCAAAATATTATTGAAAATTTAAAAAGGGACTAAAATGAAACACAGTTCAGTGGTTTACAAAGAAATAAATTGACCATGGCAGAAACTTGAGAGACTGTCATCCCTTATACGGTAATCATACCGTAAACCCATCTGCCACTTCGACTGCACAACTCACCACTATTTTATTGTCCTGAATTATAATTATAATTATCTGATTTCTATCCTATCTTTCACAAATGATCACGCCCACATGAACACCGTACCACTGTCCTGTCTTTGTTCATGTTCTGCACCACCCTCAAGTACTTCTTTGCCGTTTCTGACTTCCTCATACTTTACAATTCCTCCTTCCTCTACCCTTTCACATGTTTTCTTACCGTCCCGAAATACACAGCGCAGCATCTTGTGACCTCTTTACTTTTCCGATCACACTTGGAGACTTTCTTCCCTGCTTGCAGCTCTTGTTCCGTCACCCCTGACACTCGTCTCCACCGACTCCACCCTGCCCGTAACCTGTCTTTCACCTCTTTTCGGTGATCCGCATAATTGGTTTGGCACAGGTTATTTGTTGGATGCCCTCGCTGACTTCACTCCCTGGGTTTATTTTAGCCTCCAACTGGCACAAGGACGACTTGTGGCTGAGCTTTGCATAATTGCGATGATGGTAATTGCAATAGATGCTAAAAATGTTATTATAGAGGATTTCCCAGTAGATCTCAAAACACGGCGTGACAAAGCTTCAAGGGCTTCATCCTGTCAGGTTGTCATGGGAACGCTGTATCTCTCCCCACTCTGTGTTTTAGTCCCCCGGGAGAAAGCCGCACGCCCCCTACTCCTCCGGCACTTGGCTGAAAACAGATCCAACCTGTCGTAACATCCAAGCGGGAACTTGCATCCCGAAAATGTGTGAAGCAGCCGGCGCCTGTAACATCCGTTTAAACAAACTACAGCACCTTATATGAGCGCGGTGGCTGAGGACCAGGAACAAACACTTCTTATTTGGATTAATGAGAGGCTGTGCTCTGGGCCACCAAATGTTATGATCATGCTGTCGGAGGTGTGGCTTTCCTTACAGTATGAACAATATAATTTCACCAAGGTGGCGTGTTCGGGTCTCTTATTATTCCAGCCACCGTGCAATGTTAAAATTCCCACACGTTTAATTTTGTAAATGCACAGTTTGTCGGCTGCCAACGACACACCCTGAAATAGATGATAAAGGCCTTAAACCAACTCCCCCCGCCCCCCCTTAAAACACGTACAATTACGCTGTGTGAAATGCTCACGTTGTGGTTATTGTGTTGTTCAATTTAATGACTTGTTGCTCAGAGTTCACTTGATTATAAAGTGAAAGTGCGAGTGCCAAGAATGTGCTTCCAGTGCAGTTTCTGCAGCTTTGAGTGCACTCGCCTCTGGTGTGTTGTGGTCCCTGATTCACCTGCAGGAGGAGCTGCAGCATCTCTGGAGCAGAAGAGAGAGACATTCCACTTTTCTCCTTCAGTGGAACGGACAAAATCCCCTGTACTGGAGAGAGATAGAGAGACGGGGACAGATAAAGAGGGTGAGAGAGAGAGAGAGAGAGAGAGCAAGAGAGAGAGAGAGTGGGAGAGAGGAAAACAGAGAGGGGGGAGAGAGAGCAGCCAGTGTGACAGATTAGAGCAGAACTTGTCTCCCTGACTGCACTGAGGGCTGAGGAAAGAGAGCAAGTGCACCAAAGTGTCAGGCAAGGCTGCACACAATCTCACTCACTCACTCACTCACTAACAGACCCCTCGTCCTGGCCGCACCAGAGGAAGTTCAGATTGAAGACTGACCTGCAGAAGGTAAGTCTCAAACTGCGGGAACCACATCTCCTGCAGCCCATGTCACCCGTCCCCATGTCACCCGTCCCTCCCCCATTCATGTCTGAAACATCGTTAGAAAATCACCTCCGTGTTGCACATCACTTGCCGCTCCACTTTGTCTTCCAGATTGACTCAAGTGTTATGGCTGTCCTCCCCCTGAGGCGTCTTGTCCTGTAGAGGAGCTGCGCGTTTCTGATCCACAAAGACCCGTGTCGTACCGTCAGCCCGAGGGAGGATGGAGGAGCTGTCAGGGAAGGAGAAGGAGCTGATACGAGGCAGCTGGGAGAGCCTGGGCAAGAACAAAGTTCCTCACGGTCTCGTCATGTTCTCCAGGTAACGTCCCACACATCGAGCATCTGTCGGAGTCAGAGACAGAAAAGTGTCAGAGACAGAATCTTCCTGTAACAGGTGTGCAGATGGAATCATACTAAATCCTTGGTCGCACACTTTTACCATTCAGCCACCGACGGCTTGACTTGTTGCCTGGCGACAGACCTCATCAATCTACATTTTACATTTACATTTAAATAGCAGGAGTCAAAGTCTGACACAGAATGTTTTTTTGATTTTTTTTTATATTATTACTGTTGAGTCCATTTGCCAATATGTAAATGCAGAAAAGATTATGATTTTTAATCATAACTGAGCATCTGTGCCAATAATATTATTCAGCATTAATGAGCTGATGTGCTCAGATGAACTGAGGCTCATGTCGGTGATCAATTTTTAACACAAAAGTACAACAAAATGTAGTTCTTGTTTAATAAAAAATACAAATATTATATTATATTTTTGTATTATATTTTAATAAAAAATAAAAATTAAGAAAATAATGATTTTTAACATCTAGTCACAGACCTAAAAAGGCCCCCGCACCGGGAGTTTGCCCTGATCTAAAAGATAGAATCACTACATAAAAAACTCAGTTAATGTTTCAACTGTCACTTGTAAAATTTTCCAGAACTTTCCAAAACTTAAAAACTGCTTTAAGCCAGACAAAAGTATGTTGAAAGCAAGTGGGAGAAAATAGCCTGGAAAAGGAAAGGAGAGGCAAGAACCCAAAGAACACTGGCCTCCACATGGAGCCGGGAGGTTAATACTGTGGAATGATGGGCATTCAGTATGAAAGAACAGATGAAAGATTAAAGAAAACAAACAAACAAACAAAACCAAGTCAAACAAACAAACAAACAAAAAACCTAAGCGGTCATCAACCAAACTGAGAAAATGACCTCGCAAAGATTTGGGTATTAAAAAAAATTATCGGACAACATTTTTTTCCTGGCAGTCAGGAGGCTAAGTGAAAATTATCTAAATGACTGCATTTGTAGTTCAGCAAAATATATGACGAGGACGCAGTAGATTTGACTTTGTTATATCTGAGTCTGTAATCTGTATAAAAATATTTGCGCATAAAAACTTGACAAGTACTTGTAGTAAATGATTGGTGCAGTACACGGTGTGTGCGTACAACTGTTCAATACTGTGGTGTTTGTGTGTGGCAGATTGTTTGAACTGGACCCCGCGCTCGTCAGTCTTTTCCACTACAGTCCAAACTGTGGCTCCACTCAGGACTGCCTGTCCAGCCCTGAGTTTCTGGAACATGTCACCAAGGTGAGGCGGCTTCACCACAATGACCGCTACAATCACACAGTCACCAAGGTGAGGCGGCTTCACCACAGTGACCGCTACAATCACACACACCTCACACTTTTTTGTTTTGTCCTGTATTGTTTTTCTTATATTTACTCCACCAGGTAATGCTGGTGATCGACGCGGCGGTCAGCCACCTGGACGACCTTCACTCTTTGGAGGACTTTCTGTTCAACCTTGGCAAGAAGCACCAGGCGGTCGGAGTCAACACGCAGTCATTCGCAGTAGGATCCTGCGTCTCCTCTTAAAACTTTCAAAACTCAGTTTCGCAGGTGGATGATCTGTGACCAGGCTTGACTTTTCTTTTTTCATTTCTGCAGGTGGTGGGTGAGTCCCTCCTCTACATGCTACAGTGCAGCCTGGGACAGGCCTATACTGGGCCGCTGCGTCAGGCCTGGCTCAACATGTACAGCATCGTGGTGGCCGCCATGAGCCGAGGGTGGAGCCAGAATGGCGAGGACAAGGCCGACTGAGGCGCTCAGCGGGGGCCGCTGAGCAATTGCTCTGAAATCGCTCGGCTTGGTTGCCAAGGAATGAGGTTGTGTAACTTGGCCGCCGTGCATTTACTCTGAGAGCGGGGGTCATGTTTGTTACAGAATGTACAGAGAGCGCACCTGGAGCAGAGTTGATTTTCTTTGCTGTGGATGTTCAGCAGACACAGGTGACGGTGCGAAGGGTCAGTGCGTCTGAGCTCCAGACACTGAGAAACAGGACAACAGCGTAGTCTTCGTGTTTTCAGTGGCTTTGATATATTTACTCAAACGTGAACACCAGTGACTGTAGTGAACTTTGTGCCGTATCTAAAAGAGTTCCAAACAGTAGATGTTACACTGTATTTAAGCATCAGACACTACTTCAACTGTGACGATTGCTGTGTCCAGCCGGCAGCTGTTTATCAACCTGGAACACAGTGATATTTAAATGTAAATGTTTGAATTTAGGACAAAAACAATGAAGAGAAAAACACAGTGATTACAATCATTACTGTGTTTTTTAAATGTTGTTTATTATTGCACTTTGTTACACCTCTGTGTTAACCTACATTGAACTAGTTCGTAATATTTTAACATGACAAGAACTGTTATAAAACAATAGCTTTTCTTCTGTCCATAACGACTGTTAAGACATAGATGTACACCTATTTCTGATGGTGTATGATGCTCTCTCTCTCTCTCTCTCTCTCCCGCACTCCCTCTCCTGCAGAGGTTGTGAGTACTCTCTCTCTCTCTCTCTCCCTCTCCTGCAGAGGTTGTGAGTTTTTTTCAGTAGACTTTAGCCGACTGTTAACCTCTGACTTTTAGACTGTTACGCGTCCTCTAGAGCACAGAAGCGACAGCAGTGAGGAGCGAGTCTGACTGTTCTGTCCTGCACCTCTCAGTATGCAGTTGTTATCGGCGTACAGTAATATTTTTCGTGTACCGTGAATGTCCATTTCAGTAGTCGCTCTGTTGTTGTGGTTACGGCCCAAGTGTTGTTTCCACCTCGAGACGAGCAGTGAGGTGTTAAAATATATATATAAAAAATCTTAAAACTAAATTTTCTCAGAAATAAGTACATTTTATTTAGAAAACAAAAATCCTCTAAATTAATAATTAATTTCTGCCCCTCTATGTATATTAAATTATTAAAGGAAATATATTACATATATTAAAATAAATATATATTAAATGTAATATTTATTAAAAAGTCCTTAAAAGTTGATGTTCTCAAAAAAAATTTAAAATTGGCAAAACTTCACTGAAGGCCAGTTTACGGGCCACATTAAGCCCCCGGGCCATACTTTGGATCTCACTACTTCATAATATTGACTTACTTGGAGGGAACAAATAACACTGACACTGTGTGATGATACAATCATATATTCAATAATATATTGTGTGCGTGTTTCTTCTTCTTGCTGTTCTCTCAGCTGTTCTTTACGTCATATTTGCCAAGTAACTTAGCAGCCCTGCGCCACGTATTAGATAATAACAGCACACGACTTTAAATCCCAGCTGCTGATATGTGGTTACAATTGCTTTATTCTGAGTTTACATTTTAAAAAGTTTATTTTTATATTCTGAAATGTTGGTAATGTGTATTGATTTTTAAATATCAAATGTGATGTAAAGGATGTGATCCAGACATATATATATATATATATATATATATATATATATATATATATATATATATATATATATATATATACAGTATATATTTGTGTTGATGCCTATATAAGAAAATTCTAGATGCAGGATATATTTAAACTATATATTGGAAGAAATATTATTACCTCTTAATTAGGGATGTCCGATATTAACATTTTGCCGATATTGTCTGAACACTTAATGTCCAATTCCGATATCAACCAATACCTATATAGGCCTGGTAATATTTATTTATTTATCTGTAAAAAAGCACTGTATGAGTATAAGATTAATTAAATGAGCTGCAGTGCTGCCATCTAGTGGCTTTCACTTTAATATACAGTCGTTTATCCCCAAAACTGTTTTTAGTGCACACATCATTTGGCGAAACCTAGGCATTGCATTATCGAGTTTTCATTATCTGAGGAAAAAAATGATAACGATTCTGACAGATATTACATAAGATGCTAATATTGGCCGATATTATCGGACATCCCTCCTCTTAATATGTAGTTCTTACAAATACACACGAAAGAGAGATTTAAAAATTAATGGAGGTATTTAAATCCTGTGTACTGTGTACCGTTCAGTGTGAGCCCACAGGTATGATGTTTGTCAAATGATTGTGTAGTGGTGTGTATTTTTATATTGCCTCTTTTCTTAGTATCAGTACTCAGCCTCATGCAGGATGTT
>NC_024307.1:5434590-5437308 GCF_000523025.1 Cynoglossus semilaevis | reverse complement strand
TGACTCACCCAGGCTCTGTACATCAGTATCGGCCGTGTCACTGTCTACCTCATCTACATTCAGCTGCTACTGAAACCACGGTGACTTCACCTTGTTATCCTTCAGCCAAAACAAAGCAGAAAAAAACAAACAAACAAGAAGTCACATGATCAGAGGTAGAACAAACAGACTGGATCACATTCCTCTCTGCACAGTGTTGTGTCCTATACTGAGACAAAATAAAGTGATTTGTGGATGTTTCGTTGCTGGTCAAGGTCAGTGTGTTTTTTTTTCCCGTCGGCTCCTACATTGTTTTTCTCAGACCGATGATGGTTAGCACACAGTGGCCAGTGTTTGAAATCAATCACACGAAGCCTGATTTCCTTCTCGCTAACAGCCCGTCACTGAGTGTTACATAAGACGACAGCAGTAAATGGTTCATCGCCCCTGGCTACAGAGACGAGGGCGACTTAAGACACACACTTATGCAACTGCACGCTGTCACATCATAGTTGTTTACAGAATTTCCCTTAATTGTTCATGTCTACATTAAAGTTTCTACAGTTTAGAAACCAGACTATTTATTTAAATAAATACATTTACATTTCCTTATATTTGGTTTCTTGATGCTATCTTTAGCATTTTGCTATATTTCTGCTAGCTATGCTTTCTAAGCGAGTGACTTATTTTAGCTTCAGTTAACTTTTGTACACCCTTTACATTTTGCTGCATTTGAGCTAACTTTACTTACAGTGCGGTCTTAGCTAACTAGCTATACAAACTTAGGTTAGCTATTCTAACATCTAGCTAGCTATTCTGTTATTTATGTAAATGTTGACTAATATTAATCTTTATATTAAATATATTTTGTAATCTATATATAGTTATGATATATTAACTAAATATAAATATATGCGTGTTTGTATATACATAAATAATATATATTTTTAAATAACATTACCCACATGGAGAACAGCTCTGTGCGCTAGACATCCTTATCGACTCGATGTGTTTCCACTTTTTAACTTTTGTCATTATTTTTATTTCTGTTTGTATTTAGCAGGTGTGTGTATGATTTTCTCCACAGCGTCCATCTTGTTGGCTAGCTTACATTTTAAATTGATGTAATTTATTATTTATGCCGTTAAATTTCAGCAGCAAATACTGATATGTTATTAATGAGCATCTGCTCCCTTTCTGACCTGAAGTCTGGTGTATTTCTCTGGGATTTCTGCTCTACGTCTCACCTCGTAGAACGTGTTAATTCCCTTTGCGCCAATTAATAACCCTGCGTAGTTTTCACCGTCTCACCTCTCAGTGTACGAGGGGTTTGCTCTGCTAGGCTGTCGTCTGGAGAAGAGTCTGTGAGAGAAGACAACACACATTATTTTTAGAAAGTCTGAGCTGTGTTTTGAAATGATGGGGTATTCGGTGTTGTCATGGCAACTGTTAATAGCGATGCTCCAGAGTTTGTGTTTTTGTTTTTGTTGAAGTGGAGAAAAAAACAAAACGTCGCTCTATCACTATCTCACCCTTCACCAGGCAGCTAGGAGCCGACGATGTCGCTGGACTTAATAGGGTTTGTTCCGATGATGGGAGATGCTTCATCATAACATGAAGCCTGCTAAGCAACAGCGAATCAGGTCTAATGAGCAGTGGGTCAGCAGCTCGTGCTGCATCAGCCACGTGCCGTCAGCCGGAACAGGGGGTATTCATGTTGTCTGAAAGATAAATAAATCCCAACAACAGATCAGGAATAATATTCACAGTCACTCAGTGATATTTATGATACAAATAAATACAATTTTTTTATACATTACCTCGCGTGTCTGTAGCACGAGTTTAATGATTGGCTTTTGGATTGACCCAGTCAATCCAGTTGTTGCCACGTATCTCTGATTTTTACCCATCTGCCAAATAAGTTTATTTTCATTGTCCATTTTTTGATTTAAATCTAATAAAATTTAAAAATAAAATCTTAAAATCAACCACAGAAAAACGTTGTTAGTTGCTGCACGGAATTTAAGATGACTGTGTATTGGGTCAGTACAGATGTCAAGTGTCGTTCACTGTTGTTGTATCAATTTTAGGTCGTCATATGAGTCAAACTCAAGGCTTGGGGGCCGCCCTGGTGAAAATGAGTTTGACACCCCTGGTGTAGGTTATGATGAACTACACCACTCCAAGAAATTTGATTTTTTTTAGGTGGCTCATTTAGCTCAAGGCTGTCAACAAAATGAAAACATGAAAACATGTTTTCAGCCTTTATCTGCAGATTCAGCTGACATTTCACGACAGCATCTCTCTTTTAATGCACAACATTAATATAATATTATAAACAGTCAATAAGATTAGATAAGGTGTTATTTATGATTAAAAATGCATCTAAATTATGTAAATACCAAACACCATTAAACCAATAAGTTATTTTTGCATGTGAAAAATAAACCACACCAGAGTGACAATTAACTTTCCCCAACCACACCAGAGTGACAATTAACTTTCTCCAGGAAAGGAAGCAGAGACATTCTCTATTCTCGGCGCCCTGAGAAGAGGAAGGCGAACCCTGGGCCACGTACCCAGGGGAATTCACCTTTCACTCAGAACCATGGCCTCAGCAGTTGCCATGGGTGACGAGGAAATGTCAGGGACTTTTCTTTCTTCTTTTCTGACTCTTAGTGATGAAAAAGCACTGTACATAATGACAGACAAGGCCGACAGCACAAAACCCTTTTTCAG
>NC_024307.1:5425808-5433308 GCF_000523025.1 Cynoglossus semilaevis | reverse complement strand
GGGAACGGGGACGACCTGCTTTTGTGGACATCACAGTCGGGAATAACCTAATAAGTTTTATTTTGTGTTTTTAAAAGGAGACGTGTGTTTAATGATCTGTGAGACGGGCTTCTGGGAGGGACACTCTTTGATGTTTGTTTTTCAGATCTGAACTTCGGGACTTTGTGCAGCGACCACTTCAACCCATCTCTGCTGCTCAGTTTCATCTGTTTTCTTCAGCACGAGGAGCTGGAATTAGATGCCTTATAAAAACCCATCAAATGTAGTTCATTTGGTCAAATGATAGGTCATCAGTTTTATGAGGGGATCATTTCAGTACAGCAAAGCCGTTTGACTCAATGTGGTCGAAATTATTATAAACCAGATCAGACAGAAAAGAACTACTAAACAACTAAAATCATTGGAACAATCACTCAACTTTGGAAAAAAAAAATTGGCAGAAAAGACTAGCAATTTTAAACCATTGATTAAATGAATTTAAAAAAAAAGAAATTTATGTACAATCAAGAAGCCCAAAATTATCTGTTATCTATCATTTATAATTTAAAAAATGTTAATTAAAAATTAAACAACATGACAATATCACAATATGAAACATAACAGGGCTGCTGTGACCTGAAGTCGACCATTCTGTTTGTCCCTCATTAATTACATTGTTTTTTTAAATGTAACAAATAACGAGAAACGACCTCGGAGACCTTTCCCGTTCTCTTAGCTTCGGTCATAAATGAGAGCGAGCAGATCAGAGTTGCAGTAGATCACGTTTAGTCAATGTGTCTTGAAGGTCACAGTAAAAGGTCAGGCCTAAATATCTATAACACCTGCATCTAAAGTTTGGGCTGAGGGTAAAACTGTTAAACTATGTTACACCAGAGGGGTTAAAAGTACACAGCTGGTTTCTTAAGTACTGTATTTTTTAGGACTATAAGTCGCTCCGGAGTATAAGTCGCACCAACCAAAAGATGCATAATGAAAAGAAAACAAAAATAAGTCTCTTCGGAGTATAAGTCGCACCAGTGCCCTCTAGTGGCTCTCAGTGTGAAAATAATGAACATGTAAATTTTCAGTGGTACAGAGTAGCAGATACCGGTACACAAGCCTAGAGTGCCCTCTAGCGGTTGTCAGTGTGAAAATAACAAATGTGAAATTATATATTTTCATATATAAGTTATAAAACCCAGACAAAGGAGGGAAAAAAGTGCGACTTATAGTCCAGAAAACACAGTACTGTGGTACTTCTAAGGTTATACTGTAACTGTTGTCTATTGTAAAGCCAACAAAGATTTGCAACTTGAATACTGTCCATTTATGGTGTCTATAATGTTGGAAACACATGAGACAGACTTTAAGTCATGAGTCGGATCAGACACAATAGATAAACCAGAAGAAGACCAGGGCTCGGTTCTTGGACACCACTTGACCCTCACACTGTAGGGGGGGGGGGGGGTCAAGTCAAATGACCTACTGGGCAGAGCGGAGGATTTTTAGTCTAGTTTCCTTTTTGCTGTGTATGATTGTACTGGACACAGAAGGGACTTTCTTTCCTTCAAGGCACAGCAAGAAACATGAAAACAACATTAACATTTAGTTTCACCAGTAAAAGAAGCAAAGATATAAAATCTTTCAACACAGACAGTGAATCAAAGCTTCTAGCAGAAATGAACCAGGTTTTCAAAGATATTCTGTTAATGATTACACAACAAAATGTGTTGGAGAGAACTGTGCTGCAGTAGACACAAAATTAGCCGTCATTGAAACAGAGACACCTGGTTTAAGTATTTTACCTCAAGAATGTATTTGAAACATATCATATAAGTCAGTAAATTAATTATTCAGAACATTTTAAATTGTTATTGTTTGGCAAAGTACATTTAGCTGCAGATTTTTACTCAAAAAAATGAACAGCTTGACATGTACTGTATGTCACTGCCAGCATTTAGTGTAAATGCATCTTGGTTGAAAAAAAGAAAAAAACATTTTAATAAAACTGTAGCAGTGCACTTATGTTAGGGACTGTCAATCTCTGACACAGTTGTGTTTTTAGTGTCCTCTACAGGAGAAGAAGGAACTGAGGCAACGTGCTCTTTTTTCTACCTAAGTTAACCTTGTTCAGTTCACATTCTTATAGCAATAAGCAAAGTTAGCTCAGCTGTGCTAATTTTTAAACTAGAAAAGATAAGCAAAGTTAGCTCAGCTGTGCTAAATTTTAAACTAGAAAAGTATGTGTGTGTGTGTGGTTTTTTTTTGGAAATGTTGTCTCAGTGACTGGTTTTGATAATATAACTAAAAGTAAAGACCAGATTTACAGTAAATGGGTGAATTCAAAATTTAATGCATCATTCTTGCAAGACAGGCGGAATGTACTGTACGGACACTGGAGAAACGGAGTAGTTCAGCACAGGCTAACGTTCTCTGAGTGGTTTTTTTTTTTAGTTAACCTAACCCTCAGCAAATTAGTGTAATATAGAAAAAAATGCAATTTTTAGTTTTATTAGATAAATTAATGGAAATGAATTAATAGAAAATACTTTTTCACACACAGTCAAGACAGCGTACTTAGTATTGACACTGGCCATAAGGGACAACTCTGGGAGTTCGTCATCAAAACTCCAGCGGCTGAGACGCTCGACCCAAAGCACAATATTAACCACACCAAAAATACTGTAGCAAAAATAGCGATTAATAGTAGTTACAACAAGCTTCGGGTGCAGTTGAGCTGCTTGTGACTCCAGGGGGACAGAGAGAAAGAGAGAGAGAGAGAGAGAGAGTGAGTGTGTGTACTTATATTGCAGTACATCTCTGACTTACACTGGGTTCCTCCGTCTGTCTGCTCTCACGCTGCAGATGGCTTCACAACTCGCTGCCTTCACCATCGGCCTCTCTGAGCTCTGCCGCCGAGGAACCACATATCGCCTCGTGTCAGTCTGTCGGGGCAAGCCTGCTCACACCACCCACTCTGATAAACACTTTCACCTCCACCCGTGTCCAAGCGGCACTGCACAAACACGGCATATCTGAGAAACAGAAGCATTTTTAACCCTGCTCACTTTCTCGACTTTTACACAACTTGAAACTGAAGCTGCAGGAGACAGAGGAACACCAGTGACTGAGTGTCCACCGGCTTAGCTAAAGATAATGAAGATCGACGTGTGGCTCAGGTCCTTCTGGACAACTGTCACTTACAGATTTCACGTAATGAATGCGCATCCTGCTGTGGTTTATTATCAGGTCCAACAGTCAGATCCGTAGGTTTGAAGCAGCTGAATCAGAGTCTGAGGTCAGTGGCAAAAATGCAGCATTATGGCCTTTATCATTCTGTGTTTACTGGACATTTGGAAAGAAGCTGAAAGGATTTGGTTTTTACTGGTAACCCACGGGAGAGTCCATCATGGGACCTGGAGGATCTTGAAGCTTTGTCTCGTGTGTCTTTGCGTGCTCTTCCTCACTCTCTTCCTCCTCCAACACATTGTGGTTTGAACTCTGGGAGCTGGCCATGGCCCCGTAGCTGTGATGGGCTGGAGAGGGCATCGGGGTCAAAGCCAGCTCTGGCTCCAGTAGAACAGATGCCACAAAGAGCTGTGGAGGGGAAAAACAAAATCACAAAGTTTAGTAACGTTTCTAAAGACTGTGTTCAAATGAAGTGGGCGGAGCTAAGATTAGTGTGTATGTAGAAGTATCTCATAGCTTTGGAAGTTACTGTGCATTAATGAAAATGCTTCCCACTCACTTTTTAACACAAATAAACAGATTCCATGCAGTCACATCGTCTCAGTCACTAAGGGTTTAGAAACCAGGCTTCTACATATGTGTATGCAATATTCAGAGGCAACATTTGTGTTATTTGATATGTTGATACTCAGTAAAAATCTTCAAATAATAAAAAATAGCCAAAACTTTGTCTGTACATTGGAAGCGGTGGTGGACGATACTGTACTCCTGTCTGCATCAGGGAATGTCCCCTCAACCGGCTGGTCGGACATCTGAAACACAGACAACATCCATGCCATTGAATCCTGTTGCCTTATTCCAACCTCAAT
Source organism: Cynoglossus semilaevis (assembly GCF_000523025.1). NCBI lineage: Eukaryota > Metazoa > Chordata > Actinopteri > Pleuronectiformes > Cynoglossidae > Cynoglossus > Cynoglossus semilaevis. The sequence continues at coordinate 5,429,271 of NC_024307.1, read as the reverse complement.
ATCAACGACTTTTAAGGAAAGCTTCTGACCTGGTAGCTCGATGACTTGTCTGGTCGTTTTCTAAGGCACAAGCGGAAGAGGGAAAAGGCAACACAGGAGAGCAGTGACGCTAAGGTGAAGAGGGTGATGGGATGCAACGGACCTTTCAAAACAACAAGAGCGGACAATGAGCAGATTCCTAGAAACCAGTGCGTGGACAGACACCGTGGTGACATGGTACCTAGTTTGAGGACAGAGAAGAAGAGCAGCCAGAACATGCAGAGAAGAGGAGCCACGATGACCTGACTGATGGCCGCTCTGTGGATCCGCTGGTTCAGTTTGGTGGGAACATATGCATAGTAGATGTTGTACCGGTCGACCATGTGTTTGAGGATTATGTAGAGAAGACCTGCAGAGGCAGAGGCAAACCTAAAAGTTAAGGCTGGACGACGACGACGGCGACAACAGCGTTTCATTTTATCATCCACGTTACTTTCTCCAGGAGAGTCCCTTCACATACATTTGGTATCAAAAAGGTCCAAAGGTCAAAGGTATTCAGGACATTATGAGGGTTGAAAAGGTCAGAAAAACAAAGAAATAGTTCTCCAATGAAGACACCACTTAAAGAAGTGTTGAGATTGTGTGGATATGTAGACAAAAAAATGTATGTTTTTGAAAAAAAAAAGAAATTAAATATATATATTATTTAGTTTTTCCCTCAAAGTTTCAAAAGTTAGTTTACATTTGTGTAGAAAGTGTCTTGTTTTTTTCTGTTATGTGTATGTATGTACATCATCTGGTACTTTTGTGTTGCTGAACTCTGTCAGTGATTGGCTACTTGAGTTTTTTCTTTTAATATCCAGTGCCCAATCGTTAAACTCTATGCTACTGCATTTTTTTCTTTAAGAGGTTTAAAGGGGCACAGATGGTTTAAATTTAAAAAAAAAGTTTTTAGATTGCATACATAGCACCCCCTGCAGGGAAGAGGTTTTATTCATTATTATTTGAAAACTGATGCACAACACTGATCTTTACCCGACAGTAGTGCCCTGACCTTCACACACATTTAGTGTTTGCCTCTGGACTATAATAAAACTGCAACATTATTACTTTATAAAATGAAACATATTACTGTAGTAGTTACTGGGGGATATAATAAGACTGCAGTGTCATTATTAGCTTCTGCATTAATGTGGGAAGATTATAGACACTTCTGTCTGACTGAAAAATGAAGCTGCCGTTGAAAACGTATGCTGGAAAAAGTACTGATTATTAGGCTGCAAGAAGACATAAAAAGCTTGATGAGCTCTGGGCAGAGACAGGAGCAGAGTGGGCGTCTGGCTCGCAACTCACTGTGTCTGGGTGTCTGCGACTACAGCAGCAAATTCACACAGTCTGCATCGGACTGGCGGGCAGTGGAGGGGAGTGTGGTTACAGCACGGAGAGAAAGACTGCGTGTACACACAACAGAGGGCAGAAGGAAAACAGCAGAGAAGGAAGGATGAAGGTAGAAGTGGAGACGCTCACCGAAGGGAGTAATGATGGGACAGGTGATGCTGTAGGTCGTACTGACTGCAAAGATACACATGGTCCAGGCGTACTCCAGGCCAAACTGGAACTCGTAGGCCTGACTCTGCAGACAAATAGGTCAATACTGCTGTTATTTTGGATAAAACTTTGACCAGAAACCTCTGGTGTTAGCGCTGAGTGTTTTCACTAACCCGTTTGACATGAATCCGTTCTGCCTGAGACTTGGCAAAGCAGAGGCGGACGGCGTAGACTGTAAGAGCAGGGATGCGAAGCAGCTCCATTGCTGTGCCAATTAAACTGGAAGTGATAACGTAATTCACGAAGAACGCACCGTTGTCGGGAAGAAAAACACACCTGAAAACAACCCAACAGTGATTAGCTTTGTTTTGGCTAATGACCTGGTGATTAAAGAGCATCTGGCCAAAAAGTAAAATTGCACCTAATTCCCTAATAACGCCTTCATGCAACAACTTGTTAGTAATACTTCATACCAGACCAGCCAAACACTAGAACTACAAGCTAACTGGCTTAATTACCTACTAACCTTTACATTCATTGGAATTTTGTGAGTCTAGTCTTTTGTTTTGACATTAAGTTAAGTCTTCACTTTAGCATGGGATTGTGTTAACTTATTACACTTATTGCGTAAGCAGAAGCTTAAAAAAAAAGCTACTTAGCTATCACTTTAGCATGGGATTGTGTTAACTTGTCACTTATTGTGTAAGCAGAAGCTTAAAATAAAAAAAAAGCCACTTAGCTTTCAAACACAATTGAAACTTAACATAACTACAGTATCTGGCTTAAACATCTTAACATAACTACAGTATCTGGCTTAAGGTGTAAATTTCAGCTCATCTGCTAAGGTAAATTTGCAACAATTTGGTTTTCTCCCAAAAATACACAAACAATAGCTGTTCTCTGCTTCTAAATGGCTAGTTAAGCTAACCTGACTTAGCCTTCAAGATTTAGAAAAGGTCACTTCCTTAAGGACATAGACTGCTACCGTTCCCTGTGCTTTGGGCAGTTATGGTCAAGTATAAGAGTAAATGTATATATATGTATATATATATGTATGTATGTAGGATAAGCTTACTGAAATTTGACATCCTTCTCTTCTAGGAAGTGAACATCAAAAAGCCAAGTGAAGAAGAGGTCCAGGCTGCAGGATAAATAAAATATTTGTTTACAAAATTGTCTTTAGTGTGACAGTCAAGACAAGCGATTTCTGTTCATGTACCTGGACAGACCAAGTGAGGGCAGTATGATGACCATGAAAACCAGCAGTAAGAAGCACTTATGCATTGTGACTTGGTTCTCTGCAGATCTGAAACATTGAATAACAGAGAGGGGATTGTGATGAAGTCCCTGTGTTCACACAGTCCCTGTGACATAATGAGAACTGGCGTGGATTAATGTGATGTAGCTGTGAGTTTTCATGGACAGGGCTCTTAAGTCCATGAGCACGGACCTCACTTCTCACTCCACTAAACAGTCGATTTGCATGTGTCGTTTGGAACATCATGCCTGCATAACATGTTTGTAGGGGGTGGTTATGTAAAGGCAGGCGGCTCATGTGTGCATTAGGTTTGTCTCCCTCTGCACAGCTGTCCTGCTCCTCCTCCTACTAGTCGCCATGTGCTGCTCCTCTGCGCATGGCGACTACTGTGCATATTATTATTCTCACATGGAGATCTCTATGACAACCTGCCCAGAATAACAGGGAGCAGGGAGAGTGACAGGCAGGAGGAGGGGGTGGGGGTTAGAAAGACTAAGAAGGTGAAAAGATACTGAGTTTATAAAAGGGACATTTAAAAGTTGAGGGGTTCGACAGACAGGCAGATCTTTTTGTAGATAGCTTTTCACAGAGCACAGAAGGTACTGTAGTGACGACCGATGTATGGCAGCTACCTGGTCCAGTGGGACTCAAAGAAGGCTGAGTAGCATACGATGAAGG
>NC_024307.1:5403753-5425772 GCF_000523025.1 Cynoglossus semilaevis | reverse complement strand
AAAGAACTCTGTGATGACAGGACTCTGAAATGGAGAAAACCACAGAAAGTACTTAAAGATGAAGCCCGGTTGTCACACAAGTTAAAATCCACCTAAAAAAAAAACCCAACCTGCAAACTCTCTACTGGCTTGGTGACGTTGAACTTGTCCATGGTGTTGACGATGATGGCAGGTGTCGTGAGGAAGAACAGAAGTAAGAACAGGAGGATGTTGAGGAGGACGCAGCGCAGCCACCAGCGTGACCCACACACTGACAGGTTTTCCCTGGTGATGAAGAAAAAAACCAGGACATGTGAATGTGCTGGATTACAGTAGGTCATATTTAGTCAGTCAGTCATGTCTTCTTGCTGACTTGTTGCTGACTTGTTGAGCTGTGTCTCAACTGCTCATGACTTAAGATGGGTCATACTTCGCCACTTTATATTCATGAAGGAACCAGCGTCCTTGCTTGACCCTGCAGCCTCCTGCTGTTGTCTGTTTAGACCAAAAAACCCACTCACTCAGATACAGTGGCACTGAAGCCCATCAGGCACACTCTGCAAACACACAGCGCCGTCTTTCCCTCTGTTTAATCTTCCGTGTATTTGCAGCGCTCATCTGTTACATAATCACACTGGGACTGCTGCAGTCCCTTCACAATATAAGACACATGCAGTGTGGCTCTGTGTCCAATCAGGCTAAAGGAATTAGGTGAAGTGTTTGAGTTGTGCTGCACACAGGAAACAATATTAGGCGGACAGATCTCCGAAATAAACAGAGAAAAATGCTGCTGCATGGAAGAGAATTCAGATAATTCCACATTTAGTAATTCATTATCATTTAAGTTTATGTATAGTCAAAGATTTGGGAACTATTCCTTTAACAACTAAGGTAGTTCAAACGTATTTGTAGTTGACTGTGAACCATACTACTCATCAGGGGTGTCAAACATAAGGCCCGTGGGCCAAAACTGACCCACTAAGGAGTTTGATACGGCCTGCTTGATGAATTTGCACAAACACTCCATGTTCATGATGTTTTTTGTTTTTAAATTATATGTCAGTAAATATAAATATGTTCTAATATACTTGACATTTCTTGCATTGAAACTAATGGGAAAAACATCCAGTTTGACAGGACCGGTCCATACTACAAAGAAAACAACTTTATTTGGGAATATTAGAGAAAGAAAAAGCACTGTCATAACTGATTTCCATTATAAGGTGTACTGACCAGATGATGTCACTGGGAGCAGGTGCATAACTGACCCCCCACTTGTGCGGCTGCACCACTGTAGTGATGCTGGACTGCTGTGGTCTGCGTCGACAGTGCACGCGACCGTAGTCCTTCACAATCCTGTGAAGCAGAGCAGAGGTGAGGCTGAAATCTGACTCTCGTGCCGTTCTTTTATGTCCCACCATAAAGCTGCTGTGATGGTTTTCATGTGGTGCCGAGGCCCAGACCTCAGTGGCGAGCTGTTGTTCTACTCACACTGCAGTCATCCTCTCGTCACGAAAAGTCACAAAGGCGATGCCCAGCCTTTTCATGGAGATGTGATTCTTCTCTGCATTAAACTCATCAGTGCGCTTCTCCTCTAATTCACTGTAGTACTGCTCCGCGTCCACCTGCAGGATTAAAAAGTTTAGAGTACATGTACACAGTTTACACAATTCTTTTCATCTAAGCCTGAGTCTGAGGGATATGTCACTGCTCCGTTTGGACTGCAGTGCCATCCAGTGGTCAGACTGCCTACATACAGCAGTAATGAGAACCAAAATTCTATACCTTTGTAAATCCACAGAAGTCACAGCAGAAGATCTGAGCACATGGATGAGTCTTGATCATGATCTTTCCTTCTTTTTGAGCCTTGGTGGCGAAGTAGAGCCGGCCTTTCATCGCTTTACGTCTGCAAAAGAGACAAATCTTTTTAAAATACTGTGCATTTACATTTAAAGTAACACAAATACCGAAACAGTAATATCCGCATTTGACACACAAAAAGTTAGTACACTATATTATGCACTATATTTATCATTTGTTAATACAATGTAACAAAAGTTGTATAATACCAGTCATATTTAAAAAACAACATTATACACAGAGTTTGAATCCAAATCTGAAACAGTTACTGTACCTCTCCAGGTCCAAGCTCATCAGCTTGTGAACATCGAAACAGAAGCGGATGTCAGTGACGGTACAGCTGGGGTAGGCCTCACTGAGGAACGGAGCGAGGGATGTAACTTTATTAGTTCATAATGGCTGAGAGAAAAAGAAAACAGCTTTAAATAATTAGAAGGCAGATTAAGGTGAGAGGAGAGGCCTACTGTAAATGTTTGGTGATGAGTCCTGGGTCAGAGATTTCTCTGGGTATGGAGGTGATCATCAGTGTCCTGGCCACCTGCAGCACATGATAAACCACCAGGAAAAAACACTAGTATAGACTAAATCTTTATAGTATATAAGTATATAAGTGCATTAGACAGGTTTTCTATCTTAACATCTGTGTTTGTTTTCAGAAAAATAACAAATGTAGGGAGGCTTTGATGGTTGACCAGACCTTCTCATCTTCTCTGTACTCCAGCTTGATGGAGTGGTGAGCCATACACAGCATCGTGATGATGAAGTAGAGCAGGGCAAAGATGCTGTGGAGCCACAGGAAGCTGTCCCTGTCGGCCACAAGAACAGCACTGTGATTAAAAACACATTCAGACGCACCCGTGTTTTTCTCCTGTGATATTTCCTGAGATTGGGCCACGTTCACTCAGCCGTAGACTTACATGGCGCTAACATTTGCCAGTGTTGTTCGTCCAAAGTTCTCTGGACTGTCTCCTGTAGGAATAATAAAACATGTCGGAGGAAAAGGGACAGTTTTAATTTAGTGTGTGACTCAGAGGAAACCCCTCTACATTTGTCTGGAGGGTGAGTCAGAGAACCCAATCTGACTGCAAAAAAAAAATCTTGTAGTTTTTATAACATCTGCCATCTCAGTAAAATGTCACATAAAAGTCAAACATCTCACTTGTGTTCTAACCCACTCCTCTGATTTGGCTCCCCTTTGTTTCCTGTTATCATGGCAACCAGTCAACATGTCATTTAATGACGGGGTGACACAGTGGGCTGTAGGATTACAGCTCGACGCAATAAAAGTTTTTTCTGGGACGGCCCGGTTTCTAGTGGACCCTATAACGTCTCCTGCCTTTGTCGCAGTGTGGAATGACTGACTCAGAGCAACTGCCAAACTATTTTGCTGTTGCTATACATACGGTATAGCTGCTGGTTTTTGTGTAACATCTCAGTCCAGTCGATTCCCCCTTAAAGGAAATGTGGAAAAAATAGCTCTTTTTGTATGAAAACCTTCTGTACAGGACAATTTTTCTTACTGTAATAAAACACACTAACTTAAAATACATGTGATTAAAATAAAAAAAGTCCCCCATTCTCTATATCATACTGAACGATAATATTCCATTGTCTGCTGTTACTCTGCCTTGGACTGTTAAATCATTTTATATACCATTTTATTGTTTTGTATTTTGTGTCAATCCTTATAGTGACCTTGAAAGCTGCATTCAAATAATTGTGTTATTATTATTATTATTATTATTATTATGAATGTCTAGTTAGTAATTAGTAATGGGTTAGTAATGTTTTTTCAACAAATATATGTTTTTTCAACAAATATATCTCTATGGATAGTTCTGGGCCGGAGTGGTTCCATGGTAGGAGGAAGGGAAGTGAAATCCTTGTCATTGTGACAGCACACAACCAAATGTGACCTCTGCTTTTAACTTATCACTCATCAGTGGGTGTGCAGTGGGTGGGGACGGTGCCACCTCAGTGGTAACTTGGCAGCTGGTGGACTTGAACCTGAAGCCTTCCGGACTCAAATCCGCTTCCTTAACCACTGAGCCACCACTGCCCCAGGGTGTCCTGTGTGCTGCCAAAATGTTCTAAAGTCTACCACCCAGTCCTCAAATCCCAGGTTGGGTTTTGTCAACATTGGCCAAATCACTGTGTGGAGTCGAAAGTGATTCAATCTGACTCCAGGTCATTTCCAGACCTGGTTGAATTTCTCACTGGTGTAATGACAGTTATTCACCCCCCCTACTGGTTGATACTATGTCACAGTTCAGTTCCTTAAACCTAACAAAAATAATATTGTTATGTTTTCCCTCCTATATGTATTCAATAACAAAAGTAATTCTAACAAGTTTGATTCAACATCATTCAGATGTTTAGGTTTCCTACTTTAGTGCAGACAGACTGAGGCTGAATTCTGTCCATTCCACCAGTCTACATGTATGTAATCATCCCTGTGTGGCCTCTGGCCCCTCTGCCTGTGAGGTGACCCTTGTTCCTCTGCTGAGGTCAGGGATATCCTTTAGATTTTTTAAACATCTGGCTAGCTGGACCATTATATGAGGACTAAAATACCCAGCAGGTTCCCAGAAAAGTTGACTGGCAGGATGACGGCCAAAGACAGCAAGCAGACCACGGTCATGAGCAGGATGATGTGGCGCTGGAAGGACAGGTACGTGACCGCGTCGATGCCACATTTGCTCCGGATCTCATCATCTCTGGAGAGAGAAAGACAATTCCATAATCCAGTGTTAATTGATAATCCCAACTGTCTAAACAATTTCACAAATGTCAATATATGTACGATATAAAAGTCATATTTTAGGGCGGAGTCTGGAGGTATATGGTGTTCATCTGCAGGAATGTCACTCTCTGTGTGTCTCTCATCATTTTACCTTAAATGCCTCTGAGTAATAGTGGTTATTACCAAAATAAAATATGTCCTCTAGATGGCAGTACTGTAACTTAATAAATACAAACTGCCACAAATGTCCAAAGAAGAGGCTGCAATGTTGGCTTGTTAGCGATATTAGCTTTAACTTAGCCATTTCAGGGAGAGTGAATAGTTCATAATTAAAACCTTTTTTCCAAAGAATAACTTTTTTGATTTTTTTTTTGATAAAACAATTTTGATGTCAAGTTTTAAAAACAGTTGTTTGGGTCATTATTTTTAATGTTGTCACATAACTGTTGCATGCTAACAGTGCTCTGAGATACACATTGTTGTTTTCAGTCACTTGTTTTCTAGCAGGTATGCCCAAAGGGGACATGGGAAAATCCATCTGTAGACAAAGCCATAGAGATCTCACACTTCCACCCCGGTGCATCCACATGGTTACAACATGCAAACACTATTTTGATGGTAACACAGGGTGGTGCAAACTTGGCCGTGTTTGCATCACCGAAGGGTCGCAACATCTACTTCATCATGACTAACGAGGAAACCGCACTTTAATGCCCGAAGCTGTAGCTACCAGCTACAGGCGGGAGGTTCAGACAAGCCAGTGTTATAAAAGAGAAGTAAAAAAAAAAAAATTGTGACAGAAAAAGAAGAAAAGAGGTGCACGCTGGTCTCATGGCAGCCCACACATTGAGCGCTTGCAGGGTGGGTTTACTCTTTTCCAGGGAGCCCAGGGTGAGGCCACTGGCGCAAGAGCTAAAAACAGAAGCACGCAAGCGCAACCATAATACTACAGAAACCATGGACACCGTGAAAATGGCTTTTTTACATGCTTAAATGTGTTGTGTGCCGGCCGGCTCCAGCAGAAAGCAAATATCCAAACGGGAAGCCGTGGCACCAGTGGTCACACGAGCCCAGACCCGTTTGTTTTTGCTGCTAAATGACACACAAGACGAGGCTTCGCATTTGACAATGACATCATCTTTGAAGACAGAGGGCCCATAAAAGGATGGGAGCAGAGATGAGAGACGGGTGAAATAATTACAAGGGCTTGGTTTACGTACTTCATATGGTAAAGAGATGAGAGCCACGAGCAGAAACCCTGCAAGAAACAAAACGGATTTGTTATTAAAGATAATAAATGGCATGTGTGCGCACATCCATGCACACCACACTGCCATTAACATGCACATACTGCTGCTGCGTAGTAATACAGTTTGCATGGAGATGCAGAGATGGAGCTTTAATAGGTCTGCAGCTCTAACCACTTACTGCAGCCTCAGCTTTTGTGTTGGCTCAGGGTGACGACTCCAGTCTGACTCTTTGTCTTACACTGGTATAAACATGGACGTCGTGACCTCAGTCTGTCACACAGGTGTCACAGATAGTTCAGCTGAGTCACCTCACTGTCCTTTACTTACTTAAACTTAGTGTGAAGTTCTTTTTTTAAGGAGTGACATGAGAACTGTCACACCTTCTTGATTCCCCTGTAAATGCAGTAAAAGAGGCTATGGTATTTAAAAAAATGTTTCTATGATTCTCTGATTCTAACATATATTGCTTTGAGTTGGACATTATATGTACTTTTATCACATGCGCATTAGCTGCTCATTTATATTGTGTATAAACCGTGCTGTGCTGAAGTTTTATGCAGAATTGAAGTGGTACTGTAGTAAAAAAAATAAATGTTGATATATGCTTTACCATATAATTTTTTCACATTGTAAAACAGTGTAATGACACAGTGTAAGCAGTAAAGGAAAAATCTAAATGGAATCACTATTTACTGTCACCACCCGCTGGCTTTAAAGCTTTGGTTGTCCTACGGTCGGTTTAGAATCGACACGGGTTTCGTGGAACATTTTCAGCCAGTGGTGCAGCGATGTTTGTCTTGTCTAGTACAAGGTCGCTCCACCGAGGATGGAAAACCAACAAGGCTGAGGTGGCCGGAGACAGGAAGACAAAAGTAGTAAATGGAAAACATGACATGTCCTGGTGGCAGTACGTCTCGTCTTCCCAGAACAAACGGAAAGATGGAGATCACTCTGAACCCAAGCAAACGTGATACCCGCTAATTAAATGTTATTCCAATGAAGAGTCTGCTGAACTACTAAGAACAAGAAACTCCACTTTCAAAATTATGTCTATTTATTCATTTGTTCTTCATTTTATCATCAGGCCACTGCATGAGGATTTAACAAAGTTTATGTTTTTGGAGAGGTTAAAAAAATGACGAGATAAAACACTCACCATGTCTTTGGTCTCAGAGTCAGAAGGACTGGACTCCGAGGGAGACTTCTCTTTTTCACTGGGTTCTCCATAGAACAGGGATGTGAGACTGTAGGAGGAGAATGTACAACAATAATTAATAAACTGTTAAAAAACAACAACCTTATTTGTGCTATGAATGATCAAAAGTAGCCTGTTTAAGCACCAAATGACAAATTAATCACAACAATCCATTAAAAAACAACACATGACTAATGTCAGAATGACCAAAAGTGGCTTCTTGTCTTCTTAAATCTATTTCATAGCTTGTAATGAAGACAGAATATATTTTTTTATTTGTTAAAACGTTGGACGCAGGTTTTGGGAAACATTAAGCTAGGCTAAGTGGGCTAGCTTGCTCATATTCCCCTGCTATCTTTTGCAGACAGTTTTAAAATGATTTAAATTCAACTCTAGGCTAACATAAATTATATTATAAATAAGTGTTCAACTATTTTTCTAGTTTGTATCTTTTCTAGCCTCATCTCAGTAATTTCTGACCGTTTGTTATTGGCAAACTTGTGAACTCCCATTTTAAAACATACTCGGCTCAACAATCATGCAGTTAGCAGTGAGCTTTATTTTTGTCAATATAAATAATTTATACAAACTGAGATTTTCAATTTTACATTTTTGGTACGCAATATCATTTTTGGCGTGATATTTTAGGTAAATTTTGCATCTTACTATTCAGCTTTTTAATTACTATGCACTTTTCTTTCTTTTCTTCAGCTTTTTAATTACTATGCACTTTTATCCAATCTCGTTACTTTCTGTGCCTGATGAAACGGCAGACTTACAATATCAGCGTAACTGAGGCATCTTCAATGCAGACAATATATCGACGCAATTGTAGTTCTTTAGTAAGCAGACAGCTTCAGTCCTAGCATTCAAATATGTTGAATACTTAACGTGTTCGGCGGACGGCAGTGCTGTAGTTTATAACCAGCAGAGGGAGCCAAAGACTGCGCTATCAGGACCAAAGACACTGTCCCATTGAGACGTATTACTTGTCTAAGGGAAGACAGTGAACCAAATTTCTGCGTCGGTGAAACAAAACCAGTGGGAGATGTACCTGTCATTCTCCATCAGCAACGCCAGGCGGCCATAGTCCCAGGCAGCTTTCCTCAGACAGGAGAAGATGAGCAAGAGGAACTGTGAAAAACGACAAAACCAGAACACATTCACATTCACATTTATTCACAGTCTGCTCTGAGTCGAACTTCCCTGGTTTTGAAAGCTGAGGCCCATTTCCAAAGGTTCAGATACAGCCAACAACGAGACACTTCCCATCTTTTAACGCAAGACACGGTTGTCTTGGAAACTACCAGGGAGAGGTCATCGTGAACGCACACGCTCCTGCTGTGCACCGATGATCAATGAGCGATCACTGAAGAATGTGTGTGTGAACAGCCTTCACTCCACCGTGTGAATGAAAGGCTGTTAAGTTCAGGGTTAAAACAACTGATCAATGCTAATCACAGCGTATTAGCATCCACGGCCCATTTAGAACACGACGGATGAAGGTGGACACATGCAAATGACCTGAAATGGCTGATGGATGTTTGATTTAGATCAAGGCACTGCATCATTAATGTGGTTGATTTATAAAAGACGTTCAGTCAAAGTGACATAATGGATTTTTATAAATGTGAATTGGATTTATGCAAAGACAATCTCTGATTCCTTTTGCTGGAATTTCCTTCATAAAAACATAATTTTCAGTTCTAAAGAGCATGGGTTTGTTTACAGAACATTTGCCAACTGCTTATAGTTTTTATATTTTGTAAATTTTTTGTTTTTGTTTTTAGGAGAGTAATTCAACCAATGACAATACAAAAAGATGTTAGTTTTTCAGGGATTGGCTGAGATTTTGGAGCAGGAAGTCCCTTTTACTTTTGTGTGAAATTGTGCAATAATACTAAGCTATTAAAAAATACACAGGTTCAGATGCACAGACATTGTGATAAGGCACTTTTAACTAAAGGATGAGGGCATACGGTATGGTCACAGTGCCTTCTGCAGGGGGCGCCGCATGCCATGAGTTTTGTGTCCCTAAAACCCTAAAATTCTTTATTGTTCTTCTTCAGTTAGCCTCGCTACATGATCTGAGCCTGTCTGCAGCGCCGGTGTCCTCCCTCCTCGTAGATGTTTTATGATGTTTTGATGCGTGGGCGTGCTCTCCTCCAGACCCACAGATGATTTATTCTTCACCATGATTGTGGAATGGATGCGGAGGCGTGATCCCATCACCTGCGGCGAGCCTACGTTTGACTCCTGCTTGTCATTAGGAGACGCCTCTCAACCCTGAGTGTTGTCCTGACAACCAGTCACTGATACAGCCAGCCAATTAAAACATCGAGGCTGGAAGATTGAGAGCGGTATCCACGCAGAGATCACGCTTGTCAAGGGCTGACAGCGAAAGTGAGGGAGATGACAACTTTGAGATGAACCCTAACATTATGTGGAGGCGGGAGAGGAGACTGAGAGGCCGAGAACAAAGCAGGGTCTCAGACTGAGTGGGGTTTGGACAAAGGAAACTTTGAAAAATGAAACTTTCACCACATGATAATTTCAACGAGTGCTTTTTAACAACACGTCAAATTAACAAATATTTTTTTGCAAAACAAAATAAAAGAGAAAGAGAGAAAAAAATGAAAGAAAAAAGTCCAGCTAGGCTTCAGCGTTTTTACATAAATCTTTTCGTTCCGAGCCGTTCTTTTCACAAATATTTGCATATTTATTTTAGAAAAACTTCAAGGTGATGAAAACTAATTGTATTTTTAACAGCTACTGTATAAATTGGTGAAAAGAAAACGTTACTCATCCAACTAGTTAAAAGTTAGCCAAAAACTAGCCTTAATGTAACCAAATAATGGGTTTTGAAGTGACTGGGAGTTGAACTTTTGGGAAAAAAAAAAAGACAAAAAAACTCAAAATAGTGTCACTGCCAAAAAAGTTAAATATCGAAAGATAAAAAAAAGCTCAAAAGTTAAAGTAAATATTTGTCAACAAATTAACAACAACCATTTCCGAAACTACATCAAAACTAGACAAAAAGCTATCATTTAGACAAAGTTTCTGTAAAAGTGTTGAATTTATAACTAACCCCGAAGAAAGCTGGACAAAAAACAACAACAACAAAAGAGAAGGAAACCGTTCAGGCAGACGGAGGAACTCCATACCATCCAGATCACCACGTTGATGGCGAGGACTGTTGGCACTCCTCCAAAGGGCAGGCCCTGCAGGACGCTGCTGCGGGAGTGGGCGTGGAAACATCGCTCAGCTGTGCTGTTGTCCTCACCAGAGGAGTCCAGGAAGCTGAGAACACTTAGCTCTATGGCACTCTCCTCCACAGGTGGCGCTCTCTTCACAAACAGCTGCGCCATCAGCCCTGGACCATACCTGAGGAACAGAGCAGGATATAAGTGATGAATAAACAGTTGTGTTACAAGACTCTTATCAACCTGTTACCAGGCCTGACCAGGTTGTTACAGGGCTGTTACCCAGCTATAACCAGGCTGCTACATAGATGTAACCAGAATGTAGCCAGGATGCTAGCAGGTTTATACCCAGTACACTGTAACCAGTTTGTTACCTGGTTTATATTGAGCTAATAGCAGGCTGCTACATAGCTGTTACCAAGTTGTTACCAGACTGTATCTAGACCAGGCACGGTCAAACTAAGGCCTGGGGGCCGGATGTGGCCCGTTCAGCTTTTTTAATCCAACCTGCCAAACTTTTCCAAATTATACAGTTTACTTATTTTATCATTATACTTCTGCCTTTTCCCTGCAATACCCACGTTTTCCCCAATAGATGGCATTCCATTTCATATTATGACTTGCAAAACAAACGTTCTATGTTTGTTCTATGAAAGAAGATCTTAAACTTGTGTGACTAAAGAATCCGTTTGGGAAACTGAATGTTTATTTAATGCTGTTTGTGCTGTCAAGGTTGTTCTTGTTCACACATTTTCAAAGATTGGTGGATTATAGTTTGTTTATCTGAGCCTTGTAAAAACATTTAGCGTTAGCTTTTTGACACTGATGAAAAATCTGCTGGTCATTGTTGAAATCCTGAATCATGTGGGAGGGTTGACTCATTCTATCAGACCCGCAGCTGTCACTCACGTTGAGTGCATTTTTAGGGAATTGTTGACGGAACTCCACAGTCCATTAGCAGATAATGATGTGTGTCTGTGTTTCTCTAACCGACAAATGGAAGTGGAGAGCGACACGTGATGAAAAACACGCAATGACAGATTCATTCAAGTGCTGGGCAACAAAACACAAAGTCCATTTGACCGTGAAGAAATAAAAAGACGACCGTCAGGAGTCAAACTGCGTATGAACAGCTTCTTGTCAATAACAACTACGCTTCGTCTGTGGAGCATGAACAGAAGCTTTCACACCGTCATGGCCACTGAACGTACGCCGGTCTGAACCACTGGACGACTGCCCCTGCTGTTGGATCAATACAAGATAGACTCCCAGCTGTTCTGCTCATGTTCACACTGAGCTAAATAAACAGTCCAACCAAACGGGGTAGCAACAGTTTGGTGCTGACATATCTCCTGTGAGACGTATCAATCATTGGATCTCACCAAAACTGCAACATCACGGTCCCTTCAATGGATAAACAAGGTGATAGGATAATGAATTCAGTGAGGAAAAAAGAACTGACAGCCCAGCAATGATTACTGTGCAGCAAGGTAAGGAGCGAGGGAAGGCTAGGAAGCAAACCGCTTCTGTCACTAGGTGGCAGCAACTCATACAGTGGTTTGTACAGAAAATAAGAAAATAACTGAGAACCACTGCCTGAATGGAACATGTCGACCGGGGTTACTGTCTGACAAATACAAATTTACAAAAAAACCTTTAAGTAAACCTAAAAATACAGGCTAACTGATGAACAACGATGAACTAACTTCCTGTAGCAAAACAAACAGGGGTCTGGCCAAAATTAGTGCAAAAACATCTCAATAAACACAATCTAATAATTAAAAATTTAACGAGAATCAAAATGTCAGCTAAATTTCACAGGAAATGGTACAACTTTGGCAATTAACCAATTAGCTAATGAGCAACAGCTACAAACAGTTACAAAATAGCTGTTAAATACTCAAAATATAACTCTGTATTATCCTAGAAATAGTAGCAAGTGAGTTAACATACTTATCCGTATTTTAGCATTAGTTAGCAAAATAATGTGGGTACAGGATAGCTAATTGGAGCTAAACAGGGTAAAATGGTAAATGCTAAAAATAGCTGAAAATATGTAAAAAAAATTAATAAACCAAAATCAATATAAAATGTGATATTTCTCAGTTAAACATAATGTAACTACATCATTACTCAGAAAGGGTAAAAGTTCCAAAATTGTTCCAAATATACAGAAGTAACCTTATATAATAAAAAAAATACTTAAAACTAGTCAATGTCCAAAATAGCAGAAAGTTAGACAAAAGAAAATAAAGCATTAACAAAAAAGCAAATTTATGGTTCAGGAAGCTAAAAAATGAGCAACAAGGTTAGCATCAAAATTAGCATCACAAAGGCTACAACCTAGCACAAAACAGCGACAACATTTCGTACAACGAAACCAAAATTGAAACAGAGGTAAAAATAGATCAAGTTAAACAATTAAAAGCTGAATTTCTGCCTTCTCCTCTGTAAAACACTGAACGGGGCTCAAAGTGCAACAGAAGCCGGAACAGAATGTGTACAACGTGGGGGGGCGTTAGCAGATCAATGGCTGCCGTTTATCACACTGTCAGAGAGTCAGTGGTGAAGATCGACTGAATGAAAAAACACAGAGCATCTCTGAGCTGCTTCTCCTCCTCCGGCTGAACTCACTGCTTCAGCTCATGATGTAAAAATGTGCACAGAGCAGTCAATATTCAGATACTGTGTCGGAAACTGCAGAGCATCTGAGACTCCCTGTGGAGACCACACACACACACACACACACACACACACACATTAATGTGATTCCTCCTGCTGATCATGAACAAGAGCCTAATAAAAGATGAAAAGAACAGTTTTCCCAACAGAAACTCAGACCAAAATTCTCCAGTCTTCTCTTACTGATTTGAGAAGGTTTAACTTTATATCTGTCTCTATTTAAACCTTATTTTAAAAATATTTTTATCTGCATTGTTGACAGTCAAACCAGCGTTATTTCCTTCACAGATAACAGCAAAACAAACAAACAACAACATTAGAACAAATGTTTGAAAACACTTAGTGCTAAAATACGACTTTTACCAACGTCAATGACTCAACCAGTTTTTCTCGGAGTGGATGAGTTACCTCCCCACCTCCAGGCTGACCACTCACAGTCAGACTTAATGTCAGCCACACCATGACTCAGCGTTTTCACCCTTGTGTTCTGATGTAAACATATCTAACACTGCTTTCTTGGTCTTCCTCCACACGTCCGTCCCTGATCTTCAGGCTCAGTTCTCTCCATGAATCAGACGCAGAACATTAACGCAGTAATGTCTGGTGTGGGCAGCAGTGGTAAACCCCCCTACGCCCCCCCCCCCCCCCCCCCCCCTCCCTCCACTGAGCTCTGTTAGATAATTATGACCACAGATGCTGGAGTCAGTGCCGGGGCCTCGAGCTGCCAATGAGATGAATTTCAGTTTGAGTCAGAGAAAAAAAAAAAGGAAATGTTAAAGTGCGACTGTGGCCAAGGAGAGTTTTCTTCCTCTGAGTGTTAATGTGTCTGTGGAGGAGGAGAGCTGGTTATTCAGACCTGATCATTATTAGTCAAAACAACAAACATATATGGCAACAAATACATAGATCTATCTGTGGAGAGATGAGATCGTTATTATATAAAAATACTATACACAGATACTTTACATCAGTGATTCCCAACCTCTGTGCTGCGGCACATCAGGTGGACATTGTAAAATTGGATATTTATTTACTATAGATAATTTATCTTTGTCTGAACAATTCAATGCTATTCCACTAGATGGTGTATTTCTTTCGTATGCTTTTTGTAACATTATTGTTTGGTGGTGTGCCATGGGATTTAAAAGATACAATAGCTAGCTAGCTAGATAGCTGGTGATTTAGCTAGTTCTTTAGACAGAGTCAGATAGATAGATAGAGATGTAGAGATCTCTACACAGACAGACAGATAGCTAACAGACTAGCTAGCTTGCTCCATGAACATTTTGTTTGTGTTGGAATAATGCGTTGGTTTGTATATTAACTTTCTAATTCTAACTAAAAGTCTAATTAAAACTAAGGGTATAAATCTGTCACACTAATTAGGGATCTAGAAAAAAAACCCCAAAAAACAAAAACAGGAAGTCTGCCAGATTTATGAGATAACATTTAACATCTTTTATGTCCGGACTGCGGACACAGACGACAGGTGATTTGTGCGTTGAGCCTTCGTCGTTGTCACAGCTGACAGTAATGTTGGTCGTGGCAGGTCACAGTGACTCACTGCCTGATGACAAAGACAACAACACGGAGAGTGAATTTATGCAGTGGCCTCCAGTTAGTGTTAGTCCAAATTTATGAACGTGATCAAAAGTGACGGACGGCTACGGTGATGGTAGCAGTGAAATGCAAACCCCGCCTCTTTACTGCTGCCACGTCTAAAGGTTGGCAGGTAAGTAGGTTTTTAAGTATGTTGACAGATGAGCGCCACAATAAATCAGTGACACTGCCGTTCCATGAACATGTGAAGACAGGCATGACAAAACGAGCTACTTACAGTATGTCAAATTTAAATGGAAGAAATCTTAACTTTACTACTGGAACATTCATTTAAGCGATTTCTGTAATAGTTTTATAAATAAATTATTCTTTTAGTCACTCACCATAATATGTGTATTCAAATTTGAAAAAATAATATATGTAAAAATATTCTAATTAACCAAATTTCACAATTCATAACCCTCCAGCAGTACCTCAGCAAACTCTGTAGGGGGCGTAAGCACCTGTCCAAGACCTCTGCCCCAAATCGACTCAGTGTTATTCTTTTGTAAATATCCAAGACCTCTGCCCCAAATCGACTCAATGTTATTCTTTTGTAAATATGCTAAAAATATTACTACAAATGAAATCCAATACACAGCAGTTCTACTCCCACTGTGCGGTGACTGCCGCTGGTATTTTTGTGTTGTCATTGAACCGTCCTTGCTACTAAGTTTGTTTGTTTTTATTGTTCCATCACAGTTTATGGTATTTATAGTGTTTTCTTTGCACATTTGATAGTGGGCACTGTGCCTTTTAACGACAAGAAAATATTGTTAAGAGAATACATGTGGACGGTAGGAATAATTGATGTTCGTAACAATAAAACATCTTCAATCCTATTACTGATAGTTACAAAATCCTTGTTACTGTGACCACAAGTATGAGAGTTGACTTTTGTACTCATTTATAATTTTAAAGAGCAAAAAACATAGTTTTAAGTTGAAACGAAATTCAAAACAAAACATGGTCTGGCCCAGGCATGGGCAAACTACGGCCTAGGGGCCGGATGAGGCCCGTTTACTTTTTTAATTTGGCCCACCAAACTTGTTCAAATTCTGTTATTTTTTTCTATTTTCATTATTTTTCTGCCTTTCCTCTGCAATGCCCGCATTTCCCCAATAGATGGCGTAGAAAAGGCTAAAAGCCTTTTAGCATTTTAGCCTTTACTGACTGACTTTTACATGCCCCCCCGTCAAATTCTAGGACCCATAGACCTGGCCTGTGAGCCAAAAAGTTTGCCCACGTCGGGTCTGGCCTCTTCAATTAACTTAAATTAACATTATTAACAGCAGCGCTGCTGCAACAGGCTGCCACACAGGGGGCGCCCTCTCAAGTATGTAACTCTTCTGAGGCTTGAATGCAGTGTCGGAGGCTAAGGGACGGCAGGTCTTATAACGTTTTAATAAAAACACTGTCGTCTCCTCCTCTCACTTTGAGTGAGCGTTTCATGATGTGTAGAACAGCGCCCCTCTAAATGTTATGTGGAGAATGGGTGTTGAAAACGTGGTACTGCACTCTGCTGTCTGTGAAGAGGCTTGGTTTTCTTGGAGATTTTCTCATGCCATTCCGCTGCTCGAACCCGGGGCCTTCTTTTTTAAGCCCCGTCTTTTAAATTGCTTCTTTGGGGGGGGAACGGGGGGGGGGGGGGGGGTTCGAAAGTGAGAGTTAAACATCCTTCAATGGGCCTCATTTCTGGCTGAAGTCGAGTCTTTTTCACATCATAAAGCATTGAAAAGCAAGACCCTCCTCTCTCCCATCATCGAACCTTAAGTTGGTTCAAGATGAATCTCCTGGAGCCTGAAGGGACAGAGGGGCGATTGTTCCGTTTAGCCGTAGAAATTAGCCATAAATTAGACATGAACCTGATTCGACCTCCACAGCAGCTCACACTGGTGTGTTGGTGTTTGTGTTGCCCCCTCCTCCCCACCCCCACCCCCCGTGGGACAGGGTGATGCCCAGTGAGGACGTAAAGGTTTGGCTTTTTCTGTCACGGACTTCATCTGTTGGTTAAATATGTATGAGGTTTTTTGTGTGTTCTGCATATTAATCACCACTGAACTGACCCTGGAAGTATGAGCTAGAAACTGTCTTCAACAACAATCGCTGTTTAAACATCGACTACAAACGGACATCTTTAAGGATTGACAGCGTCACAAAAAATATTTTTACAGTTAATAAAACATGTTGTTTTGCTCATATTTAAATCAGCTGTGATTATTTACAAGGCAGCAAATACATAACTAGAGCAGATGCTTTTCCACCAACAGGTAAAGCAATTATCAGTGGTTCCCAAAGTGAGGGGAGGATTCTGATTGGACGGTTTTGCCAAGTAGGGAAATCCTTCCATAAATTATATTTTGCAGGTTGGGGACGTTTGGGTTTACGAGTCTAGTGCAACTAAAAATAAATATTAGACTATTTAACAATCTGGGATGGAATTTAGTTGAGATCGAGATCGGGATAAAAACACTAGTATAATAAAAACAACCATTTAATCTTAGAGGTGTCAGATGAGTGATGTCAAACTCAAACTCAAGGGGGCAGGATTGAGTGGCCCAAACTGGGTTCATATTTTTTGACCAGTCCACTGAACTTGACATTTATTTTAAGACAGCCATACACATAATAGTCTCTGGTGGGCCACAGATAATTATGTGGCGTGCCACCTTCGGCCCGCGGGCCTTGAGTTTGACATGCGTGGTCACATTAATGTAGAAAAACATATTCTCAAATTAATGTCCGAAGAGAATCACTTACTAAAGACGTGTGTGCAGCAGTGTCTATATACTGCGTCCGTAAATGATGTTGACAACATGAAGAGGAAGTGTCGTACGACTGAGTCTGGATCTCAGCTCCACAGGAGCCACAGGCCTCTGCTGTGAACATAGTGGTTGGAGGCTGTCGTCTGGGGACGAGGCAGACCCAGCCCGGGGGGGAGGGGGGGGAGATGGGCTGGAGGTTTTTAACACAATCTGTTCACCACCTGCTCCAAGGAGGAGGAGAGAGAGAGCCGCTCCTCACGGCTCACTCTCCTTCCATCACACAACACACGATCACCGAATTACTCTCCGTGTCTCCGTGTTGTTACGCACAGCGATGGCAGCGTCCCCTCAGCAAACCCAGGGCTTCTGACGGCCGAGTAAGTCGTAACCTGACATGAGGGTTTCTGCACGAGTGCCTCACACAACAAACACCACACCTGCTTCCTGTCTGGCTGTGTGTGTGTGTGTGTGTGTCAGCTGCTGCTGCTGTGAGCACTGGGAGCCTTTCACATTAACAGTCATCTGGCTGGAGTCTGACATGTTTGCTGAAACCAGAATCAGTGACTCTGCTCTGCATCCTCCACCACATTTAGAAGTCGGTCCTAAAAATAATCCAGATTGTGAGAGTCTAAAATTACACACATCGACGAGAACAACAAAGGATGAACGTCTCTGCTCTGGACCAGGCCTCCAGATTACACATTTATACAGTAATCACCAGTAATGAACGACTGACATGAAATAAAAAAACAAAACACTTCATGCCTGTAATTATGGAAAAATATAAAAACATAGATGAAAATGTGGTTGTTATTTGACTGACCTCTGACCTGTTGACAAGAGTGTTAATTCACTTGGTCCAATGTACTGAGTTTCCCTGCGTCGTGAGTTAATGAGGCTGTTAAGAAAAGTTAGAGAACAGAATAAATTTAGACACATATATACACATACATATATATGTAATATATGTATGTGTATATATGTGTCTACATTTATACATACATGTATAGGTATACAGTACATATATATGTTTACATACATACATGCATATATGTACATATATGTATATGTACATATATAAATATATATATGAATATATGTATATATATACAGTGTATGTATACATATGTACATACATTATATACATATATATGCATATATGTATATATTGTATCTTAGGGACAAAAATATAATATAAAAGGACAAACAAGGCTCTGTATTAACTATTTTACTAAAACATGTGACCTAAAGAGTTTATGGTTAGCATAGTTAGCACAGGAGCTACATCCCATGTTAGCTGCACACCACTGTCCTGTCAAACCTGGCTTTAATACAAAGGTTTTCCACACACTCTGTGCAGTGTTTATCTACTTAAGATGGACGCCTTTCCATCGTGCTTGATTTTCCATTTTCCTCTAAATGGGATTGTAATATGCACCTCACACCATTACAACGCGTAAACCATAAAACAATTAACTTGGTAAAGTTATTAAACTTTGATTATAGGCTCTTTACACGATTCAAAATACCCTCAGAAACAAGATATATTTACAGAAATACTAGCCTATTCCCAAGTCCCATTGGAGACTGTAGCTCTCCTTTCAATCTCAGCGTAGAGTCTCATGAAATATTAATGTACGTGTGATGCATGAATTTGAACAGCCTTCTACTGTGATCTTTTTAGAGCTTTGTATTTATTTATTTATTTATTTATTTATTAACTGGTCACAGATTTTTTTAAAATTATTTTGGAATAAAAAAAAAACCATTACAGCCACTGCTGTTTGTTCTTTCCTAATAATTCCTTCTGGTCATGTGACAGAGGTACCAATAACAAGGCTGCTTTTTATGAAATCTCAAAATTAGCCACTTAGCCACTGAGCGTTGCACGCAAGCAAGACTTTCACCGGGGGCCACGCCCTCTATTGCAACATGAAATAATGAAACTTCATTTTTACTAAATGTATCATATTAGAAATCTACAGAATATCACATTATTATTACTATTATCCATTTAATCAGAGCAGATTTGCGATAAAAAAAAAGCCTTCAACTTGGTACCGAGTTGTTCCACCTGAGATGTAACGATGTATCGTGATTCGGTTAAAAATTGATACAAATCTGTGACAATTTGCATCGGTTGAAATTAGAAAAAAAATGAATCAAGTGTCGAGGATCAGAAAGTCAGTGGTCATACCATGAAAATACACACTCTAGTACAGTAGGGGGCAGTATGTGCCTAAAAACATTTGTTGTAACCAGCTATTAAACCAAGACGTCAGGTCCCTACGTGACATTCAGGTGTTCAAACAGAACGTGGGAAGAACGCTTTCCAGTTCTTATTCAGGTGTTCAAACAGAACGTAGGAAGAACGCTTTCCAGTTCATTTTTTCCCCGTTCTTTTGTTGGCTAATTTTGACAGTTTGAGGTAAATAAGACCAGAGCGGTTTGACTTTTGATAAGAGATGAATGATCATATGATCATAGAATAGTTTTTATGGTTTCTACAGACAACTGGCAGCAAAACAAGGTTTGTTTGTTGTTTTTTTCTTTTAGCCATGATCAGATTTGACCGACGATGATGAGATTTGTTTCGGTAACGACTTGTTCACGGCAGACGGCCAGGATGAAGACCTGCTCTAATGAATGACCCACTCTAATTACCATCTTCACTGTCCTTCATCACGAAGCTGTGATGAACACAGACCTTCCCTGACACTTTAACCCCCCCTCCCTCACCCCACCCCCCACCCCCCTTCATTAAAATTCAATCTGCCTTTTCATTACAGATACAAACATCAGGACCTTTATTCACACGCGTGGTGCCACGCGCACACACAAAGGCAGGAGTCGGAGTCAGTGAAATATCAGGAGCTCGTTATGGAGCTGCCTTTCTTTGAAGGCCACGTCCTTTCACCAGACTCTGGGGGCAAATGGCAGGTTTACCCCCTCACCCCCACCCCCCAGAATAAAGGACTGCTCCAAATGTCTGTGTGTAGAGAATGACAACATGGACTCAACAGGTCAGTGTACCTGCTCAGCTGGTGAAGGGGGAGGGAGGGAGGGAGGGTCAGCACAGCAGCAGTGTGGAGGCAGAGTGGGCTCACAGCATGAATGAAATACCATTTCTGATCTGAAACCATGGAAACCAACAGTTACAATCACTGGTGCTGATTATAAGCCTCATATCCAGTCCAGCTGGAAACAATAGGTTCAGGGGAATGGGCTGCATCTGATCTGGGTGGAATCCGAGTCTGTGACACGCTGCCACGGAGCCGTCCTCACCCAAACCAGGCAACAACAACAACACGCGACGCCAGGACCTTTCATCAGGTCTTCAATCCCCAGCGTAGGTGAATAAAGGTGGAAAAGTCATCAACATTTGACTGGCTCTGCTGTTACTTCGACTGCAGCACACACACACACACACGCACACACAAACAGTCAACACTCCCTCCGTCTTCTTCCTGATTTCTAACTTGAAATGAAAAACGATTGCGCCACAAAGCAGCGCCGATAAAGCAGCCCGAGGTCCACGGTGGATCAACCATCAGAATCACGAGAATGAGTAAAAAACAAACAGCCCTCACCTCAGAACGCGTCCTGAGCGCTGTACTCGACTGGAGATGGAGAGAGTGTTGTGATTTCTTTTTTCTTTTTTTTTAATCCCACACCAAGAAACAAGAGAAACTCCCACCTGCTCAGGGACCGTCTGACAGTCGAACACCTGCCTCTGAGGCAGCGCAGGGAGTGTCGGGCAGTGGTTCGACTCGACAATAACATTTACAATAAAAATAGAATTCTGTGAGTGACTTTGAAACGTGTACTTCGTTATTTTATACTCTATGTTTAAAAACCCCATAGTATTCGTCTATTATATTACACTACATAAAACACACAATAAATCCACATCACTAATATGACAGCTCCCACACGTGGGAGGAGAAATGGCCGGGGATGCATTGCCACCTACAGGAAAAATGACTGTCTTGCAAATCCCCACTGTGTCGTTATCCCTGACATAAACACATCTGTCAGTTTTTCATTTTCCCCACGTCATGACACATTACACCCTGACTGCAGCTCAGAGACGTTCTCAGCAGCCATTTAGCCAGTACACATTCATTTTGAAACACTGCAGTAATACCTGGAGATCACAGTTCAACTTCAGTACATAAAGTGACAGAATACCACAGCATAATATACATCATACTGCGGTCGTGGACTGCAGTGATCTGGAGTCTTCATCCAAGTTCAAATCATTACGAAACGTCACTGCAAAGAATTCAATACTCCGATAATCACAATATTATTTGAGTCTCTTGTTGGTTCCACATTGAGGGAATTCACAGAGTGAGTCTTTGTCAACGACACAAGCTGGGACGCCATTAGGAATATGTGGCTCCTCCGGGAATCGAACCCAGGTCTTCCTGCTTGCAAGGCAAGCGTTCTAACCATCAATCATAAAAAATGTTGTAATATCATAACATTTCTGACGGTGGTGTAATATGTTTTTAAATTGTTTAAGTGAAAAAGAGACAGTGTTTGTAATATTTGAGGTAATAGTATTTTATGGATATGTACTTTTGAGATATGGTTTATTATTCTTTATCCTTTATCATTACACCGACCTCTGCTGCTTTAAATGTTTCAATGAATATTTATTTAATCTATCTCACTAATGACTGTGTAAAGTAATGTTGATCCATGGGTTTAATTTCTGGTTAAAAGTTAGTTGTTGTT
>NC_024307.1:5385384-5403681 GCF_000523025.1 Cynoglossus semilaevis | reverse complement strand
AACCAGGCAACAACAACAACACGCGACGCCAGGACCTTTCATCAGGTCTTCAATCCCCAGCGTTGGTGAATAAAGGTGGAAAAGTCATCAACATTTGACTGGCTCTGCTGTTACGTCGACTGCAGCACACACACACACACACGCACACACAAACAGTCAACACTCCCTCCGTCTTCTTCCTGATTTCTAACTTGAAATGAAAAACGATTGCGCCACAAAGCAGCGCCGATAAAGCAGCCCGAGGTCCACGGTGGATCAACCATCAGAATCACGAGAATGAGTAAAAAACAAACAGCCCTCACCTCAGAACGCGTCCTGACCGCTGTACTCGACTGGAGATGGAGAGAGTGTTGTGATTTCTTTTTTCTTTTTTTTTAATCCCACACCAAGAAACAAGAGAAACTCCCACCTGCTCAGGGACCGTCTGACAGTCGAACACCTGCCTCTGAGGCAGCGCAGGGAGTGTCGGGCAGTGGTTCGACTCGACAATAACATTTACAATAAAAATAGAATTCTGTGAGTGACTTTGAAACGTGTACTTCGTTTTTTTTATACTCCATGTTTAAAAACCCCACAGTATTCGTCTATTATATTACACTACATAAAACACACAATAAATCCACATCACTAATATGACAGCTCCCACACGTGGGAGGAGAAATGGCCGGGGATGCATTGCCACCTACAGGAAAAATGACTGTCTTGCAAATCCCCACTGTGTCGTTATCCCTGACATAAACACATCTGTCAGTTTTTCATTTTCCCCACGTCATGACACATTACACCCTGACTGCAGCTCAGAGACGTTCTCAGCAGCCATTTAGCCAGTACACATTCATTTTGAAACACTGCAGTAATACCTGGAGATCACAGTTCAACTTCAGTACATAAAGTGACAGAATACCACAGCATAATATACATCATACTGCGGTCGTGGACTGCAGTGATCTGGAGTCTTCATCCAAGTTCAAATCATTACGAAACGTCACTGCAAAGAATTCAATACTCCGATAATCACAATATTATTTGAGTCTCTTGTTGGTTCCACATTGAGGGAATTCACAGAGTGAGTCAACGACACAAGCTGCCACGCGTGGGACGCCATTAGGAATATGTGGTTCCTCCGGGAATCGAACCCAGGTCTTCCTGCTTGCAAGGCAAGCGTTCTAACCATCAATCATAAAAAATGTTGTAATATCATAACATTTCTGACGGTGGTGTAATATGTTTTTAAATTGTTTAAGTGAAAAAGAGACAGTGTTTGTAATATTTGAGGTAATAGTATTTTATGGATATGTACTTTTGAGATATGGTTTATTATTCTTTATCCTTTATCATTACACCGACCTCTGCTGCTTTAAATGTTTCAATGAATATTTATTTAATCTATCTCACTAATGACTGTGTAAAGTAATGTTGATCCATGGGTTTAATTTCTGGTTAAAAGTTAGTTGTTGTTTTTTTCAATAAAAAGTGAAATATTTGGACCTTATACATATACTGTATATTATACTGTATATGTATGTAAATATATATGTATGTAAATAACAGCTGGAATGTCATGAAAACAAAACAAACAACTGAACCGTCTGCATTCAATATTAAACACTCTGTTCTTCTACCGTTTTATCTGTTAGCATCACAACAACCAATGAAACCAGACCGGAGATCGGGTGAAAACAAAACAAAACAAAGAACACAAATGTACCGTAAATACATTAATACATGATTGTTATAAAAGTTGTAAATAATCCAGACGCATCCAGACCAACAGGCGGCGGTAGACAAAGCAGCTGACACACGTTTGATAATAGGAGGACGTCAGTGCGGCGACACGACACCTCAGAGAGTGACCCGGAGGAGCCGCGGAGATCTGAGCTGCAGCTGCGTGGTGCTGAAAGGACAGCTCCTCTGCTCTCCGACTGCTGCAGGTAAAAAATAAAAATACATCTGGACCGGAGCGTGGCGTAGATGTTACAGAAGATTTGTTCATTTTAGAAAAAAATAAATAATGATTGACGCCATTACAGATACGAGCCTGACGTGACCACCGGGAAGAATGACAGAGTGACGTAGACGAAGAGATGGTTGTTTTTGAATGCGAGGAGCTCGAGTACTGTGAATGTACATGTACATCGTGGGCGGGCGGGTGCGGTGGGTGCGGGGGGGGGGGGGGGGTTCACTCGTCTGCTACAGCTGCAGGTCAGGAAACCACAAGTGAAAATGATGAGGTATTTTTGGTGATCTCCAAATCTCTGGAGAATCTCCAGACCCACATTAGACTAAAAAAAAAAAAAACCGAGACCCGGACTGAAACTGTCTGTAAAAACAACCTCATACAACGTTGAGCTGAACTTTCAGAACGAAATAACTCACATAAACATACGTGGCTGAATACGTCAGAGTTTTTATTTGACAATTTTGTATGTGTTCTCTGATAACATTTCAATTTATTCGAACCCTAACCGTTGTTTTTTGGGGTATAGGTGACCCGTTGGCTGATTTGTGCACGCGCGCGCGTTCATGTGTGGGTAGTAGATTTGTTGTTGTGTTTGACGTTCGTGGTTTTAAGCGGTGACATATAATCAGACACCGGGTCACCTATACCCAGGAGGACAACGGGGGAGTTAAGGTGGATTGTCGGTTTATTTTAAATCACCCTCCAGCAGTTATATTTAAGACACGTTTTTTTAATGTATTAAGAGTATTATGGTCTGTATCTGTCATTGGTCCCCCCCCCCCAAACCTCCTTTTTTGATGATGTGGATCTATCTAGCCTAGTTCTACAGCGACTCCTGGACTTCCTTAACTGGAAGCAACACATTGTCCCGTATCTTATTAGGCTGTTACCTCGCTAACAACTTAATAAAGTCTGAAACAACTGTATGACACTGTTCAACTGAACCGTTTTCCCCCACTACACAGACATGTTCACCAGGATGCTCAAACTGCGGCTTCTCAATGCCGTAGCACCCGCGTACTTCTTCACAGCCACCGCTGCCACCTTCATCCTGCACTTCTGCTTCTTCGTTCCGACAATATTCCCAAACCAGGGCCCGTCACCCGGGGGTTGTACCACACTTCACACGGTCGTTTTCCTTTACCTGATGTTTAATGCTCTGGGGAACTACGTCATGACGATCAAATACACCTCGGAGAGTGCCAACGAGACCGCGGTCCCCGTGTGTTCGCCTCACTGCTCGGACAAGGTGGACGCCCACTACCTCCTGAACGGCCGCCACTTCTGCAAGCTGTGCAGGAAGATTATCCTCAAACGGGATCACCACTGCTTTTTCACTGGAAACTGCATCGGCAACAAGAACATGCGCTACTTTGTCATGTTCTGCATCTACACGTCGTGCACGTGTCTGTACTCCCTGGTCCTGGGCGTGGCCTTCCTCACGGTGGAGTTCTCCATGTCCTTTGAAAACCCCTTCACCTTCCTGACGCTGCTGCCCTTCTCTACGGGCTACTTCTTCATGGGTGAGTTGATGGGAAGATTTCTTTTCCACATTTCTCAGATAATGATAATATCGATGCTGTCTAGTGCTGCGTATTGGAAAGAGTCGGACGATACGGTACATATCACGATACAGGGGCAACAATACGATATATTACGATATACTGGGATAATATCGGCACGACGATATATTGAAAACAATTTAATCATAGGAAAACTCTTAGCATACATCACGAC
This sequence comes from Cynoglossus semilaevis, assembly GCF_000523025.1. Taxonomy (NCBI): domain Eukaryota; kingdom Metazoa; phylum Chordata; class Actinopteri; order Pleuronectiformes; family Cynoglossidae; genus Cynoglossus; species Cynoglossus semilaevis. Next base: position 5,399,984 of record NC_024307.1, on the reverse strand, counting down.
GATATATTGAAAACAATTTAATTGTAGGAAAACCGTCAGCATACTCACTTAACATCTGGTTACTAAAACTGGAACAGAAGGACCTACATTTGTAATCGCTCAAGAAGAAATAAAAGCAAAATAAAATGAACCAATGCCATAAATATCTGCATGTTATGGTATCGGAAAATGAAATATCGCATTATTTCAGCGTATCAATATTTCCTTTGACCCCTAATGCTGTCGTGGTCATGTTTCTTCACAGGAACTATCGCCGGCTTGCAGCTCTTCGTGGTGTTGATGCTTTACGTGTGGCTGGGCATCGGCCTGGTCTGTGCGGGGTTCTGCTGCCAGCAGGTTCTCCTGGTTGCACGGGGACAGACCTGGTGTCAGATGCAGAGAGGGGAGTTGGTAGAGAACCACAACCCCTGGAGAACCAACCTCAAGGATGTTTTTGGAACGCGCTGGATCCTCGGTCTGTTCTTGCCTGTGCAGACTGTGGAGACGTGCACGGACGACACAGACGCTCACAAAGAAGACTGAGAGCTACTGTAGCCAACAAAAGGGCCAACGGTGGTTGACATGTGATGCTGTGAAAAACAGGCAGAAGCTTGGCTGGTTTTGGAAGTGAAAAACAAACAACTTCTGTAAACCACAGCTTACCTATAATATATAGTGATTTATTTAGCTTTATTAAGGATTTAGTATACATTCCTTTAAGGACAGGAGCCATATAAGTTATGTGATACTTCATAGAGTATACTGTGTACTGTAGGACTATCCTTAAAACGTTGTATCAAACACATAGTGCTGTTGTTTACAGTCACTAAGTAGAAAGAAAATAATTTAGTCCAATAGCAAATAGTTCTCAAACAGACGACAGAACATTGTGTTTAAAAAGGGCTGGGTTCCTGCGTTGACTACTTTATTAGTAATATACTCTATTATTAATATATAATATATTAAAGGATATAAATTGTTTTTTTAAATAGGTATATTTAATATACTCTTCTTAATGCTAACATAGAAATGTAACATTATTTTCATGACCTCACAGCTTCACCTACAGTATTTGTTATATGCCGCTGATGGGCCGCGGACCAGTGCTTTGATCAACAGTCACAGTGTGTCTGGTCTGATGCTAAAATATTGTGTTCAGTAAAAAAAAAAAATCCATAAGGGGTTCACAAAGTGTGGGGTGTGGTCCTCAAGGGGGCACACAGCAATTGCAGGGGAGGGACGGTGGTATGGTGGTGGTGGTGGGGGGGTGTTAGCAAGACAGATAAAATGCAATGAGTTTTATTATTATTTACTTTGGTCAATTAAGTATAATCTTTTTGGAAAATAGTGAAAATAGTTCCATCTACAAAGGGGTGGGGGCGCTGTAGAAAACCTTTGGGAACCACTACCTATGGACAATGACCCACGTTGATTTAATAAGGGCTAGATCAATGAAGTGAGCTCCAGCCAGACTCAGTACCACACCTTTATTTCTGTGTAGACAGTATATGTATATTTTTCTGAGTAGAAAATCAAAGTACTTTGTACTTTGTAGGGTTGTGAAGATAGTAATCATATTTTTATCCAGGGTACTGTTCACAATGTGCCATAAATATTTTTCATTTTTCATACACATGCCTAATATTGTCCCAAAATATCTCTATTCACCGGACTCTAACAGACGAGGTCTGCTGTACGGCTGTTCACTGCTACACTGTTGTACAGCTACGGCCGTGCCCAGTGTTGTGTCAAATGATTTCAGAACGTTCTAGAACTATTTTGTCTAATCATGGTATACCAATAAAAGTATTCACAACTTGATAAAAACAGAACATTTTTTAAAGAACTCTCCATTTAAAGATGACAGCTGTGACCAGGTGGATTTGTTTTATTAGTCAAAGTGGATTTTGCTTCAGATAAAGACAACACCTTTGACCATAACAAGGAAAAAAAGCCTTTTTAACCTCTTCAAAATGATTTTCCTGGTTAATAGAAAATGTTGCTTCATAAATAGCATAGTATAAACAGGGGATTGTATGTTTTGAAGAAACCAACTTTTATTTCTCTATACAAAAGCGGACCAAAGCTGTGGATCCTCCTCTGTTCGTAAAAGTTAATTTTCCTTAAAAATCTTCTTAGTGTTACAAACTTTTTTAAACATCAAATTCACAAAATAAAACAAAAGAGGCTGCCAAGCATTAACATTAGGGATGTCCGATAATAACTCTTTGCTGATATCCGATATGCCGATATTGTTTATGAGCTTTAGATTCTGATTCCGATATCAAGCGTGACCAATAAAGCGTGGCAGTAATGGCCTGGTGGTTAGGAAGGTGGACTTGTGTTCAGAAAGTTGCAGGTTTGAATCTATCAGCCATTAGGTCTCCATGGTTGCACTGAACATGGCACCGTCCCGCCACACTGCTGCCCCCTGCTGACTAAAGCTGAGGACACATTTCATTGTGTGCTGTGACAACAATTCACTTTCACATGCGGCCGTTTTCCCCAAAATGTAATTTCAGGTCACACATCATTTGGTGAAGCCCAGACAATGCGTCATCGAGTATTCATTATCGGAGGGTAAAAACCCGATAAAGATTCTTACAAATTTTACATAATTATGCCAATAATATCAGTTGGCCGATATTATCAAACATCCCTAAATAATACGAAAGAAAACCGACATAATTGAAGGCACAGGTATCCAGTTAAATATTCATATTTTATAGAATTTTGTCAAACTACATACAAGTCTAAAAGACTAAACAAGTCTATCATTTTTTCAGCTAAAGTGCAGAAGCTCAGAAAACAACATCCTCTCTGTTAACATAACATAGTACATGGAGAAAAAGCAGCCACATTGTTTACAAATAAACGCTGGCAAATTTTACATTCATACATCATTTAAAGTGTCTCAAAATACTTTTTTAAAACAATACTCCCCTAGGTATTTTTTTTTTTTAAACAATACTCCCCTAGGTAGCTGGCCAAAGTACAAGGCTGTACATTTTCAATGGCTTAGTCATTGTATTATATATGTACATTTTTGATTGATTTGCACTTTATCTGAGCTCAATCCTCACCACAAACATTAAAACTGGAACATGTGAGTGGAGTGGAGTTGGATTACCAGACTCCAGTCCTGCCAGGCCACTCCCTTCAGCGCTGCTGTAACATTGCACCCTTCTCCAGGCAAATTAAAAATAACTGACTGACAAAAAGCAGCAGTGACTGTGGAAACACATTAATTCCAGTATTTGTGTGGTAAATTGATCTGTACTACGTCTCTGAAAATGGGTGAAAATAGAAGTTTTAAATTCTTTATGTTTAAAAAAAAATAGTGGTTCAAAGTTTGAGAATGTTTTATGTGTTATGTAAAAAAAACAAATTGAAGTCCAGAAAAGTTAATTCTGTCAAATCTTTTGAACATTAAACTGATCAGATAGTAGAAAATAGTATGATTTTAATCACAGATTTCCGTTTCATATTTGTTGTGTTAAAATGTCATTTGTTTGTGGTTTTACTTATTGATTGTTAAGGTTTAAAATACGATTTTGGGCAAATGTGTACGTGCAAAGTCTCTGCAAAAATATTTAAAAAATACCTGGAAATAACCAGTATGCAAACAAACGAAGTAAAGTGACATTAAACATATTTACACACACACACACACACACACATATATATATATCAGGGAGCAGATTCATAAGCTTCTCTTTATAACACGTGTATTAACTGTTCAGTTATTTTTGACGTTGGCCAGAAGAATCCATTACAGCAGAGTGGGTTGGGAATCACCTTTTCATTTTTCTCCTACTGGGAAATCTACTGGGAAAGTAGGCCAGTATACTGGGGAAAAGATCTGAAGTAGTTGAGGAAAAGAAAAAAAACACGGAAATCAATGGAATCAAAGTCTAATGACGAAGAGAGTGAAATGGATCTGCGTTTGTTAAACATGTCATTTAAACATATTCCTGCTTTTTACTCAAAAAAGGGGCATCGCATTTTTGTTCATACGATGGCACAACATTTATGTCTAAGACCTAATAAAAACATGGGTTGTGGGTTGTATTTTGGTCGCCTGGCTGGTCCTGCTACGTACAGTATACTGCACAGTGACCTATTTAACAAAAATATAGGCGATATCACTTATGACCACAAGAGGGCACCACCTACGCTCAACAAGTCTGAATATTGCGACCAGTATTTGCCTACTATATAAAGTGCGCCTTATATATTTATTTCCCTTTACTACACAATTTTTGACAGACAAATGCCTTTGACAGACCTGAGCTCCAGTCCGAAAAATACAGTAATCAGACTTTGTCTGAAACCTATTTTAAGGCATACCATTTTGCAATGTGACAATAATAAAATCTTAAAGGTAGAGCAAGGTTTTTAAGAATTTTGGTTATTAGAAAAAAGTAAAGTAAAAGTTATAAGCATTCTACCTCATTTCAATACAATATATGAAAAATATGTCCAATAGCCTCATATCTGAATCCTGGGTTTGTACGCTCAGGAGTTTTTAACTGATATTTATGATATGATATTTACATGATTACATTCAAAGTTTTTTTAATATTTTTCTCACGTTCAGTGAATGGTTGGTTGTCCGCTGCTGAAATGGAATGTTCTGCTCATGTGCAAAAAATCTTACGCTGTCAGTGTGTTTCCTTGAACTCCCAGCTGCTCCTTGTCCATGGTCTGCAGAGAGAGCTGTAGTCTAGTCCAGACCTGGGGGTCTCTGCTGCTCAGAGCCTCCAGCAGCAGAGCCGTCTGCCCTTGAAGCTGCTGTAACTGACTCTGCGTGTGCTTATTCTCCTTGATCAGCTGTTTGGTGCGCATTGTGATCCCAAGCAGCCCAGACTGGTGAAGGATATTGTAGGTGTTGCTGAATCGTTGGAGTTTGTTGCTGTCCATCAGTAGGGGATCCTGGGGACTGTCCATCTCACTGGTGAATTCCTCTTCGGACAACTGAAGGCAACTGTTTCCTGGGAACTGGTGGAGAGACGCGTCACTGACCTGCTCTGGATACGGAGCCTGTGATTGGTGGCTCACCGTGTTGTAGTTGGAGATGGCTCTGACTGGAGCCTGCAGTGGCGGCTGTGAGCTGGTGGAGCTGTAAGGTCTGTGGCTGTGGTGGTGTTTCCTCTGGTGCTTGGTGGATCCTGAAGTTGAACACCCCTTCACTCTGGAGACACCCACCCTTTTTGGCAGCATGTCTGCGGGCTGTGGGGCAATTCTTGGATATGTTTTAACCGTTGGAACGCGGTCTCTTGATTGTCGGACGTTTTCAAACGTCGTCTTCTTTGAGCTGCTGCTGCTGCTGCTGCTGTTGTTGTTGTTGTTGTTGTTCGATACCATGGGTTGGAAAAGAACCATCTGTGATTGAGGCATCAGGTCCATGGGTGAAGAAAAGCCCCATTGTTTTTGTGTTTGAGACACCAGTGATTGCTGGACAAAACAAAAACATCTTTAATTTTATCCATTATGTGTCTCTCCTATTCAACACATATTTCTCTTTTAAGCGCAACTTAAAACATATCTGGACTTCCAATTTTTGGATGAATGTTACAGCGGGACAGGTGGCGCTGTGGCTCAGTTGGTTAAAGCACATGTCTAGTAAACAGGAGATCCTGTATTATTAATTAACTTTTACCATCTAAATTAAACAATATATGTGTATATAAATATTGTTACTAATGTCATTGACCTAATTCAAATATATGAACAATCTCGGTGACCCTAAATTCTATCCAGTATTAATGTCATTGACCTAATTCAAATATATATATACAATCTCCCTAAATTCTATCCAGTAGAAATCACTCAAACGCAGTGGAACCATGCTTTACCACAGTATTGTGTTGTACCTGATTTGGGACAAAGTGGTTCATTATGATCATAGGAGACAATCCTGGATAAGAGCCCCCCATCCCGGCCACTGGTGGACCTGTAGAGTCATGGGTGTAAATGGACCCCGTCCTTCCAGCTCCCTCAGAGTCGGTCAGATCGACTGTACTGAGGTACTCAGAGCTGGCATCTGAAGAAAAGAGGAAAAAAACAGAGTGATCTTCTGAAGCAAACTGACCAAACTAAAGTCAATTGCGCAACACTGGGGTGTGTGAGAGCTGCCACTAGGGGGTGCCCTAGATGAAGTAGGATTTAGTTAATAAACTACAATAAAGTTGCATAGATAAACATTTTCTTTGTACAATTTAAAACCTGATATTGTGTTATGTGTGTTCCAGTCATTTGAGCATGAACAATGCTGCCTTTACAAGAAAGCTTGTAGCGTTTTGCGTGGCTGCATTACAACTGTGATGGACACAAACCTGAGAATCCTGAATCTCTCTCCAGGTCATGCTTGGACATCCCAAGGTGTGTTGTCCTGATAGATGATGACGTTCCGTGTCTGTGGCGTCTACTGAAATGGCTCATGTTAAAATCTCCTGGGAAAAAAAAAATCAGAGATCCATAGTTAAACCTCACAATCAAAGGATTTTTGCTACAAAGAATAGCAAAATATATCTCATTTCTGTACATTATCGTGGGGGTATAGCTCAGTGGTAGAGCATTTGACTGCAGATCAAGAGGTCTCTGGTTCAAGTCCGGATGCCCCCTAACAATGTGGCAAGTCTTTTTGAAAGACAACAAGACATTTTTCTCCAGACAGGTTGCTGGTTTAAATGTGGAAGACAAACTTTGTTGTGTGTGTGTCTGTATATGTACAATGACAATGAAGGTTGTTCTCCTTCTGTTTACTTGTCTTCTGGGTTTTGATTTTGTTTGTTGACATTCAACAAAGTTTCAATTGACACTATGAATTGACTCATTTGTAGGTGCTCTAATGATGTTCTGTTAATAACTTTGAGAGGAAACTGTGTAGCTGTCAGTTTAATTATTAATCTCTCATAACGCTTGTTAATGTTTTTTTTGTGCTAAATTGTAGCCCATATTTTACAAGAATAAATTACATAGATGCATACTCTGACATACGTAGTTCATATGTAGTAGTATTATACTGTAGCAGAATACTGTGAAATCAGTCATATTTCATTTTGAATTGTTTGTTTTTAACAGATTCGTAAATCAGTGTTTACTCCCATGTTCCACTTCATTTTAGACAGGAAACGTATAAGGTAAGATACACTTAGTTGGAACGTGTAATTTCACCACTAGATGTTGCGGTGTGACTTGAAAGCCCTACCACATACTAGCAAAAGTTTCAACAAGGACATAAGATTATAAAAATGAACGTCTTTTCGATACGGAAATACAGCCCCAAAACAATACAAATGGATAAATTGTATGTTTATCACACTGACGTGTTAGAATATTAGCTATGTAATGATCATACATTATTAAAAGTTCACTCTGAGGGGTTTTAGAAAATTAAATTACATATTTCGGTCAAAGCATATAAGCATATAAACATATAAGTTAAAAACACTATGAAAACAAAAGGTGAAATCTGCACTTGACACACAAAACAAACAAAAACTAACTAACGAACGTCTGTTTAATTAGCCCATTAGCATGTTGTTGACGTTTAAACACCTCGCCAATATTAAAGTTAGAACACGCTGGCTGTCTGACCCTAACAAGAAATGAGCTAACACACACAATTTTAGTGAATGAAATGCATTAACGTTAGCAACAACTACTGCTGCACCCTAACTGCGTTAACTGCGCCACCCCAGTGCTGTCATATCTGTTAGCTGTGTGCGGGCTAGCCAGCTAGTCGCTGTGGTACCAAAACAGTATTTGTCTACTATAATTATTGTCTTTTCTTATTATTTAATGAACCTACCTATGCAGAAATAGCTTGGAAAAAGTCGCACTGTATCCAACAGAGAAGTATTTTCTAATCAATATATCCTATCTTCTTCAGCAAACGTTAGCTACGCCTTGTTGTTGACGGGGTTCTGTTGTTTTTATAATCCCTCAACGGAGTCTCACAGGCTTCAATGCCGCGTCGCTTTGGCGCGTTTATAAAATTGAGTTTACCTGTAAATTCGTAAGGAATGAATTTAATAAGGAATTTAAGGATTTCAAAGAGTTTATATAAAACCTTGTGTGTTCATTTATGAGACTAAAACATAAGTTCCTAATGTCTATTATAATGTCATCGTAAAGCAAGCGTCCGTGTGACCTTACAAGCAAACCCGGGGACTAAAGTCCCCCAATCCCATAACATTCAAGAGTTAAGAGTTTGTCACGTGATCACTATACAGGAATAAACTAAAATGACACCCTGGGTCACTTCTGTAGACAGTGTGTGTTATACATTCGTGCACAAAAACCCGTCAAATGTATTTTTGGTAAGTGCTTTACATGTGTTATACATTCGTGCACAAAAACCCGTAAAATTCAGTCAGATGTATTTTTGGTAAGTGCTTTACATAATTTTACATAATTTGACACATTAAGTATTTTCAAATATTATAAAAGGAAGAACTGGTTTATATGTTTTGAGGTGAACCTATTAAAAAGCATCGGGAATTATTTGAACATCTCAGTAAAACGGAGCAGGATTGGAATTTGTAATTCCTTACTAACAATCCACGATCTCTCAATACGTACCTGCCAAAAGGTATCCGATCATTAGGGGGCATCCGGATTTGAACCGGAGACCTCTTGATCTGCAGTCAAATGCTCTACCACTGAGCTATACCCCCGGGCGGAAGGTACTAGAATTATCGTGGATTGTTGGTTATCTGGATCATATGTTTTCATTATGATGGCTTATCGTGGATTGTTGGTTATCTGGATCTGTTGGTCATCTGATATGTTTTCATTATGATGGGTAACATTTAACGTTCGAAATGACAAATTACTTCCACACCGAAGACATCGTCCTTTATCAGAAGTGATGTTGTTACAGTGTTCTGTCAATTTAAAAATTGATTTTATAAGGATACAAACGGCAACTTGTTTTGTTTCTCAAAATCCGTAAAGACTACGAGACAGACTGATAATGACGAGTATATCAGACAATTATCAAAGTTCTGCTTTATAACTGCTTTTCAAAGACACGAGAAGACACGAGTGTACAGAAAATACTATTTGTTACATATTAGTAGTTAGTAATATCACTATAAACAAATCAATAAATAATTATGATAAAAACGATTTGCCAAAGGTAAGTTATAAATTTAATATTTTAATTACAAAATAAATATTCAAATATAATAAATGCTGAAATAGAAGAAATGTTACTTTGTACATTGCAGAGAGAATTTCTTTGTATCGTACAAGAAAAAAAAAAGAAGCAATTTGACAAAACCACTTCAGTCGACTCCTTGTTTACGACCAGGGTTTTCAACAACAAAGACAAACACTTGAGCTTCAGGCTCATGAGTCACAGGGTCCACACAAAACGGGACTGACGACGACTGCATATCTTTCTTTTTTTTTCAGACATTTCAGATAAAAAGGAAAAAATATATAGCTCTCAGTTTTAGCCCATTGTTTAATAAACAAACACTGGCTATAATCATTTTAATCAGAACTGTTTTTGAGTCAACATTTCCCTTTTTAAAATGCTCATTATATTTTTCATTGTTTATTAATACAAAATTGATAGTTAATTGTTATTAATTACGTATTAATATTTATCTTTTAAGAAGTAAAAATTGGAGGACATTTTCTCCAACTTTGGTCAAGTTAAAAAAAACATATGAGGAGAATTATCAACGACATAATCACTGATTGTCAAAGTGTTATTCATCTTTAAATTTCAACTTTAATTACTTCTACGATTGGACCTCGAATTTGGCAGCCGTGAACACAGTGACTGTAAACACTAGAGGGCGACATTTCATTGAAACATGTACAAAGCAGCTGCACACGAATCCAACATACTATGGTGGTGTGCACACACAAAAAAGGACAAGCTTTTGACACGATTCTGGTCCACGAAAATACACCTGCATCAATAAATACAAATCTTAATGGATACACCTTTAAATATAACATTTTTATATTATGAAATGAAAAAAATGACAATATTTGATACAGTAATAACTAATGGAATAGAGAAGGAATCAGTCTGTTTCATTCTACATTGCACTGGCTCCCAGGGATCTCCTTAAGGTCAGGGGAACACGGTATTCCCACCTATTCAAAACACTCATTCAATCCTGTGGTTACAAACACTCTGCCCAACAGCACAATGTCCTGACCCAGTGTACTGAGACATCGGCTGCAGACACAAAATTAATAGTGGAGCTGAAGGGACTCATGACGCCGTAACCAGGCTGAGAAATAAATAATGAGCCGTACTGCAACAGGGGGTCGGGGCACCACTGCAGTTACCTGCGAGGGATCTGGCACCTGGAGGACAGAAGAAAGAATAACACATTTTTAATATTGTTGTTTTTTTCTATTTTTTGGTTGTGACATATTATAATGAAAGATTTCATCATCACCTGTCGCATTCTTTATTTTTCTGTCGCTCCTTTCTCTTCCTCCCTCGTCCTCTTTGCCTTTTTCTTAAAACACCAACAAGCTTCATTTACCAAAACCTGACAATTAATTTACAAAAATGAATTGTGCTCCTGAGATCATGTTCTTACCTTTCATCAACAACTGGTTTAACCTTCTTTAACCTGAGGAACAAATACCAAGAGTCAACGTTATTTGACAGTCATTTATGATTTCATCGCCACATACAGTATGTGTCTTAAACTGCAATTAATTTCACCTAAATAAACTTCGTTTGTTTTACCCAATAGATTTTGAGTGACAGCTAATTGGTCCATTGTGTTTATTAGCAACGTTCCAGTGAAGTTGCAAGAGGAGTGTTGAATGATAAACTCAGAGACTGAGAATTATGTGGTGAGGTTCAATAATTGATTCATTATAATATTATCTTTATTGATAACATTATCTTCTCCCTGGCAGGTACCAAGCATGTGGTTCCTCTGGGAATCGAACACATGACACTGCCCTCTGCTTCTAAGGCAGGTGCGTTAACTGCCAAACTATGGAACCAACCAAAAAGATGTCACACCATTAGGGGGCATCCGGACTTGAACCAGAGACCTCTTGATCTGCAGTCAAATGCTCTACCACTGAGCTATACCCCCACTGACAAACCTCACTGTCGGAGAATTCAACTCCTGGTCTCCCACGTGACAAGCGGGTATATTCCACCATACACCACTATATTAACGAGGAATACTAAAGTATGAATAAGAGATAAGAGATCGGTCTCAGGTGTTATCCATACTTTGACCACTGCTGGGCGCTGTTTTGCTTTAGGTGTTTTTTTTTGCTGAATGAGGCCCAGTTTTGTTGCAAAACCTTAAATGACTTAAACATGTAGAAATTGTAGTGTTGTTGTATAGTGTTGCCTTCACTTGTACAGTGGTGAGTGTCGCCGTCTGTGACTGAGAGACCGGAGTTGAACTCCCCAACAGCAAGGTTTTTCAACGGGGGTATAGCTCAGTGGTAGAGCATTTGACTGCAGATCAAGAGGTCTCCGGTTCAAGTCCGGATGCCCCCTAGTGATAGGACATATCAATTAAATGTCCATTTCACTGTTTTTCAGGTTAAAGACTCCAAAACTGGTGATGCGATACGGCAGCGCCCCCTAAACTTTGTTTTAAATTAAACTGTGTTGTCCAGTGGCATTTATAAATGCAGGTTTTTGTTAAGAATTAAACACTACACCAGTCAAATAAAAGACTTGTTCTTTTCATTTTAAACACATGAAAAATAAGATAGATAAATACATAAAAATACATGAAAACTAGCATAAAACAATTATATATTTCTTTATTGATAAAAAAAAGTCCAGTAAAAAAGACACCTGAATTTCCCTAAGGTTGTACCAGGAGAAAGTTAGTGTAACTTTAATGCTGTAACTAGTACTTTAGGTCAATATACTTCAAGGGGTATGTAACTTTTTAATGTAATACAATGTCTAAAATGTAAACTTTATAAAAGCAAGAACAATATTTATATATTATTATAAGTATTTTGTACATGATTTGATTTCAGGGATAGCGTCACATACTTAGGAATATTCATGAAAAAAACCCTGACTTGTACTCTTACCTACATTCACATGACTGATGCTCCACAAACGACATCTGGATGTAGTCCTGACCACGATCTGACGGTCGGATTTTCAACAACTACAGGATTAAAAAAAAAAGAAGAAAAACGGACAAATGCAAATGCAGTACAGCAGATTCATGTTCACCCAACATTCAACCTGGACTGTTTTCCTACCTCCATGGTGATGTTGGTGGTCCTGGTCGGATGACACTCCATCTTCTCGTCCCCACAGCAGCCTGCACACCTGACCAGAGGCACACAGGAGGGGCTGAAAATGTGCTCCACCTCAGTGGGGTACTCCAGCACCACCTCCACCAACTTCTCAATGGTCCTGCAGAAGCTGCGTCTCCAGACCTCTTGGAACATCAATACTGTAAAAGACAATAGGAGCGGATCATGAGTTAACACACGAGTTCTAGAGTTCTACACTGAAGTCCCAGGTCGACTTTGTACCTGGGCAGCCCACTGAGCCACAGGACGTTTTAAATCGTGGCTTTTGAAAATACACAAATACTTATACAGTACTCCACAGTTGTTGTGGATATCATGTTGTATACATGTATAAATATATACTCAAATATATATGCATATATACATATACTGCAATTATATAAACATACAGTATATACACACACCAATATGTATGTATGTATATACTGTATACACATGCCCTTATATGGTGCATTTGAAAACAATCATTTATCCCACACAGGGTGATTTTATTTTTGGGGAAATACTGCACTGATGTCTTTATATGCTGCATTAATTATATGCACATCAGAGAATCGTCTGCATATGGCAGGACATCTGTCTTTACAGAGGACGTTGCTGCCACAATGCACTCGACAGCTGGCTGCCTGTACGAGCTGGAACAGCCCAAACAGACAAGCACCAGGAAGTTCTGGAAAAACAATGGTCTGCGGTTTACACTGTCTACACTTACACCATGAGTTTCAATCTTTTAAAAATATAAGGTTGGTAATTTTGTATATTCTTTTTTTTTATTTTGGAGAGGAAGACGAAGGATAAATAAACTTAATTGGTAACGTAGCCCAAATACTTCTCTCAGGGAGTTCTTGTACTTGACTACGACAACTGCTACAACAAAACCATATATTTCTACTTCTACACTGGTACTTACTGTAGTAACCAATCAAAACACATATACAAAAAAAAAAAAATCTGCATTCCAGCGGACATCCACGCCTGGATTCTGTTTTCATTTTGAAGTACAATGTTTATTTCGTATACAGTAACATTTCCTGTGGGAGTATATGTGTGAAAGTATCCCAGTTGCGCAGGCAGTGTGGGAGGAACAGGGAGGACTACAGCCAAATAAACAGGGGGGAGGGGCAAACAAGGGGGACCAAGGCCATGAGCAGATCTGGAGCTCAGCTGCCCCTCAGGCAACCTCTGGGACTGCAGGCGGGACCGCGGGGTCCCTGAGTGGAGACTGACACCAAAACAGCTGTTTATAAAAGTACACAGGCCCGGGATGAATGTAGACTGTAGTACTGCGATGAAGTGTCAGTGTGTACAGAAACATAGTAGTACCCACAGGCATGTACAACATTACTGCCAACAGTCAGTTCACTTATAACTGCCCCAGAAAGTACTGACAGGTGATAATATACAGTATGTACTTCATATTAAACATAGTTCATTTCAACAGTACCAGTTAATTATTGTGTGGTCAGGAAACTGCTGAGTCATCACCACTTGTCCGGTCATGTCTTCAGACTGTTTTGATTGGTCAGCCTTATTTTCTTTCAAATTACTTTTCAACAAAACCACATGAGAATCAAAGGGAATGAATGAATTCGTAAGAACACCAAATACTCACCAAATACTCACCAAATACTCCCCAAAAATACAGTTAAAACTAAACATAAACCACAGAAGCTTATTTTTAAGTGAAACACACAGAAATACAATTAAAATAAAATGTTTACCTTCTGTGGTGCTGTTAATGCTGGCCAGTGGCAGAGTCTGCAAAACATGGACAAAATATAAACATTTTAAATAAAATGTCACCATAATAATGTGAATACAGATACTGTATGTGATCTGAAATGTTTGTCCTTTGAAAAAAAAAAACTCATAACATCAGGTGGAAAATCAGGTCAAATGTAGTAGTAATATTGTCTGACTGTAGACATGCAGTATACTAGGGATAATCAACTGGCGGCCCACGGGCCGAATCTGGCCCGTGACTGGATTCTAACATAAAAAATCGAATAATAATGTTAGACAAAAATGTGATTTTTGCAAATACAGTTGGCGACCCCTGCAGTATAAAGTACATACAATTTATTTTCCATTAGTTTCCATAGCAGTACACATACAATTACTTTTTAAGTCTTAAATTAAACTCTGATGTTTCAAAGGGCAGAGAATAACAGACTTAGTTGTGATTTTTGTTTGGCAGCAGCATCATATTTATTGGGAAGATGACGTGGATTGTCATCCTTTGTCTATGAAGTCTTTCTGATCAGCAGAATCATTACATCTATACGTAAACCTATCAGTGCTGACCCTTTGACAAATGT
>NC_024307.1:5355381-5385335 GCF_000523025.1 Cynoglossus semilaevis | reverse complement strand
GCGGTTTCCTCCTCTGTCATTATTTTTTCCCATCAGCCCCTGATAAACACAGTGCATTTCCTATTCACATGGGAAAACACCACAACTCTGGGCCAACTCCATCTCAGAGGGGAAATCTGCATTTTATTAAAAAAAAAGAAGTCCTCCAGCAGGAGCTGATGACAGGCATCAGGGAACCCACTACCACGCAGTGTTCCCTTCACTTCAGACTCTGGGAGACACACACACACACACACACAAACAGGCGGACAGGATGGTACTTCATATGCAAAGTGTGGAGCCAAAAACTTTACTCCAAATAAAATCAGACGGCCAACTCCTGCAGATGATGAAAGTCAGGGCTGTTGCTTTTTACACCATCTGTCCGCTGGTAAATTGGATCTACTTCCTGTTAGGAGCCAAATGAGGGTGAAGATAACATCTGTCATCACATAGCTTCACTCTGCTGTCCCCCCTGACTCACCCCCACGCCCTCCTCCCCCCTCCACCTTCAACAATGTGATTAAAGAGGAATGTCCTGCTTTGATGATGCGTTCACACTCGCACCGACATTTCAGATGTGGAACTGTCACCCAGACAGACGTCAGGCGGGTCTGTGTATCCGCGGCTCTCTGACTGTATCGTCGCAGCAGCAGGAACCGTTGTCTCCTGACAGGCTTCACATCAAACTCTTGCAAAGGAGCTTCCAGGCAGACACTTTAGGCTCAGTCCCCCCTGAGTGACTGGAACCGATGAGGCAGCTCCCTTCTGACCGAAGTGGACGGTCGTCAGGCCAGAACACACAGCTGTTCCTCTGACAGCAGCCGGTTCTTTGACGGGTGAAAGTTCCTCACCCGGTGTCACAGCAGTCTTGGCTGGGTGAGCCAATCAAATGGCCTGCTAATGGCCTGCTGGGTGAGCCAATCAAATGGCCTGCTACACGACACTCAAAACACACTTTTAGTTATTGTTCAAGGTACTTTCACTTTTGTAATACAAGACCAGGATTCAAACATCAGGAGGAGTTTAGATCCATAAACCCATCTTCTAAGACATCATCGTGGCAATCGTAACTGATTTTACATGATTGTGCGGTACATCCTAGCCTAGTGGTCTGTGGCGCTAAACACCAAGAGCCGCAAACAAACGCTGACCATTTTAAGAATGGCAGTAGTGCCATGACGTTTTAAGTACTGTAACAATAATAATAACAATAATAATGATAAAATCTATGAAGATGCTCAGTCATCCAGGTCATAGTCAAGGTTAAAGAGGTCCGTTTGGCAACTGGACATGAAATTTTCTCTAGAACACGTTTCGCCTCTCATCTGAAGAAGCCTCTCGGATGAGTGGCGAAATGTTTCCTAGGGAAAATTTCACATCCAGTTGCCTAACGGAACTCTTCGATCTCAATAATAATAATAATAATAATAATTTGAACTTTCTTCTTGATCACTACAGGATATGGCCCAGGAGCCACAGGGTGACGATTCTGGGACTAGAGCACAGAAGTGAACATTTGACACTCTCAAATATGAACTGTAATAAACTGTTAAAAATGCAGCTGCTCAGCACTGTATCACCACAGGCTCAGTCTGTCCGACTGGGATGTCTAACATTCCATGTTAGGTCATCAACCACCGGTCAAAAAAGTTCAACTTTTTTTCAGTATTAATTTTTTTCCCAGCTTCTACTACTGTATTGCGTCCCGGGTCATGTGGTGACCCTAAGTTCAAACCCAGAAGCGATGGGGCGAGGTCAGAGGGCACTTGGTTAAAGGCACACTAACATCTGCCAAAACTGTGGCCACTTTCTGTCCATTTCGTGGTCCACATCTGGAGGACAAACACATCAGACAGAGACTAAATCTGAACCAAAACATTAAGATCTGGGACTGACAGTACAGCTCGAGAGACTTCAACAGTTTACTCCTGAGTGACAGATCATACATTTCCTGTATTGTATTGATTAACTCTACTGTACTGGATTTTACCGTATCATGGGTGTAAAACAGTATAAAACACACTTTATCAATTAATCCATCGTACAAGACGTAACATCTTCAATAGGATAAGATCTCTGGACTGGTCGGCCTGGAGAAACAGACAATAATGAGACCAAAAAGCACTGGAGGGAGATTAACTTGAGAACAAATGACACAGCAAAGTCTGCCTTCGCTCTGGAATTATTCACATGTATTTGGTCTGACTTCAAATGACGACACCGACAACATAATCCCACCAAGATCCAGGACTGAGGATACACTGTGGACTGGAACCAGGATCTGGATTAGTAACCGTCTTATGTCTGTCCATCTGTGACCTCACAGGAACGATAGATTGATATCACTTAACTTAACACTTAACAACCTGCGGCCACTGGAGCCTCAGATTTCTCTCTGTGGCAGCTGAGACTAGAAGCCTGTCTCTGTCTCCTGCTGCTGTAGCTCGTCTCACTGAGGTTCAGCTCGGTGTTCATTTCTGAGAAGCTTTTTTTTTTTGCATTCCAGGAGATTAGCAATTTCTGAATTTCTCATCTCAACCAACACCTAAAACCCAGATGGCGCCAATAACCATGTCACAGTCAGAGAGACTGAGTTCCATCTCTATCCCTGTTCTGATCAAGTCAGCGAAAACTCATGAATCACAACTGGTAAGTGATCAGCGTTTTTACAGCACCGTCTAGTCTTGGTGACCGACTCCGTCCAGTTGCCCTCGATGTAACTATTTTTTGAACTACCAAACAACTACACACATGAATACCTGCAGTATCTCCTTATACTTGACTGACTGACAATAGTTTTTACAAGAACACATTTGACCTACTGATCCACCGTTGGGTAGAGACTTCAGGTACGTCAGATAAGAAATCTAAATTAGTTGTGAAGTCCATTATCATAAACATGAAAAGTGGTTTTAATAACCCAACTATCCATCCAGTTAGCAATTCACCAAGGAAGCCACCATCAATCCAGCCATCCATCCATCCATCCATCCATTGTTGTTCCATTCATTCAGCCAAGACCAGGGGACTGAAGCGGAGTTGTACAACATGGTCAGGTCACTAATTTCACTGTGATCTACACACAACAAACCGTGGACATTCAAGACACTCAGAGTAACCGAGTTTAGTAACGACCAACTGTAAGACAAAAATATACAAGTAAGTTTTCTTACCCTGGGGCAACAGCCATGTTCTAAGCGCTAAAAGACAAAGAAATATGTACAGCTAACATTGTACCCTGGGGCAACAGCCATGTTCTAAGAGCTAAAAGACAAAGAAATATGTATTTTGTTCTAATGAATTATTAAAAGCTTAATTCATTATTCAAATCAGATTGTTACTGATGGAAAATGACATTTATAAACTAGAGGACCTGCGTCTAAAAGCCTTTATGACATGTACATGGTAAATGTGCAGTGAGAGTCAGGGTCTCACGGGAATCTGTTGTATAGATGAAAAAAAAAGTTTTCTCAAGACAACTGGTTCTCAGAGAACTTTTTTAAGCCCTATTGTACTTAAGCTGCCAATGACGTGACTGATTTACAAATTCAAAGGCACTTAGTTAGAACGTGATCGTCATCTACAGTGGTTCGAGCCCCTGACGTCTCTGAGGCAGAAGTTAGTGAGCAGTGGCTGAGACTCCGGGTCAGATCTGAGGACTCGTTGTGTCCCTGGGCTCCTGCTGTCAGTCCACAGAGGCCCCAGGCCCCGTTACTCTCCGCTCCCACACAGCTGAACTGCGTCATCTTTAACCTCCTCGCTCAGCTCCATCTGTCAGAGGAGGGGCAGCGTGCTCAGGGAGCCGGAATAAAGCATGACGGGGACCGAACATAATTTCATGAAAGGTTTGTTCAACCTAAAGAGTGGAGTAATTAAAAGAGGGGACGGGGGGGTATGGATAATTTAACAGCAGGTACTATAGTCGGCTGCCAAAAAAGATCTGGACACCAGCCAGTCTACATATTCCACTGTGTTCTGCACCGCAAATCAAATGCTGAGTAGCTTCTTTGTCAGTTGAGCCTAAATAGAGAAGACTCCTCCTCCGCAGCGAGTGGACGGGAAACGGCGGTGAAACTAAATTCATCTGTGCTGATGTCTGGGTTTCTCTGTCGTTCACACTGCAGAACAATGACCAAAACTCAATGTATGTCTTGAGCCGGGGTGATGGTCAACACCAGGAATTTAAATAGCACTTGTTGATCACAGTGAACAAGGTGATAAAAAAAACCAAGACATTCAACCACTTTGGCTTAAAAAAAAAAAAAAAAAAAGGAACGCACAATAACGCTGCCATATTTAGCTGTGCTGGATAAAATCCTAAACAATAAAAAACCACAGACGTGTTATTCTCAGTATAATCTTTGTTCCACTTGATTTGTGCTGCAGCTTCTAAAGTCTTTTCCAGCTCTACATCTGACTCAGGTTTTCCCATGTAATGTGTTATAAGGCAGACATGCTGAACAGACCAGCGACAGGAAAACTAGTAGAGTGAAATATAATGAGCAACGTTGATCAAACGAGTTTTGGGAAAAATCCCCTTTTTGGCCAGTACAGACTCTGGCAAACGAGGATGCAAGCTGTTTATGTATTATGTCTTTACAAGATGTGACGCTTAAAACTTAACCTTGGTTAGTGAGAGCAAGGAACAGTCCAACGATAACATGTTAACTAGTAGCTGTTGAACAAAATTCAGTATAAAGGCAGAAATTTTGAGGTTGTTGTTGTTGGTGAAAACAGCAGAATTAAGTTTCCTCTCCCTTCACTATTGTCTGTAGGGGGCGTTGTAGACAAAGAGAGAAATGATAACTAGGGATGTCCGATATCTGTAATGTCTGTAGGGGGCGTTGTAGACAAAGAGCGAAATAATAACTAGGGATGTCCGATATCTGTAAGAATCGTTATCGGTTTTCCCTCCGATAATGAAAACCCGATAACACGATGGCTGGGTTTCGCCAAATGATGTGCAACCTGGAGAAAAACGTCTGTATGTGAGAGTAAAAGCCACTAGATGGCAGCATTGCAGCTCATTTTATTAATCTATTTTGTTAATCAGAAGAATGCTGGTACCAGCAACTCAATAATAGTGGTATGTACAGATAAATAAATATATATTACGCAGCACTCAATAGTATTTTAACTTGTGTCCCCTAGGGCATTGTTTCCCAAAGACTGGGTCGCAACCCTCAGGTGGGTCGCAAGAGATTTTTTTGGGGGGGTGGTCTGGCATCATGCAGTGACAGCGTTATGGTTCTGAAAAGTACCCAGCTGGGTCTCTGAGGTGGTGAGGTCAGAGCTGACAAAACACCAACAGATGTCATCAAAGCACAAGGTTGACGTGACCCAACAATTTCTCAATTAATCTGGACGAATGGTGCTTCAGAACCCCCGACTGATGTGTCTGTACTACAGCGTCTTGGCAGGCTGCTGGTATTTCCTGGTGTCTCGACCGGCTGTCAGGCCTACAGGTAACATTAGGACTTTAGGAAATTAAAGTTGTTCACGCAACATCCTTAATTTCCAGTCACTGTCACTTTAAATTTATATCAACCGAACTCTGTAGTCTGTAAATTCAGCATGTTCTCCACATGTGCGTGGCTTCTCCGGTTTCCTCCAACAGCCTCCCAAAAAAAATTAGGTTGATCAAAGACTCGAGATTGACCAAACCCTTCAGTGGACTGGAGAACTGTCCACATCGTAACCCCGCCCCTCAGACATGGTCAGCTGGGATTGGCTGCAGCTCCCCACCCCCGTGTGATACCCTTCAAATGAATAAGGGGTAGATAATGGATATATGGTTATGGACAGTATGTGTAATACTTCAACAGTGACAAAAATGCTGACTCAGCATTTAGGGCATGACTCATCATGAATGAATGAATCAGCTCAGTGTTTATTCTAATTTAACTAAAAGCTTACTCCGGAATAAATACTCTTTGAAGACATATTAATAATAAAATTTAGATTTTTTTTCTCTGCATTTACCTTAATGTCTGTATTATTTACGTTTCTCCATCAATGTTTTGTTTCTCCATCAATTGTTATATTGATCTGTATCTGGCATCTTTATGCTGAAACTGTTTCTGTTCTATTCTGTTCTGCTCTGTTCTATTCGGTGTATGGTTGGTTTCACAGAATGACAGCAGTCAAATTGGTCATTTCTTAATTTTGATACTGAGTTTGGGCACAAACTGTCTGATTCTCATGGAGTAGTAAAAATAAACAAAAACAAGGAAAAAAAGGTTAAATGACAGGAGGGAGGTAATGGTCCGTATAAATGTTGATTTAGATAGACACTATTTCCTCAGTGTCCTGGATGTCCGTTTGTGCATGGACAAATGTCCCCCTAAAGACACATGCGCATACACACACACACACACACACACACACACACACAGCTCAGGTCTTGAGATAAGGCTGACCGGTAGTAATTGTGGTCTCTATTACAGTAAATGCTTTTCTCTCAGTGTAAACCACAGTAATTACATCAAGATGTGAGATTAAAGCTGACCAAGTGGACGACTGCCCCGAGCGACGCTGCTCCTCCTCCTCCTCCTCCTCCTTCACAGGAGGAAGGAGAAATCCATATTTCCTGATGGTGATTGTGACCCTCCCCAGGGCAGGGACATTACAACGGTGGAGGAAAAACACAGTCGTACAAACGAGAGCCCTGTCTGTGCGTGGGTCACTGGCCGCTGCTGCATGTGGACATCTGATGGACTGAGACGTTCCAGGGAATGAGGATGAATTAGGAGGCCTTACTGGAAGTGCTGGCCAGGAGAAATCTGAATTTCTCCTGAAGTTCGACTGTAGCAACACAAATATTGCCAAGTAGTGTTGAATAAAAACACACCTTGTGAAGACACAGAAAATACAGGCAGAAATGTCCTCTACAGCAGTGATTCTAAACCATGGGGCCGGGGACGAAATTTGGGCCGTTAATGAAACCTAATGGGCCGCAACAAACTTTCGGTTTTGTACCTGTCGATCACAGGACTGCATAGTTTATCAGCTGAAGACACCAGTGATATGTTACCAAAGAGAAACCCAGTTACAATGCAACTGTCGACCACACGGTGGCGATAATGCATCAGTCAGTTCTTTAATAAGCTCTATAATACACAGAGAAGACGATCTTCTGCGCTATGCTAGCTGTAGCAAAAAGTATGGAGAAGTTTTTAAAACAAAAAAAAGAAGACGAATGTTGTGTGGAAACCCTGCCCCGGGAAACACTAAATTCTTGCCAAGGTTCAATCTGGACTTCATCAAATCTAACATTTAATCTAACACCTAGTCTACAGATATACCAGAGTTCTGAGATTTCCTGTTTTTCTGATTAAACTGCCTTGAAATGTTAAGCAACTTCTGGCAAGTGATTCTATTTTGGTTCAGTGACTTTCCTCACAGTAAAACACCGTTGTCTGACTGAACGGAACTTTACAATTAACTCCATAAGTGACATGAACCAAGTCAAACCACTTTTCCAAAAATGTCCCATTTTCACAAAGTTATTGTCCTTCAAACACTGTTCTACGCATTAAAAAATACGTAGGAACACATCAAATACTGAAAATGTATACGACAAACACAGTATGTCGGTGTAAGTTCTCAATCATCCGGATCGAGTAGTTATGGAGAAGGCAACTCAGGAACAGAAGCTTTTATCAGGCAACAATGGACAAAACAACATCACTAACAAAACACCAGATATAAGGTGTAGTTGATAGAAGAGTGGATGGGAACCAATGACAAAACTGGCCTCAGCCCCAACCTCCTGAGGTCTGTTTCATTCTGAAAGTATTTTTTCTTTCATCGTTAAAAGTAAAAATTCAGACGTACAGATTTCAAGATTTCGACTTCACTTCATACCAGAGATCTTTATCACGCTTGTTCTGCCTTGAAAGGTCTGAGTCATTTTTGATCATTTCTGAGTCTGGCTGCTGACTCATGAGGGATGTCTGTCATGTTGGGCTGTACATGCAGTTGCATGATTTCACTTGTGTTTTACGAGGAACTTCAGGTACTTTGTGCGCATTCCAGCGGTTTTGGTGTGATGAGGGAAAAGTTGTGAAATAGACAGGAGGCAACAGGTACAGCAGCCGTTTCCAAACATATCTGAGTCTTCAGAGGGAAGTGCACAAACGTACCACCAACGTGCACGTGCGGTGAAATAGGTGACGTGCGTAAGCCGGGAAGGAACGTGTCTAGAAATATGGACAGTTCACGGAAGGTCGCCATTGTTCAGAGAGGAAACCCCAGGTGCTTCCTCCCCAGGCGTGATGTCATGCTGTTTGGACATGTGACCAGAACAAGTGCATGGGTGTAAATCATTAGGACACGTATTCAGTCACCTGCTGCTGCACGATTCTCCCTAAGTACAGAGGGGGGCGCTGGAGCCAATCCCAGATGACATCAAGCAGAAGTAATGGGACCAGTTTGAACAGGTCACATACAAAGACCTGGGATCAATCTGAAGTGGTGCTATATCAACTCTACTTTAGTTTCATTCACACACACTGAACACAAACTACACACAGTAAGAACCCGGTACTGAGCCACAGTACGAGTCACTCATACTGGTAACTGGTCATTTCAAGTTGATGCTTTAGGATGGTCACACACAAAAAGAGTGCTTAGTATGTTGCCTTACAGCAGTGGTTCCAAAAGCGGGGGGCAGGGCCCCAAAATGAGTATAAAGCTGTTGCTTTGATTTGTTTGCTCAATGAAAATATAGTTTTTGTAGGACTTGTAACTTTTTATTAACATTAGGTGGAGTTTCTATCTACAAAAAAGTGGCGCTGCAGCAAAAGGTTTGGAGTTTGCTCAATGAAAATATAGTTTTTGTGGGCTGCAGCAAAAGGTTTGGGTAGAATTGACTAAGAACAAAAAAAAATCTGATTTGATCTCTTATGAAGGGTATCAAAATGTGACCTATTATTACAAAAACAGAAGTTCACAGATACCTGCAATCTGCTCACGTGTACTCTCAAACACTATACTTTATATTCTAAATTACTTCACAATCTAGTATTATTCCAGATTAATACATGCTTGAAAATGGGTTTTCAAACACTCAATACTACACCCAATCACCATTATACAATTTATACAGTCGCTCTTCCAGCCCTCCTTGATTTATATTACCCTACACGCCTGTAAAGCTTGTGGCAGCTTGCTTATTGTCTTATTGCTGGTTGCTGTGTGCCGTTGCCAAGCGATAACAACCAGTTAGGACTTAAGAACTGAGCAGCAATTAAGTCTAATTTTTACAGTTCACTTGTGGTTCCCCTGAAAGTGCGAACGCTTCCAACAAAATGGGAGGAAAACCCACTGGAAATCCCACAGCTTTAGGCTAGCCAAGATTCTCAGGTATGAGTATCAGCTCAACACAAACCAAAAACGCCCTTTTTACAACGACAACGACACAAAGTCGACCACAACACAGCTCGTATCAGTGATTTACATTTTTATCTCCTATATTTTTTGCCAATTAAGAGTTAAATAAACGTCCTATCATTCCCAACATCAGATTCATCCTGGGTTTGATGGTAAAATTCTGTTTCGCCACGTACTTCCGAGATTGTCTCCAAGATATGTTGATGTAACAATAAATTTAAAATAAGATAATCCCGTTGACCACAGTGCCATCTAGTGACTACAATACATGATTTTTCATGAATTAATTTGGTTTGTTGCTATGCAAATATGTCACAAATGATGTCTTTCCCAGGTTATAGGAACCTATGTTCTCATAGGCCAGGGATCACCCAAAGTTTAGAGCTGCCACTAGGGGGTGCACAAGACAATGTGATGGCATTTAGAATTTTTTTTATTAGGATTTTTCTACACAATAAAGACATAATTAATTAAACTTTAAATTAAAAGCTGACATTTTATTTCTAAATACATTGAGGATATATTTATGTCTTCTGGTCATTTAAGCATGATTAATCTGCTGCCTTTATAAGAACGCCTGTTACATTTGTTTGTTTTTTGGAAGGTGTGGAGAATTGGGGGTATATATGGGATATATAAGGATATATATATAAGGTAGACTGGGTAGGCTGTACTGAACTCTACGACACTCACAGTTCTGTCCCAGAGTGTCATCAGTTCTAGCCTCAGGACTCCGAATGCTCCTTTGCAACAAACTCCAAACACATTTTCAGTTTCTCTTTGACATCTACAGCCAATATGAGTGGAGACTGAAGACCCATCGTTGGTCTGACGTCGTTTGTGGTTGAACAATGAGCACACACGTGGAGTTTCTTGGACGTTTTTACTGCTGTTTTGTCTACGCGGCCCATGAGCTGATTATAAGGATTAGAGAAGATGTTGGTGATCCCATTCCTCACACGCTCACCCTCAGCTCAGCAGCAGATGTTGGGTCTCTGGTCGGACGATTTAGTGAATGTGAAGCAATTTTTCTCAACTTCTGGGAGTCCACATTGTGTAACACGTCCACATATGGAGCGTGGCCTGAAGAGCAGTGTGTGAAGTGTTACAGTAACAATGACAGGACTCAGGAATGGGCTGTTCGGGCCGTAAACATGAGAAGTGTCAGCGACAGCTGCCAACCCTCAGCCACCTTGGGGAGGAAATCAGAGACTGAAAAGGCTCAAGAGCCTGAGTGTTGGCACGAGTCCTGCTGTACAAGACGCATCATCTTTTTCTACGGCGTGATACATGAGTCCTCCGTCCAGTTTCTACTCCATCCTGTTTTGGCACTTTTTCATTAAAACGACTATAAAGGCGACGCTGGGGAAAAACAGAAGAGCTTTGTGCTAATCCGCTGTCAGCTGACAGTGATATGAGTAGCCTGAAGAAAAGTTGCAATGTTTTTTTATTATTAAATGCACTCAAGTGCACTCACACACACCAAGTGGAAAAAAAACTGCTGCTGCAGATGAAAAGATTTCATGTTTTACCAGTAAATACTTTTGGGTATGCAGCGTTTTTATGAGAATTTCTTCTCCATATATACATACTGACATATGTACATACATATATAAGGAGGAAAAAAAATATTTTCACCTGGGTACGTGTTTTAGATTTGGATTTAGTTCTAGTCCTACTGTTGTAGTCATGCACAAATTAAATTTCCTTACTTTTCTAAAATTGAAAAACTGCTATTGCTTAACATAAACACTAATCCAATACTTCTCAAACAGTGGGGCGGGGCACCTAGGGGGGCTTGGTGAGATGCCAGGAGGGCCGGGGGGAGTTGGGCGTGAGTTGGGCTTGTAGTGGAATATAGTGGGACGCTGGACAGAAGTGTGCTACTGCTGTAATGTTTGAATGATAATCAAGCCTTCCGTCACTAGGGGGCAGCAACTCATACAGTGGTTTGTAGAGTTAAGAAAATTTCAATTCTACAGTATGCAGCCAGCTTTTTGAATTTGGAACCCATGCGGGTCAGTCGAGAACAGTGGAACCGATATGACTTTATAGTCATATGTTGCCATTAATGTTAAAATCATTGTTTTATTTGGAGAACAGCTGTAAATCCTACTGTGGGCAATTAAAACCAATCCCTTAATATCTGTGTAGCCCAACAACAACCATGTGGGACACAGACATGGACGTGGATTCCTTCAGGTAGCAAGGATTAGGCAACAATATGAAAATAAAACTTCCCAGCACATACGTAAGGTTTGCAAATGTCGATTTCAAGGACAGAATCAGGCATTTCCAGGTCACCTTGCCTCGAGCTCTAGAAATATAAACTTTCATATATGAACGGAAATGGAATAGTTTAAGAGCTCGTTACAGCAGAGCGAGCTGGTCGTCTGAACAGTAACAACTGTAATTACATAGTGAGAAATCATAGTCAAACACAGCTGTGAGTCACTTTGTACCACATGTTCCACTGGTCCACTGTTCCACAGGGAGGAATGCACCATGTCATGTTCTACAATAACAGTAGAGTAAAGAGTGTGGTGCTGGTGAAGTAGGACTAAGTCATCATCTTCCTCCTCCTCCTCATCATCATCATCATCACAGCTCCAAGCCCAGTAATATTGGACACTAACAGCTCAAACTAATCCAAACTGATTCATCCCTAAAGCCAGGGTTCCACTGCAGCCACTGTTGTTTCACTCGAGAGTCACATCATTTAACCATATTCACTACAAAACCCTGATATTTAAAAAAAAAGTCAGGGTATTTTTGTTGTATTCTATAAATACAATTATAGAATAACATTTTAAAAATCCTCAAGAGCAAAATTAAATCATGAGTGACATCTAGTTGTGGGCCGGATTTTGAAGGTACGAGGGTCACTTCTGGCCTGCGGGCCAGGAGTTTGAGTGAATAGGGCAAATAATAAAAAAAAAGTTTTTACAAGTTTTCACATTTAAAACAACATAAATACATTTAAATATAACACATGTCGTGGTGATATTTCTAGTTCTGTTGTTTTATATATAAATGACGTCAAACAGAGGAACCTGTTTGGATTAGGACTGATGGATAAAACGTACGACGTGATGACGTGTGAATTGCGTCTCACCAAAGGTAAGCGGTGAAGTTGTGATGAAACACAACAAGCAAAGGTTATCAAACAACGACGGACAAAGAATATTAGTTTTTACCGTTTATACTGACGTGTGTGAATATAAGCTGCACAACTATTCTCCCGGTTCTGTGACGTGAGTGTCGGTACCTGTGCAGGTGAGAGCAGCAGATAAAGCGCCACCGCCGTCTCCATGACGAAGCCGAGTTTCATTTCGCGAAGTCTACGGGAGGAGAGAGGAGGGGAGGCGCCGGCTCCCGGTGAAAATCCGACAAAAGTGATTAAAAAAAATCAAACTCAAACAAAATCCGACAAAAGTGATTAAAAAAAAAAAAATCAAACTCAAAATCAGCTTCAGTTCAAGTGCTGTAGTCTGTAATCCTGCAGGTTCTTCTCCGCCGCTGGAGTCGCTGATGAATAAAATTGGTCCAGAGACGAAACAAAGAAAAAGACTGATTTTCATCAATTACAAAGCGAATAGAGCGGGAGTTTGTTCAGTCTTCAAATGCTGACTTGTCTTGAAGCACACGCACACACACACACCCCCACACACACATGTAGTTGCAGTTTCAGTTTTCACTCCAGATCCCAGCTCCAGGCTGCAGAAACACACACTTGCCTCTAATTGCTCCACACTACCTTTTCACAAGCCGGCCATCTCAATCTCCTCCCCTTCCTCTGTCCTCCTCTTCATCATCTGTCTCCCCTGAGCTCTGTGAAAAGGGGGGAAGAAGGGGAGGTGGGTGGGGGAGGAGGAGAGAAGAGAGGAGGGGGTTTGAACAGGACCTTTAAGTTGTAGAGTGGTGATAACTCTAGCGGTTGTCACAGCTGTTGTAATATTATAACAGTTCATTCAGTAGGTGCTGGAGGATTGGGTCTAAAATAAAAAATAATTATTCTCTTAATAAGTTAATCACCTACATTTCTAATGTGCTGCTCTCATATGTTCTATCTCTCCTCCAGCCTGACGTCTACCTCCCTCTAAATACTGAATATTACTGTTTAACTCAGTACTTCTCAAATAGTGGGGCGGGACCCATGGTGGGTCGCGGTGAGGTGCTGAGGGTCTTTCAATGGATTATGGCACACTGGACATAAGTGTACTACTGCTGTAATGCTTGAATGAAATAAGCAAGTGATTATACACTGACACTAATGTTGCTGTAAAACAAGTTGAATGTGGTAAGCAAGTGATTATACACTGACACTAATGCTGTAAAACAAGTTGAATGTGGTCAATTTTCCCCCATTTTTTATATACGGTACAATGTAAGAACAGAATTTCTGTCTAATATGAACTTTTCTGGTGTCAATTCTATTCCATTCCCAGATCTAGAACTCTAGAAGCTAACAAGACTTGCACAGTTCAGTCAACAAACTCAATACTCAATAAAAAATCCCTAAGTTACTCCTTGAGTTCAAACTGCTGACGTTTACGCTGTAAGGCAAGAGCTCTAACCACTGTTTCATTTAGCCTCCTTCATCCTTTAAAATACGGTTTTAAATGTTCATACGTTTTCGTCCCCATCATCCAGACCTGGACAAAACGTCCTCGACCGGACAAAACAGGTACAGTTCAGGGTCCAGTGGTTTGACCGTGTAAAAACAACCGCTCCCTGACAACTGATTTATGTTACACACAGACTCACTGTCAAATCCTCCTCCCTGGAGTTCTCTGCATGTGAGGCAAAGTAAACATTACATTGAATTTTACATCCCTGACGTGGACGGTACACAGTCGCCGGCTCACGCAGGATCCAGAATGCACTGGGATTTTCCTCTGAGGCGTCAGCATTCCGACAGGAGAGGAAGATTCCGTTAGGGCTGACACATACGAGTTAATCTTCAGGGAGACACCAAAGGATTCCTTGTGGGCTTCCACACATTCCTCCAGCACTGCTGAATGGTTCTGCTGACCCCGGCTATTGTACCGACCACACTGAAGCGTGTGGTGTTCTCAAACATCTCAAACACTTGAGACAGTGAATGGGCCACCTCCACCTTCACCTCCACCTCCACCTTCACCTCCACCTATCATCCCAGTCTGACCGCTCAGCACAGACAGACGGGGACCACGATCAGACGTGCCTTCAGTTTGGTAAGATGTTTGTAGATGATCTCCTACTTTATTTCTAATTTTCTACCATATGCAGGTTATTTCTTTTTTTAATTCAGTTGTGTTCAGAAAATATGTTTGTGCAATATTAGTTAAACGGGATTACAGAATTTTTCTGGACAAACACTAACACCTTGGACTGGAAACTTAAATATTTTCGTCTAATGGAATGTAAAAAGAGTTCTAAATCATAGTTGTTTATGTCTCAGTTATTGTTTTTTTTTCAGCTTTTCAGCAATTTTGGAATTCAGACGTGGGCCGGATTGGATGCGTTGGTGGGCAGGATTTGACCCAAGGGCCGCCAGTTGAAGATCACCAACATAAGGAGTAGTTAACCTTATACCTATATGTTAACCAGTTACTGTGATACATCTACGATTAAAATTAGACAACAAAGACGGACAAATTTTACATCTCGGTTAATATTTAGTCAAATTCTACAGCACAGAACAAGCCGAGGCAAACGCTAAAATCACTGCAATATGAAGTAAAGTAGTGCTTTACAAAGGAATAAGAAGTTGCTAGCAGTAACAAAAAATATACTTTTGCTAAATGAAGTCTCGTTGTACCTAATATTGTTTAAAATTGCTAAATCATCGGCCAGATTTTACAACAAGATATGCTCATTATAGTTTCATAAAACAGAAAAAAAAATCAATTGAACTTGAGCTGACACAGCATTAGAATGATTTTAGTGACGGGAGTTTTGACCCCTTTAACCCCAGTGATGTGCAACAACGGGTCCTGGGGCCACACTTTGAAGATGCATGCAGTGCTGCTTTTTAATCCATTGCGTTAACAGAGGGTTGGGTTCATCTCCTGATGTCTCTCTGCTTGTTTAATAAAGGTGTAACCTCACCTCCCCCAATGACTCACCCAAGTTTGGCTTCAGCTTCTCCGTGATCCTGAAAAGGATTAAAGGCTAAGAGCGGAGGTTTGCAACCTGTGGCTCCTGTGACCAAACTCATCCCTCATGCTTCACACAAAGACGCTCCATGACTGGTACGTCCAATCAGCCGACACTGTCTTGTCTGTGCATTTGCATAAATCAAGTTTGAACCAGCTCTCACTTCATTTTCGGCTCAACACCATAATCTCATTGTCTTTTTTTTTTCTTTTCTACCTCAGGTGTTAAGAGTCTCAGGTGTGAATGCTGGGCAGTGGTACAACGTTTGTTACTTTGTAAAAAAAAAAGTCATCTTATGTTTTTCCTCTGTTACAACGGGGAAAACACCTAGAAATCACTTAACTGTGTCACCTCTCTGTAACCTTTTACCGTAGTAACGCTGCTCAACACCACACAGTAACAACAATGGCGGAGATCATACAACTTCTGACCATGATGTAGAAACCTCTTTGGCTACTTTAGCCATCTCCGTCTTTTCGTGCTTCTCTTGTAAGCCATATGCGCACACTCTGTTGATTCTTTTAGAGTTTTCATTACCATGTTAGAGCGTGACTAACACAGTGCCACATACAGGCCTGATATATGTACTACAGGAACCAGAGTCGCATTCAGACGTTTAAGCATTTCTTTGTGCCAGTAAAGGCTGATTATCTGGAGGCTCCGTAGTCACATCATATGGCAGTCGTGTAAACATGACCTAATGTTATACGGATGGACTAAACACGGGTGGAAATACCCCGTGAAAACCAGGGCTTCTGGGGCTTTTAATTATTTCATGCTTCTAAAGGAAACTAATCTAATCTTCCGTTTCCCTCTTGTTCTCAGATATTTAGAATTATTTGGGGGGGGGGGGGCAATGATTTGTCAATTATTCATGTACTGCAGTGTTTGAAAACATTCGAAACCAGAAGCTCCTGTCTGTGTCAGCTCGGTGATAAGGCTGATGATTGAAGCAGCGTTGACTGGCGGATGGAACGGCCTGCTGTGTCTCTGGATGTGTGGCTACGAGGAGCCGCGGTGCCAAAGTAAGCACTTCTCCCTTTTTGCCGTTGACCCCCCTCACCCCCATTTTCCTAAGATTGCTGAGTAAAAGGTAAACAGATGAACTACATTAATGACATCCATTCATCATTGTTGGGGCGGCGTTGGTTTCCCCTCCACTGCGGCGGCCTGTCAGGGAGCCCCACACTTTGAAGGATCTCATTAACAATAGTTAGAGCTCTTCAGGGAAACCAGCGTTTCTGCTAAAGACCTGAGTTAATCACTTCACTCCTCAGAGACGGACGCTCTGTCACATGAACCGTCTTATACTGTGGTCCACAGACTGCTGGTGCTGGGTTCTAACACCAACAACCGATAAGAGCGAAACAGAAATGGAAAGACTCGGCAGGAGGATTCTGGGAGATGGTGTCATACGGTTTTGCTCGTGTTGAACCACCTGGACGGCAGACCCAAACAGGATATGGCAACATTTAACACCCAGACCCTCTTTTCCTGCCATTAATTAGCTGTGACAAACCATGAATCGTTTCCTTCCACACCAACTGTACGAGTGTGAAAACAGCTTTGGTCCGTTCAAAAAAAGAAAGGTGGAAGTCTAATAGGAAGTGCTCCAGCCGGGAGTAAAAGCGGCTTACTGTTACCTAAGGTATTTAGCTTTACATCACAACAAGTCCTTTCATTTACAAACAAGTCAAATCCTGTTTACGTATATTACACTGACATGTTTTTGTCTGTGACGTGTTTTCCCAAGGTTGTCAGGTGTCGTCCTGTTTTCAAGCTCATTGTTTTGTTGCACACAATTGGAAGTTATTTTAGCTCGCAGGTATCAGGAATTAGTCACTGCAGAAAACTTCCAGAAAGCATTGGGCTTCACACAGCTGGGTTGTTATTTTAGCCACAGACCAGATGAGGTTTTAATGATTCACGACTCGAGAAAATATGCTCCAAATTCTCTGGTCCGGGTTGAGGAGACTCATCATCTTTATACTTTAGAGTCGTTTATGTGGTTACAAAGTCGTTGGAAAAGTGACGGTGAAATTTATGTCACCTCGATTGTGACACCATTTTATAATCAGCTACAATTGCAGCTCATTAAACTTTACACACTTTGTCTCTCACTAAGGTCAACACAGACCGATGAATCATCATGAATTACATAGCTGCACTATTGTTATTACATTTGAAAATGCCATAAATATTGGAAAAGTCTAAATGTTTAAAAGATGGAGATTATGGGAGTGTGTGTGTGAGGGGACAGTGCCATGCTCAGAGCACCTCACTGGCCGCTGGTGGACTCGAACCTTCTGGACCCAAGTCCGCTTCCTTAACCATCAAGCCACCACTGCCGACATTTTATTAGTTTAATTTTCAGAGTCATAAATTAAGGCTACCCAGGTTTGGGTGGAAAGAGTTAGACAAAATAGTTGTACAGAATATAGAAACCATATTCCTTCAATCCATTCATACCATTCATACATACATCCATAGCTGTTGTTCAATAAACTCAATTCTCAAATGCATGTTTTTGTGGGATGGGGATGCCATAGTAGAACAACAGCTGAAGAAGCTTCAGTGAAGCATATATTCAAAGGTTAAAATAATAATTTTACAAACAGTAAACCTCTACAGGTACAACTGAAAGTTAAACTTAGTATCAAACAACTCAATCAGTTCATTAAAACACACCAACCCAGCGTGAACCTGGTGCACAGCAGCAGCAGCGGCGGCTCACAGACAGGAAGCTGATTGTTTGTCGACAATAAAATTTTATCGCCTCCATGAGCTGCAGGAATAAGATCCTGCTGCAACGTAGCAAAAAAAAAAAGGTGAAAAAAGCACAGAGGATGAGTTATGGCAGCCGGTGTCAGCGTGGGTTAAAAAAGCTGTTAGCTTTACAAATGAAGAACGAGCGACGCAAACAGTGCGGAAGTTGTCCAGCAGTCAGGGAGCAGGTTGTAACTCAGGCCTGTGGCCATACACTCTACTCCAGTAAGAGGTTCCACATGTGGAGCGCATTCACAGGTTCAGAGGTTGACACTGTTGGTGGTGATACAGCGTCGGCCATTAAACAGATAAATTAGTTGTTTTTAACATCTGCCTCATGTTCAACCATTCCCTCTGAATAACAACCACCAAATGATGCTTAATGTAAATATAATGATCGCTCCAGCAGGTGGACGTGGACTGCTGTGTAAACATACTTCTCTGTACACGAGCCGGGTTTTTCAGCCCTCTGACATGTTATTAAAACAGATAAAAGAGACTGCGTTTAATGGAGCATACGGGTGTTTTTTTTGGTGAATGTTATTCTAAGATCGATTAGGAATTAGATCAGATTTATTCCTAGAGGATGGAGACACTTAAGTAAACATGGATCGGACAGTGAGATTTACTGGACAGCAGTTCAACAGGAACCCTGCTGGTCATTTCTCAGTCTACAGGGTTTATTAAATGATTCTTCTTGCTTCACAGGTTGTGTCTCCAAAAAAAGAATAACTGCAACTTACAAACATGGAGGAAATGACTGTACGAAACCTTACCTTACAGTCAGGTTTACAAATATACTTCAGTCTGATCAACAGGTTAACTGCACTATTATAACATAGTATAGCATATATTATATTATATTTTTATATTATATTTTGTCACAAATGTTTTATTTTAATTCAACTTTTTGTTTTCACAAAAGCCCATTTTCACAACGGGGTAAAAATGAAAAAATATATATGTATGGCTAATATTATATTGACAGAGTGTGTTTTGAAAACAATTTTAGAAAATATAATTGTATCACACACTAAATCAAATTTCAAAAATGTAATCAGTTATTATTATCATATGATTTCAGCAGCATTTTACTGGTGCATGATGAGCGCCGCGCCCTAGCCATAACCTGAACTGCATTACTGTGATGAATAATTTTATACTGCAACTTTGTTTATGTACATTTGGGTTTTTTTGTTTTGTTTTAGGGTCAAGCATGCAGCCCTATCTTGAAAAAACAGTTACACAAAAATGCTGATTTCATCTGGGTTTAATAGCTGTTTTTAACCTCTAGGGACTCATGTTTAGCTGCACTCACTCGGACAGTCTGTCATAAAATGACCAAAGCAGGGCCCTGCAAAGAAAACATGAGCAAACTGAGTAAACATTAGGTGAAGTTTGTCTCTGCTCCAACAACAGCCAAACAAACCTTTGCACTTGGATTTATTTTGGTAGAGAGAAGGACATTCACTCAAGCAGCAGTTGCTCGTAGTGTAAGAAAAAGGAGATGGGAGCAGAGCAGGGAGTGCAGTGGTGAAGGTCAAAGTGTTACGGAAAGATAATAACTAAACATAATAAATAACCCAGTGGACTGATGGGAATTTGGCTGCTGTGCCATCTATTATCATCACAGAAACTGCAGGGTTTTTTTTTTTAAACACGGCGCAGCTACCGTGCACTTGAAGGAATCGGAGATCTTCTCATTAACGGACGATGTGTGTATATTTGTTGTTGCTGCTGTGATTGAGTGTCTGCTTCTGGCCTCAAAGTGTTGCTGCCACAGTGAAGGTGGAGACAACCAGTCCCAGATGGTGCTCTGGCCAGAGGGGACAGATGAACGAGGACCACCAGAGTGGACAAAACACACAGACAATGCATTATATGAACTCAACTGGAACGACCGCAGTGCACTGAAAAAGGACTGGTCAAAGAGGCTAATCCCACTTAGTCTCCTTTCTCTATGAACCATAAGTACTTTGACTGGATACTCTACAGTACCTTATGGACACTTTTTTCAGGTGGCCCTTAAAAAGAAAATAAGCAAATAAATACACAAATTCCAGGAAGGTGAGGTTGGGTTAAAGAGTAAGGAGGAGACCGTATCTTCCTGGCAGCTAAATGCAATTCTTTTGTTGCTCCGTAGCTTCAGATTCTCACTGCACATCAGGGATAAATCAGCAGAGGATTCACACACACACATCACTGATGTACATGGAAATGATTAAAGAAGACAATACCATTACATGCATGATCTGGGAGACGTCAAATAGAGGACAGGAGAGCAGTTCCAACAGAACTGACTTGTTGACTTGACAACCAGCTGTGATGCATCAAAGACAGACAGTTATCTGGGGCTAACGTTTTAGGTAACCACTGTCACTGACAATTATTATTTTTATTGGTTTTTTGAATAAAAATATTCACCTGGTGGGGTTGGTGTTACATAGACAGGT
This sequence comes from Cynoglossus semilaevis, assembly GCF_000523025.1. NCBI lineage: Eukaryota > Metazoa > Chordata > Actinopteri > Pleuronectiformes > Cynoglossidae > Cynoglossus > Cynoglossus semilaevis. The sequence goes on along the minus strand of NC_024307.1, from coordinate 5,364,600 downwards.
GTCTGACCTGAGGTTGAAGCCCCCACCAACACATGCTGGACACTGAGACGCTATTTGAAGCATTAGTCTATGGTAGGTGTTTGGTGAAACCAAAACTCTTTCCTGCAGTGTGTTTAAATACCAATGTGGTGATCGACTGTGCATTCGGGCGACGATAAGTGAATGGACAATAAATCGATTATTAAAGTTCATTAAAATAATTCATGACTGCCCTATGTTTTAGATATTGTCATCGTGTGGCCTGTATAAAGTGAAAAACGCATGGGTTTGTATTCTAACTCAGAGGTCCCTAACCCCCGGTTGGTGGACCGGTACCGATCCGTAGGTCTTTTGGTACCGGGCTGCAGGGTAAAAAGGTATTTTAGTTTTACTAATTTACTTCATTCAAAAAGAATCCAGTCATATCCCTTTACTTTTTTTTTCCATTAAAAGATAATCTGTCTATGTTTCAAACCAACAGGTCATTCAGACTCGAATACAAAAGGTGTTTTATTTTGAAAAACAATGGCGAGAAAATACCGTTCCGCAATAACGACTGATACCGGCCAACCGGTCCTAGAATACAAAAGGTGTTTTATTTTGAAAAGTTTAACAATGGCGAGAAAATACCATTCCACAATAACGGTTGATACCCGCCGACCGGTCCTTGGTACAAAAAATGGTTGGGGACCGCTGTTCTAGCTGATATGTTAGCTTGATCGATAGAACTCTTACTATTATTATATTTGTGCTAAAATGTGTAGACGATATTTTGAGTGTGTCTCTAGAAGTATTATATTTGTGCTAAAATGTGTAGACAATATTTTGAGTGCGTCTCTAGAAGTCCTTCACAGCTGTCGAACCTTTTTACGTTTCTCATTACATTTGCAGAGCTCCCAGTAATCCACTCATGCTCAGCTGCTGGATCAGAGCTGAAAGGCTTAGAAAACCCACTGTGAGGCCTTTCAAAACTCATCCCTGATGAAGAGCAGGACGTCCACCCTGTCTGTGAGAAGTTGACGTCCCAGAAACATCAGGTGTGGTTACAAGCATGATTGCCTTCAGACTACACAGGGCCTTGTGTTTCCAATGGCTCTGCACCATTTGATTGATTGCCTTAGGAAATGATTGAAAGCCGTTGTTTGACAGCTGTGGTGGTAAAAGACCAACAAAGATCAGAACACGACCCGTGTTGTCTGAAAGCTGTGGAGCAGATCTGAGATTGTCGGGCCGGTCGAAGGTGTGATGATAAGCTTTGAACAAGGCAGAGAGCTGGTGTTGAATGAACACAGAGCACTGACTGACACCTAAACACCGAGCTGTGAATGAGTGAAAATGTGCAGTGCCGACGAGGAGAAAATAAACACAGCAGTAATGAGGTTGTCCAAATGTTTTTTCAAGGCACGCCAGATTTGTTAGTGTAGAGCAGCCGACAGCTGATTGGTCCTGCTGTGATAATTATGACCTTAATTAAGCTGCATCGTAAAGAACCAGCTAATCCCTGGTTTAATTAACCAGATAAATACTGCAAGAAATCCTGCAGATTTCTGCAAAAAAAAAACACAGATGAAAAATATTCAAAATGCAGTATGAAATATTACATTAAGAACATTACATAACATGAAGTATGACGTATCAACGTCAAGAATGCAATGAACTGATCAGCAGGAGCGTTAAGGTGGAGCAGTTTGGACCTGTGTTGAGGGGAGACAGTGAATAACAAGGACAACGGATGTTGGAGATGAAGAGGAGAAGAGGAAGAACCCCAAGAAGACGCGTGGATGTGGTGAAAGAGGAAACAGAGATGGTTGGTGTAACAGTAGAGAGGAAAAACGAAAAAGAAGAAGGAAGTATAAATTAAAGCCAATCTCTGGAGGGGAAGTCACTGCCGAGGTAAATGCTCACAAACAGTAATTACTGCTGTTCTGTGAACCTGCGTTTTAGTTTTTAATAAATGCTGTTGTTTCTCACTAACAGAAACAGGTACTTGCCAAATTACTGTCTTTGTCTCGGCCTGGAACTGATCCCTGCTTGTCCTGAGAATTTAACTGCAGAGTGTAAGCCACTGTTTACATGTGCATATGACAAATACTTATTAGTACTTCAAACTTCAAATTATTGAACTTCTGGAAAAGAAAATGCCCCAAAGCCCCAACAAAAATCTTGACATATTGCATTTCAAATTAACGCCATATTTTAAAATGAATTAAAATCAATAACATGAAAATAACAAAGGAACGTCAAGTCCTTTTGTGTGTCACAATTAAGTCCATGCAGTTACAAATGGATCTTCGAGGGGAACTGTTATGCTGATGTGGCCCCCGGTGAAAATGAGTTTGACTCCCCTGATCTACAAAAGCAAAATTATTTACTGAACTTAAATTCCACAGAAAAAAATGATCTTTGGATAGAAGAGAGTTAGTTATAAAATAACTTTAAGGATTACAAAAATAAAAAGGTTTCTAGAAGTTGTGGAACTGTTATTATAAAATTTGAATATCAATTAAGGAGCTCAAACTCAAACCTGATTAGTTTGTTCCAGTCCGTTCCTAAAGTCAGGCTGTGCCACATTGACAGGACAGAGTGAAGGACGGAGAGTTTCATCATCAAGTTGAGTTTAAAGGGAAACTACCCACAACAAGAAAAACACAAACTTTTTGTTTGTACCACATTGCTTTGTGAGCATGTGTTCATGCAGTGTAAACAGAAGTTCCCTCACTCAAATGGGTTTCCCTGGATTTAAGCCAACAAGGCCTGAGGGAGCCCGCTAACAAATGGTGAGCCTCGGAGGAGCCAGCGTGCTCTGTCTGGGGGACTCCAACCTAATCTCCAGAATCAGGGGAATTTTCCCATCGAGATGAGAAGCAGATGTCTCTCTGTTTCTGTCTTGCTATTGCACCCACTGTGCTTCTCTGTCCTTCCCTCTTTTAGCCAAACCTGGGCCTACGTCCCCCATGGGATGGGGGAGGAACATGAGCACCATGGGAAGGGTGGCTGTCCCTGGGCTTGATCTGCCTTGAGGTGCAGAGCTGTGAGCACATGGAGCCGTTCCAACAGCTCTAAACTTTCTCATGGACAAACACAAACAAAAGCAGTTGATAAAAACGTCATGCTCTGGCATCTCCCACTTCAGATGGACAAGCACTTGTTAGATGGCTTTTCTAGGTGGACTGCAGCTTTGCACTTATGTTTTCAGGGCTGATCTAGTTCCTGACCTTGGACCACAGGCAGGAAAAGGATTCATGGAGAAACAATCTCCTCTCATCCTGCCTCTGGAGGTAATACTTTCATCATAAATCCTCTCAGGCAAGGACTCATGCACCTGCAGCTTCCCTGAGCTCTGTTCTAAATCCCTTAGGAGTCCAAACCCATGGCTCCTGTAGCCCGGCCTTAGAAGCTTACTCCGGCTCGCCGCGTAAACAGACAAAGACGAACTTTGGGCCAGTCACTGGGTGTTTGGTTGGCGTCTGTAAACACACATCAGTGTGAGAAGGAACAGGAGCTCCCAATGGAGATGAGTCCGTTGGACTATCCCCAGGCAGGAGAGTCAAAGTATGGGATATGAGGCTCAAACCAATGCCTGTTGGATGCGAGATAAGGTTTTTTTTTTTCTTGGTATGAGATAGTTTGGGCAGCTAGGCTTGCAAAAAGGCCCGTGTGGTTAGAACGATGACCTTCCACAACCAATTAAAGTAAAAGGTTAAAGACCTCAAATAAACAAAAACATTCCCCGTTTGACCGTGTCTGGGATTCAGTGTTCCTGCTGGGTTGCCTTACAGGGAACAAGCCAAAGCAAGTAAAAGTGTCTTATCAGAAAATGGTAACATAAACAAAAGAATTTAATTATTTAACCCTTTCGCCCACAAAACAAAAACAAGTCCTAAAAATACAATAATCCATTAAATGTTAAATACCGAGGACTTTGAGTCAATGTTTCACTTGCATTTTAGGGATTTGTAAGTTAGCGTGCTGCTAGCACACAATAGCCTGCCGATAGCCCATATTAGCAAAATTAACAAAAATACAGCAAAAGGCTTCATCAAGGAGATGCTTGAACCCAGCACTAGTTGGTAGAAAACTCAGTAAAAAAAAAGAAAACCCTTTAATGTCACATACATTACTTAAAAAAATCGTAGAAAAAAACTCAACATTTACCCACATTATTTTACAACTTTACAGAAAGGATCCCTAGAGGATTATAAATAAGTTTATATATAAACTATTCAATTGTTACGAATCTAACAGGTGGAAAGATTGAGTTTGACTGATTTAAAAATGTTCTAAATATTCTGATATAAAAACATCCTTTATTATAATTAGAGTTGTGGTTTTTGTGTTATGAGAGCAGCAACAATGCACAACAGAAGCTGAAGGCCAGTGTTGAAGGTTTCAGTGGAAGCTTAGTGAGTGTGGCAGCATTAATAAGGCTGTGTTTACATTCTGTGGCTCACTGTTTAGGTAGACCTGAGTGACCTGGGATTAAAAAGAGCCTAGTGGTGGTCTAAATAGCAGACACTCACACACATTTGTCACCCTCCCCCCTAAATAGCAGACACTCACACACATTTGCCACCCTCCCCTTTCCCCCCTCGCTCTCACAAACACACATGCACACACATACAGACTACAAGACATCAGACATATAAAAAAAACCCTATTGTGATTGGTCCATGTTCAATCACAGGCAAAGTTGCGTAGAACTCGTGCCAGTTGTAATAATAAACAAAATATGGTTTTCATTTTCAGTCTGTTACCAAAGGACGCCTATATAATAAACAAAATATGGTTTTCATTTTTTTTGGTCTGTTACCAAAGGACGCCTACAGGCGATACATTGAACTTGGATTATAAAAACATAATGCAAACAGTGCTTTTCCAAGTGATTGATGTGTGATATGTGCTAAAAACAGTGTATAAAACATATGGACCATGACATTTTGTAATAAAAGCTTTTTCACAGGCATTTGTGTTTTAGCTTTAGCCATTAGCGCCCCACTAGGATAAAAAACATTCCTCATGGCAAGCAATAAAAAATATTCACATATATATATATACACACTGTAAAAGTTAGTGACAGATATTACGTTGGCCTTTTTTAGAGTATGTGCACTGAGAGCTGTAGCTTCGAGCACCGTTGCCTCACAGCGTGACTGACTTGTTTTTCTGAGTTTTGTTTGTATGTTTGTATGTTTGTATGTTGTGTGTGTTGGTAGATTTTCTCAGAATAATAAGACTTCCCAGAGTCTTTGCTTTTGGTTCCAACTCACCCCTTGACCCCTGACATGATAAAGCAGTTGAAGGTTGATGGATGGAGTTGTACTAAAGTCTTGTCATTGAAACCTTCTGTCTTAGAGCTCCTAGTACTGACATACAGTATTAGCTGGGTATGGTTATATTTGTTAGTTAAACTTCTTTTTAAAGTTGACTTTACTTTTGAGAGTCTTGAACAAAATGTAATCCTAACACTACACTTTGAATTCATTTTCAAAAGATTTAATGGAAGTTTTTTGGGTTGTTTTTTTTTTTTTTGCATAGTTTTGTCGTGTTCGGATTTCTAATCTGTTCTGACATTTTTTGACACATGCAGTTTGTTATGCATAAATTCATTACAGCCTTCTGAAGTAGTTTTCTGGACATATTTCTGCACAAAGAAATATGTTTTTTTTCCTCTTTTTTGCCCATCCAATTCTACCAGAGTTAATGTGTGCCTCCACTTCTCCACTGTGAGTTTTACTTGGACTGTGCCTTTTGCATTAAGATATAACTTTGCAAATAGAGAGAAATATCTATGACAAAAGCTTTGGGTTATTTATATATATAAAAATATCTTTATGTAATTGCAAGTTTGACTGTGACAGGCTTTTGGCCAAGTATCTCACACTGGTGTGTTGACTTTCTATATGAACTGTATACTGTATCTATAGGTTCACTGTAACGATCAGAATAAGGTCACAGTGGCTTCACAGTGCACTTGTACTTACACAGTACAAACACACTTATTATATCATTTATGCAACGGCATTTAATACTGCGAGGTTAATAGTATTACTGCACAAATGAAGTGTGGGAGAAGCTCTAGTACTTATTTGTGTTTTCTGTGGACCTTGGCTCACACTGATACTGATACGGAGCTTTCATAAGGCGACCCAGCGTGACATTAACAGCACTATTATAGGACGATGATGATTGATCTGTGAACTCTGTTGACGTCTGATGTCACACTTTGTTGAACATGGTAAGTTAAAAGGGCCTCACAGTCTGTAGCTGCCTTTGTGCTGGTAATCAGAGGAGAACAGCAGCCTCTTGTTTACGCCTCATCCTTTATTCTCCCAACACACACACACACACACTCGTGCACTCCGTATCGAACCTATCTATCATCTTGACATATTTTGGAAAGAGACAATTGCTTCTCGTCTCTGACGTCTTGCTGTGGAACCCCAGGTCTGCCCATTTGCACTCGACTACACCTGGATGTGGTGAAAACCCCAGCCCACAGGCACCTGCACGGCCAGCACGCTACAGATGGAGAGATTAAATGCACCGTGAACGCTTGGATGCTGGTGACTTATGGGAAACTGTTACGGTGCGGTGATAACATGCGGGGTGGGAGGGAGGGGGCTTTGGAGACCTTATGGGCCTTTATTTGGATTTCAATGCTTGGACTCAAATTGAAGGGCAGCTCGCTGGTCTCAAACCGCCGCCTTTGATGGTGCAAAAACAAGTCATTCCTTCCTCCATTTCCGCGTCATCTCAGTCTTCCTGTCTCTTCCTGAGAGAATATATTCCCACACTGTGACCGGAGCGAGCATCCTTTCTGTCGTGACTTTGGCCACTTTAACCACAGAGTTACCCAGCCACTTTATGGCTTTCCCGGGGGGCAGGTTTAGAGCAGTAGGAGGGGCTCGTCATCCCTGGGGACTATCCAATCCAAACTCCAGAGAACTCACTCCTCTGCCACTGGTTCAGTTCACGACAGATCCCCAAGTAAGAGATAAACCCTGACAAGTGGAGTTTTCACACACAATCACATGATGGCAGCAATTACACTGGCGGTCCCTCCTCGCTCTCCGTCTTCTGTTCCCGCTGGCCCTCCGGGGAGCTCTTATCAATGTGAAGAAGTCGTTGAAGGAAATGCCAACCAAAGTCAAGGAGTTTGCACACCACTGTTCATCTTCTGTCGACGGTGACAAGGGAATTGCAGCAGCAACATGAGGGGCAAGGAGAGGGACGAGGGGGGCAAGACTTTAGACTGGATGCCCTGTGGTGCTCTGGATGTGTCTGTTCTGCTGGGTCAAGGATCAGATTACAGACCTCAGAGAACGGGAGCAGCAGAGAGGACATAGAATGGAAGCAAGAGGATCAGGGTGATCACGCAAGTGGGGAAATCGACACAGCTTTTCATTCAGGGCAGGAAACGCAAATCTGCAGATGTGGACCAGCTGGTACATATCAGAAAGTACTGCATGGGAACCGAGTAAAATGAAATATGGTGTACAGTTCCTGCTGCTGGGTTTTACATGCTACTGTGTAAAGTGTCTAAACCAGTGATTCTTAACCATAGGGCTGTGTCTCAATCTTGGGCCGCCAGCGCCACTTAGAGGGCCACGAAAAACTTTCAGTTTTGCACCTGTGGCCCGAAAGGACTGCTTAGGTATTCAACTGAACACACCAGAGCTATGTTACCCATGAGATGCTCAGTTATAATGCAGCTTCCAACCACATGGTGGCAGTAATGCATCAGTCAGTTCTTTAATAAGCTCCAACATACAGAGAGTGAGTACATGCAATATTTAGATAGAATGACAGGACAGTGATTAGCTGACTGGGACAACAACTTCTGTAAAGAGTGAAAAAAACTCATTATGTTCTACCAGCGTTCAACAAGTATTTACAGTACTTACTAAAATCCAAATACACTATGAAGCTAAATTTTTATACTTTTGCAATTTAACATATTAAAGATTCCATCCCAAATAGAACTGTGTAAAACACACACATCTGTGGGTTGTTTTTCCTTTCCGTCCAAGCAGTAGCTAAATAAATGATGATAAATCGTATTAATCTATAGATATCAGATTAAAAACTGTGAACATTTGACAGTAGTGTCGACTCCTTGAATCGTATTTTGATTCTAAACCAACAAAAAGTGCTAAGTGGAAGAGAGGAAGTGATAAGAGAATTCTTGTTATTTTAGAGATGAAGGCAGATATGAACTGAAATACTACTACTTTCCAGTCCAAAGTTGATGCTATCTGACATGACGTGACTGACGCGAGCCAAGAGTGGTTCCCAGAAACAGAAACCATCTATCTATTATTGTGCAATTTGGTCTGTGAAGGAAACTCCTACATCTTTAATTTGATGCAGGTAAAATGGATAACTGTAAACCATGAAGACCTCCGTTGGATGTTGGAGATAAGTATCAGAAACATCTGTTCAGCTAGCACCACCAGCAACTACACATCAAAATCTGAAGATGTGACAGGAGATTCAGCTCAAACTCAAAACAGATTTGCAGAAAACCTAAAGATGTAATAAGAGAGTCGTTGTTTAAGCTCATGAAATATGGAGGAAATGGTAATATTACAACAACCAGCCTGTGTCTCTTAACAAGCATCTGTGTGACCTTAACAGGCCAATGAACCCAACAGCTTCAAAGACTTGGGAAGTGAGCAGCTGTGAAGTCACCACAGCTTAGATCAGCCTCATCACATCACTGCTTTCATTTTTTAATATTTTGGTTAATATCTAAAAGGTCATTCCTAGGTTAGTTGTTTCATAAGGTTTTTTAAAAAGCAACATCAGAGAAATAGAAAGAAAATTTGACAGATATTTGTCTGGTGAATACTGGTTCAAGTAAATGTCCAACCTTTTCTGAGCCATGCCACATAATTTACATGAAAATCCCACAACATACCAAACAAATATTTCACAAGCAATACACGTAATAAAATGTAACTATTTTTGTTCCTATTTACCCACAATTTACTTATGAAACATGGGCCTGTTTAGTTGAAAACTCTGATATACTAACAGGAATTGAAAAAAGACACACAAAGATCTCTGTCAGTATTGTAACTGTATCTGCTGCCACATAGTGGACTCATCAGGTGTGCTGTGGAAAATGAGCCGATTTAACCTAATTTATTTTAAAATTATTTATTTACTGCAACTATTATGTCTTCATTCGTTTATGCAACAGTGGCTGGGAGAACAATTATATACTCTTCCACCAGG
>NC_024307.1:5333390-5355281 GCF_000523025.1 Cynoglossus semilaevis | reverse complement strand
CGGTTTTAAAACTTTTTAAAAAAATAAAGAAGCCATGGCACAGTGTTTGGAAATCACTGGACTCAAATTCCTAACATACTAGAGGTTTAAGTTTGTGACTGTACTAACATGTACTCACTTTTTAATAATATGTGGCTTTGATGACGCCAATGTTTTATATATAAAGGAGAACATTTGTTTAAACTATTCGTCAGATATTACATTACAATGTCCACATGCACCAACTGTAGTGACTACATTGACAGATAAGAGTCGCAGGTCTGAATGACGCTGTTGCGATGTATTCACAAAGTAAATACGTCACACTTTAATCAGATAATGACGTTAAAGAAATTGCATTAGCAACGTAATCCAGCCTCACTGTGTTACAGACGACTTATACTGTGTATAAACTGCACCAGTGACACGACCACCTGATCTCATGTGTCAGAAGCAACACTGATCATCATTGATCGATGTTTATTAGGGACTCTGATAAATGACCAACTGTTTACAGACGGTATCCGAGTGACTCACTATAGAAATGTTTGTTTTGATCCAAGTTTATATATTATAGAAATGTTTGTTTTGATCCAAGTTCTGAAGTGGAAGCCCTGGCAAAGTTTGATACTTTTAAAATCAATTCTGATCTCAGTTCCCAGAAAGCTGTTGAGAAATGCATTGTTTCTGATTGATTGCAATCCTTTTACAGTAAATACTGTTTCTTCATGGGGTGCAAGTGCGATAGCTTCTGGCAAATATGTGGAAATCATATCACAGTTAATACTCACCGTATACAGCAGTGCAGGCCGAGGGTGGGAAATACTTCTGGACTTGTTCAGGCTGCTGAAATCAAAACATGAGAACGTATTGAACTGAATGTCAATACTTACAGTTCTGTGTTTTCTGAGGAGACAAATGGACATGAGCAGCAGGATTGTACCTCAGATCAGATCCCATTAGAGGAAGCTTTAAAATATCCCATCTGTGCAGCATTTAAACCTGGTCTGATAACATATGACTCCAACTCTGTAGGTGTAAACAGAAGAGTTAGTTAAACTTTCATACACAGTCACTACATAATACTTATGTTTTTATAGAATGTTGACATCCACCAGCCAGAGCAAATTAATTTATTGTGCTATGTTTTACAGTATAATAAAAGGTAAAGAGAGTGTGGTCTTTTTCTCATTTGATAAGTAGCAGTAACATCTGTGTTGATCAGGATCAACTAAGGGAGAAGAGAACCAGAAACGCAGAGAGTCTGTTTTCACAAGAGGAACAACGTGCATCTCGAGTCCCTCTAGAGGCTAAAGGTGGAACATAACCACTGTTTATTCGTGTGTTTTTCAGCCTGCAATCCAAATAAAAATGAAATCATTATTGATGATTCTTTTAAAATCATTTAACCTAGCTGTTATGATTATCAGAGTTTGCTATTACTTATCATTTTTGTTCTACCCCAATGTCTATTTTCTTAACCAGTTTGCGATTTTTATGCAAACCTTTACTACAACTGCAACATTTTGTGGGTTTTAGTCAACTAGTCAACTTGTATTGATCAATCTAAAATAACACAACTTCGATTCAATTAAATTACTTAATACATTTAAATAATTCAATGCTGTACATGGATGGGGCACTTAATTCAAGTGTAAACAAATACTACCACCCTATGAAATCTTTGGACTATTACATAATCTAACAAGGAACACTTAATATTATATGGCATTGAATATTGCATTGTAAAGTAAGACATGCGTAAGTATATGCAACTCAATAATTGATATATAAGTGCAAATGAATGCAGTTGAGAGGAAGTGTGGCAGCGTAGTACTTTGATTGTTTTTCTCTCCTGCAGAGCAGACTTACTTTATTCAAATCACAAAATGGGTTAAAAAAACAAACAAACAAAAAAAAGGACCTGTCTCATACTCACACACCAAGCCTTAAAGATTTTTAAATCCTCTCCTCATAACACAGTACTGCGCTTGCTGCTATTTTCTGTTTACGGAAATTAGCAGGTTGACCAGAGGGTGGCACTCTGGGAGCAGCTGTAAAAATGCTGGTAAACAACAAAATGAATTGTAATAGAAGGGCAGGATAAATATAGCAGCAACACTGAACCACATTGTGTAACCTCTGCCAACTCTGACAACAATACTCTCTCGTTGTGGGGCTGCAAATCTGCCATGACATGTGGACAGTCACGGGGTGTTATATTTTATTACTATTTTTATTTGAAGATTTTTTTAAATCAGAATTGCTGTGCTTTAACATCAGTAAAAATATGATTTCTTTGGATGGATTTGCTGATTTGACTCATAAATTTCAACAAAACAACATCGAAAACCCTCTTCAGGTACATGTGGTGCGACAGGACAGAACATAAACAACATGATGAGTTCACATACATATTTTATGTCATAGTCCGTAAACAGTGAAGAGAGGATTCCTATAAATGGAGTCATGTGACAAGAGAAGAAAGAAAATCTTTCCAGCTATTATTCACTAAAGCTAATGTGGTGCCACAGTGTAATGGCTGCAGTTAGTTCACCTGCATTTTTAATGGCACACTGAGGTGTTAATGTTGAACAAAAAAAAAAAAACATTTGGAGTTGTGTTATCATAGCATGTTTTAAATTAAAATAATTATAATAAAAACGACTTTTGACTGGTAAGTGTTTAGTAAGTGAACCGTTCAGGTTTATATTTCAGGACTGCTCTAAGAGATACGTACACTTAGTGAGGTTAGTGTTAATGAATTCATGGACGAAACAAATGACTAAATCAATGGACCAGCTACTACACTCAGCCTCACTGGTCCGTTGCCTGCTGCAGTGCAGGTGCTCAGGGTCATTTCCCGATTTAGAAAACTCCTTTGGCGAGCAGTGATTGTGGACGTGCAGCTCTATCAAGACGGTAACAATGACAGAAAGACAAAGAGAGGGAGCGAGAGTTTGACCTGTACCTTCATGCATATTAATAAAGACCGGAGAAGGTCTAGATGAAAGTAGGAAGACGGTCATGCAAATCAAACTACACATCACAAACAACCGAAGACACAACAAAACCACAAACATCAAAGAAATTGAATTGCAATTGAATTGCAAAAACACCTGCACAATTTTATAACCCTGAACAATCTAAGGACAAAAAAATCATCTTTCATGTGTGATTTTTAGACATTATTTCAGGTCAGAAAGTGAATTAAATTCCTGTGAAATTTGCTAAGATAATAAGAATATTCAATCAGACTGTGGCGGTGTTTACTTTTATTATCAGTGAATGATTAAATATAACTGGTTAACTCTGTCAACTTGACACGAGGGGTTTTAAAGGCTCGGTACTTCAGACTGTTTTGTTCGTTTTTCCACACATATATACTGTACACAGTCTGTGTTGCTTCCACATTACAGGTCTTGTCTAAAAGATAGGGAAGAGAAACATTTTTTTCTCTGAAAAGCTAAACAATTCAATTAGAAAAGCATTGGTGACAACCGGCTGTGCATCCAGTCTGATGGAACACAACAGGATATGAAAAGCTGTAAAATGTCACTGTTGTTCCTTTAAATACATTTTTAAAAAAATTTATCATGGAAGGTTTTCACTACTTGGACCAACACTTCCTCACCACCCAGTTTCCCAGCTCGGAGGCTGTGTGAGGAATACAAACGAGTGGAGTCTGACAAATGAAAGTGGACACATCATAATGGCTGGTGCTGCTGGGAGACCATGATTTAAAGCAACTTAGGTTCAGAGTCTCTAAGCTGTAATCTCTGCTTCACATCTGACCCACTTCACCCTGGACACCAGCCACAGGAGAGGACTTTAAATACAATTCCATTGTTCTGAACTCTTCCCCTCCAACTGAACACAGCACACTGTCTGTAGATGCTGTAAAAGCATTTCCAACACCATACAAAGATCCGCCCGTCAATATCCACCTCGACCTTGAATTCCTAGTGTCAGCACGTCTCGTTTATCTGAGCGGACCCTTGGGCATCGACTTTGTTGACCAATATCTATTAGGTTGTACTTAAAGACCTCTAGGGGGCGTGGCTTTATTCCCAAGAGTTTAAAAAGAAGATGTGATTTTTAGCCGGAATATATTTAAAATAATTACATTTGTGCTAAATGCTGTAGAAATATTTAAGAATTGTTAATTTAAAGTTTTGGTCTATAAGAAGCCTCTCCAGATGTACATAACAAGATTACACAAATGTAGAGCAAAGGACAAGTCAAAATGTCGCCCCCTATCATTCAACGATGGAAGCTGTAGAGACTGCTGCAAGGCTTCTATTATTTCCCTGTTGTACATTAAAAAAAATTGTAAAACAGTGCCTTAGTTTCCTGTCACTTCCTATACTGTATGTCACATTTTGGTATTTTTATATGATCATATTTAAAAGGAAATTATGTATCAAACAACTGTCATTTAGAGTCTTCCCGTGACGAGACATGGTCCTGGCTAAAAAAAACAAAACAAACAAAAAAAAACAACCAAATCCTGACACCACCATTGATTTATTTTTTTGTGGCGAGGTCTAATGTTTTGTGCCAAATATACTGCTACTGGTCAGCCTGATGTACTGTAGACTATTTATAAGATTTAATCAAGACAATTGAATATTGCAGGTGATTAATGGTGCGTCTGCAGCATCTACATCCATCCATTAAGTTCTGATTAGAAATGGAAATAGAGGATTAAAAGTTTAAATGACTCACCATGACCAGAACCACTGACCAGTACATTCATCATTTTAAGACAATCTTACACCCGTCTTTTTATAATATGACAACGTGGCGGGCCCTGACGTTAACATAAAGAACGCCAAATAAATAAGGAGAAGTCCAGGATGTCTGAGGTACACTTCAGAGAATCTCCTCAAAAACAAATGAATTTTGATTACATCGCTGTCACCCATATTTTTATTTATTCATTTATTTTTATTTCTGCTGAACGTCCTGAAACACTTGGAGCTCACACCCTGAAGATCCCAAGTGACATAACTCTGAGATCCCAGCGTTGTAGAATGCAGCATAAGCAAACAAGCACCTGCAAAAATACCTGCAGCTCCTAAAAGGCCTCTCTGCAGCTCTGCTAAGCAGTTTTCATCAACTTTTTATTAGTTTTGTAACTTTTCATTCGTTTTGTGACTTTCTTGTGATACTGAGGCTGAGGAATTCAAACGCAGGGCAGCAATGACGATAAGACAGAGTGGAACTCTGACTTTAGGAGAAGTGAGACGCACACAAAGCTAAGGCTTTGAGCAGAATGCACACGCATAAGAACAGATTAATTTTAAATGTCTTTCAGACAACTCGCAAGCGATGAAATTATATTCTATATAAAATAAATTATATATAAATCATTCTGTATAAATTATATTTTGACGTCCAGGGTTCAATATTTTACCAAACTCCCGAAGAAGTGAACTGTGAAGAACAGTTGGAAAGTTTTTTATTGATTATTCCAATTATTATTTTTTATTTATTTATCATAAAAAAACTAAAAATGTGTCTGGTTCTTTGACAGCTTTTCTCATATTTTTTGAAAATAACCAGCAGTAAAGTCATATTTCCCTTTATACTTTATACTGCTTTGAAATGCAAAAATATTTTCTTTCAGTTTATCTTAACCCAAGTCAAAAAGTCATCTACACTAATTTGCTGGGCTACGATCTGTGTTACTAATCATTGTGAAATGAAATCTAAATTCAGAGCAGACTCAAGTGAGACAGACCCGAAGCTTATATTAATGTGAACATCACTCACTATCTCATTCGCTCGGTCAGACTAAATGTCCTGTCCCTGCTGGTCTCGTCCAGCCTGTGGGCCTCAACCCCCACTCGCCCAGCCTCCACATCCATCACCCTGACTGCAGCAGGGCAGGACGGAATACAGAAAAGCTGTGTAGAGGGATTTAACTTTGTTACCCACAGGGGACATAAATCTTCAGCCGTTTCCACACATATTCTAGAAGTGAGACCCATCATCACCCAGACAAATCCATCCTTTGTCTGCTTTTGTAAAATGACAAGAATACCGTGCTACTGCTCAACAATCTGACTGAAAAGAGTAGAGTTGTTAAGGGTTCATCTTTTTCTGAAATGTCAACGACATAATCGACAGCGTAAAAGAACATAAAGAAAATAAAATATTCCAAAAAGAGACGATAAATCTATGGCATTTCACATGCACTGCTGCAGTTTTGCACTTTTTATGTTTAACACAGAAAATTTGCTTAAAACTTTTTATGTTTAACACAGAAAATTTGGAATTGCTGTAGATTAATTTCAGTTAACTAAAACATTGAATAATTTCTAATCAATTTATAGTGTGACTCCTATTTTTTTAATCTTAATTAGAACACCAAACATTACAGAGATGTTGCCTTTTTCCCCACATAACTATATCATTTGGATTAGTCACACTCCCCACATAACTATACATATATAATAACTATATCATTTGGATTAGTCACACATAAAAACATGTTATGCAACAAACAAACAAAAAAATCAACATACTCTGTTTTTGCCTCTGTTTCATAAATATCGAGAAGAAAATTATAATTTTATTAATCATCATTCATCATTAATCAATTAATCATATTAAGAAATGTTAATTAATCACGATTAATCATGATTAATTCCAAGCTAACCTGTGATTAGCCAGATTAAAATTTGACAGCGTTAATACTTATGAGTATAAGTTAATACTTATATGTTAACTTAATTTGTGTTCAGATACATGAGGCATGATCCCCAAAGAACATGATACGTCAAGAATCTATCAGTGCTGGAAAGTTTGTCAAAGGAAAGAAGCAGAAATTCTCTGGATGCACATCTTTTACGTGGAGTCAAGATCAGATTCTGGCTCGTCAACTATTCTGCTAACTCACTGGTGACTGTGTCGGAGCTTAAGGCTACTACAGACCTAGGCATACACATGTGTTCTTCTGAGGAAACTCCTGAAATTCAACCATAGGCAAGTCCAAATACGGCTTTTAATACATTAGAATGATTCTCATAAAACACTCAAGTGTTCAAAACGCCTTTGTCTCCTACTCCAGTATCAGGTTAATGGGATGGAGAGCCTCTCATTTGGATTGCCTTATTGATTGATCTATAAAAATAATCTTCAAGGTCAAAGGCTAAGTGGCTTCTTAAATAGCAGTCATGTGTCTAAGACGACAGTACATACATTTTCATTTCCCTTTCAGTCACAGCCTCACTGATGTAGCTATACAGCCTCACCCGTCTGGCAGTAAGTCATTCGAAACATATACAATACACAGTCACATGTGGAGCTGTTGACCTTCACGAAGGTCAGAACATTTACGAGATGTCGATTCCCTTTCATGTGCAAAACTTCTCTGTTTTGATTAACTACACATGTGATTTTTAGGCTCAATGCCCACTGGTGGTGAAGCACAAGGGGAATGTATTGTGTTGCACAGCTTGTAGTGTGTGTGTGTGTGTGAGTGTGTGTCTGTACATACACTATTAACTGCCTCCATATAAAAGAATGTTCAAACAGGCGGGGAGCATTAGCGGCAGTGAATTGACATGCTGGAGTGGCTGTACTGTACGCTGCGAGGATTGTCTATTTTTATAAACGCAGTTTGGTCATTATATATTTTATTTATATGCAGACTGGCATCCTTAAAAGAGAGCGAGTGGACGGCAAGCAAATTAACTTTTGTTGCTGAAGCGAGAGGAGCAGCCAGGGAGAGATCCTATAGGCTGCCCCGCCCCACCCCCCCACACCCCTGTAGGAGCTGAGCCTTCTTAGTCGACAACAGTTTTTTCACTGCATCAGACGACGACAAAAGGTCAGATCAGACTTCAGAGGACGATATATTCTGCACAGACACAGAAGATGTGGAGGGAATGTCAAATCACTGGTTCTGCATCAGACAGCCTTCTGTTGTAGGACTGTCTGTGTTTTTATTCTTACAGATTTACACAGTTATTGGCCAAATGTTTGATTGTTCACTGTCAATCAAACAACATCTATTACTTGCTGTATTATTTCTCTATATTACTAACTTCTATTAAGTAAATACATTTACTCCGGAGACCCAGTGATCAAAGTGATTAAATATTTACGGGTCTTTCAAACGTGACCTTTTGCAGGTCAACACTACATACAGCCCGACCTGAGCCCACTACTATATTCTAAAGACAAAGTCCATTCCTCTGCTCAACGGCTCTCTTTCTCTCAGCTCGCTGCATGATACAAGTTATCTTTAGTGCACATTGAATATTTATACATCAGGTGGCAGTGGAGTCGTTGGTCACTGATCTCTAAGGTGACTTTATGATCCTCTGTTGGAGGCGCTGCAGCTCTGGGTTTGGCCTGGGATGCTGTCACATGGGACATATTGTCTCCTCAGGTTGTCCTTTTATTCCACTCAGGCAAAGGATTATGTTTTATCTCTGACTATCTATCACCAACAGAGCTGCCCCCTCCTCCCCATACGCAGAACACACATTTTGTATATATTGCAATATACTGCGATACAAGAGGCGTCACAATATAGCGAGTACTGTAGATTTACATTTGTAATCGCTAAAGAAGAAAAAAAAGCAAAATAAAATGTATGAATGACATGAATATTAGCATGTTATTTGTAAAAATAAAATTGATACAGTACTGTAGGATATCAATAAACACCGCGATATTTCAAACTATCGATATTTTCGACGACTGAAAACTAAATCTAGATCTAGAGACAGGTTTTTTCTTTTCACTGTTACCAAAATGCTTGCTCAGTGTGATCTAATTTGGATTAATTTGTTTAATCCTAAAGATACACAGACACACTAACTGTAAGTCCTTCAGACTATCTTAGCGGAAAACCATACAGCTAAAAAAAATACATTAAACAAGCAGGATGTTAAAAACAAACATTTAGTGACTGAATGAACAGGAGGAATGTAAATTCAAGATCATGCCCTCTTCATTATCTCTTAAAATTACAGCAGATGAAGGTTACACAAAAGCACAGAATGGAGTTTTGTCTGCGATTACTGTGAATGTTTTACAATTATGTTGTCTGGGGCTGGTGTCAGTCTTATTCCATTCTTGTTGCTGAAGGACAATAGGAGAAGATATCACAGGTATGAGAGGTTCATCAAATGAAAGGCCGTGATAATGCCCTCATGAATAAATTATGTCCCTGCAATGACACAAGACAAATGCAGGACACTGTGGACATTTAAAATTAATATTTCACACCTGTCACTGATGACAGTGCATTTGCATAAAAGCTTATTTAGTGTGAATTATGGCTTTTACTAAGCCACAGCTACCAGAAAGCAAGTTTTCTATTTTATGCATTAGCATCCATTAGAAATGATAGCTCAGATTAGAACCTTGGACGCAAAAGAAAGAAAGCAACACATAATCCTCAAGTGTGGTTGTTTATATTTTGTGTTGCCATGAACTGCATAGAACTGCGAGGCACCACAACAAAGGCATGAGATTGAAGAAAAGTCTCTTCTTTTTTTTGGACAGTAGCTGAACAGAGACGGAAGAAACTGTCCAATAACACATTAGCAACTCTCTGAAGGCGTGAGGAAACTTTTTCCATGGGCAACAACGTCTTATTGTTGGAGCCACAAAGAACTCCCCGAAATGTATGTGCGAGATAAGTGCTTTAGGAGCACAGACAAACTGAAACAAAGGAACACGAGGTGGAGATTGGTTTAGTAAGTTAGAGAGGGGGAGGAGGCACTTCTGGCATCCAAGGGCATCTTAAACCCCAGCATGTGTCTGTGCGGCGATGCCAACGGAGGCACAAATTCTCCACACACTGGGAATCAATTTAACACAGTGAGTTGTGGACTTGGAAAGAGGTGTATCAGGAGGAGACTGATTCACTGTTTCATGAGTTATTGGATCTGGAGGCCACTTTTCTGAGTTTCTTTCTTCTAAGCACCAGAAAGCTTGGTGATCCAGTTAAATGCAGCTTTCTCCAGCCAACATAAGAACCTGTGGCCAGCGGTTGAAAAGAGATAGTCCAGGGGTTTATTTTTGAATAGAACTCATTTTAGATTTTTTTTTTCAAATATGGGGGGTTTATTTGGTATGGGGTGTTGGATATATATTTTTTTCAAATGATATGGGGGTTTATTTGGTATGGGGTGTTGGAAAACTTTTTAATCTTGAAGTAAGAATGCTAAAGAAAGCATAGTTAATTTGAAGAAGACATTAAATTGTACAAATTATATAAATGCACAGAAATTATAAGAAATTATAGAAATTAAAATGTATTTCATGTCTAACAACAAAAGGACTAATTAAATGTGACCTAAACTCCGGTTGTGTTGTCTTTTTACATTTAATTGGCCATTAACACTGTCGTTGTTCCTACGTATAGACTACACACACGGCAGTAATAACGCAAGGTAAATTAGCGATAAATTAGCCTGGTTAGCTCGCCGAACACCGTTTCGCTACAAACACATTTATTGGGTTTACTTTACAATTTAAATATATAGTTTAATTCACATCTGCATCTCTAACCTTTTATATGGTTTTGCACCATGGTGGCTTACCTGAAAACACCAAGTTATTCCCGGCTCTCCTGGTTAATTGTTAACTTTACCTGGAAGACCCTAAAGGTGCCCTCTAGGTGCCTGTCCATATTTGTCTTAAACTCTGCCATCAGGAGACACGTACTCCAATGGTGTTGTACCTAAAAAAAGTCAGTTGAAAATATAAAATAAAATAAATAAATGTGTGTGGAGGTAATCAATTCCCACTTATATAGCCCCTTTTTTATCACAAGAACCCACAGTGGGTCCCCCACTGGCACATACAATCTTATCCATTCAGAGATGTTTTCATTTTAAGATTAAAAAGCAAAAGAGGAGTTTGGATTCCTGAAAAACAAAAGAATCTTCGAGAAGAAACTTTCCAAAGAAAGGTCGTATGGATGGGCAAAAATTATTAAACCAAAATATTGAATTTTAATATTGATGACCTTAAAGTACATAACTGTGGATTTAAGCCATAATCCCATTTTTGATAATCATCAGGATATTACAATAAAACACAACACTATCACTGAAATGTCAAAAGGTGTAAATATTTAAAGAAAAACAGAAAGTCTGCTTTTTACATCTATTCGTGCTCAATAAACACAATACGGTAAAACCATTAGAATATTGATGAGGACATCTGAAAAAAGCAACATACAGTGTTGCATGTTTCCTAGACACAACACCTGAAAATTATTATTACGACTAATGCTGATTTCTCTAGTCTCCTGCCGCAGCAGGGGGGGAAAAAGAAAAAGAAATCTCAGTATAATTAAATTCAGGTACAAGACTCATGCGTGAGAGGCGTAGTGGAAACACGCCCCCTAGTGTTTGCTGCGTCTCCAGGATCCAGGAGTTTGGTAATAACCTTGCTCTGTGATCGGGAGCATCACTGGAGGAATGCGAGTGTGTGGACTTGGATGCTGAGTGTGGATGTAGCCCCGGGTGCCTGTGATCAGGGCTCATCATCATCTCTGCCCGCTGCAATGATGAGCACCGACAGCAGCGGTATAGTGGTGCTGGAGAGCAGCGGAGAGCAGCCTTCCACCACACTGGATCCCCTCAGCAGCACGCACTTACCGGGCAAGGCGACACCGAGCGGAGGCAGGTGCACCGTCTTCACGGAGAGCGGCTCCAAAGTCACAGCCAACGGGTTGCACGACATCGAGGACCGGATCCTGAGGATCACCGGATACTATGGCTACAACCCTGGCTACTCCAGTCATAGAAGTGAGTGAAAGACGAAGAAATTAAAAGATAAAGAAGATGCGTAAAAAAAACCCAAAGTAGACTGGTGGTGTCATTAGATTAGTGGATGCGGCAGTTTCTCTGACAGGTGTGAGTCTTAGAACGGCACAGTTTTATTATATATTTGCACTGTGAGAGCATTGCATGCATTTTGTTAATTGCATGTTATTTTTATATACATTTTATATTTTATATTACATTTTATCGTTTAAAAAACAGCTGTGACCTGCTTTTTATTATTGCTTCATATGGAGCAGCAGATTGTCAATCACGTTCACTGTTACCCGGGGGGGGGGGCGGGGGATGTGCTTGGCCCATCAATCTCAGTGACAACACGCACACGATCACGCAATCACACGCACGCACGCAATCATACGCACACGGTTGTGAGTACTTCACATAGACATAATGAATTCATAAAGCCCTTACACTAACATTAACCATGACAACTGGATGACCAATCTTAATCCTAATTTTACTCCAAACTGAATCAGTAACCCTGAAAATACCCTACAAGAAAACATCCCAACAAGGACAGTGTCCAACACAACAAGACATTTACAGTAAAAAAATGTCCTTACTGCACACACACATACAGTACACAGAATCACACACGAGGTTTTGTGTTTTCTAAACACTTCAAATAAATACAGTTTCATGCATCACTTAGCCACTTATTTTAACCTTACCCTTAATCTAATCTGACCCTAATTTTAATCCTAACTCCAAACTCAATTTGAATAAAAAACACTCACTGTGTTCCTGCAAAAGGCAGTCCCCAAAACAATAGTTTTCCATTTAAAAACACTGTCCCCTCAAGTACAGCTATTCAGTACCAAGAACACACCCACTCACAAACACTGCTGCTTAGTGCGTATAATAACATCATTAGTTGAACACTCTGATTTAAAGTTGTGTTTCAGAGTAGATAAAATCCTATAAGTGAGTAAAACCTTATAGGTCTCAGGAGGCAGCCCTGTCCTCCTTGGACATTATGGCACTGAGCACTGAATAAACTCTGTGGCCGTACACCTCAACCTAAGTTATCTCAGTAAGATTGTTACTTTTAAGACCACAATGGCCTTAAAATTAAAAATATATTCCTAACTCAGACATATACAGAGTCACTGTCTGTGTCTCCCGTCCACCTTGTCCACCTTGTCCACCGTCTGACTGCAGCAGGCTTCCTTTGAGTTTCATTACTGTCTCCAGCTGGGTCTGCGTGGTTCTGGTTAACAGTTCCATCCAGACAGAGAGAGGAAAAATACTGTCAAAGTACCAGAGGATGGCGCTCATCCTCGCTTGGTCGTAGCTTTAACCAGATTTAGCCAAATCAGCTTTTGCCTCATCGTACGGTTTTTGTTTCTCCACTAGGGGTGTAATAGAGCTGTCACAGTTTGTGCAAACACACGTACAGAAAGAAAAGAGAGTAAATACGTTTATCAATATTTAACGGCACAATGAGGCAGCATATTTGATTCTAAATTATAATGAATTTTTAAATATGGCCAAATGGTGTCCATGCAACCGTCAGCCGTGTTAGTAAATACTGAATATTTAACACTCAGCCTGTCAAATATGTGTGTGAATGTGCAGCAGGCTGAGATACGGAGGCTGTTGAGGACTTGAAAACTTGTCTATTATTTCCCTTTGTCCATGTGCACTTGATTGGTGGAGTAACATTCTGAAATCTGCTGACACTAAGAGAGAGAGAGAGAGAGAGAGAGAGAGAGAGCTGATGAGGCACTTTGTTTGCGGATGATCTTTAGAATTCTTGCCCTGGACTTGTGTTCGACCGTGTCCAGTGCCAGGAAGTAGATAAGAGGCGTAGAGCTACCTTTGCAGTGCCCTCTGCACCGAGGCTATAAATCTTTGGTTTTTAACAAATGGCTTTATTTTAATAAAGCAGTTTTCACAGAACAGGATTGATTCTCTGCCTGTTGTGTTAAAATGCTGTTTCAATTTTGTGCAACATTGCTACAGTGAACATAATAAAAGAACAAATATATATATATTTAAGGATGCACAGATGTGGCTCAGAGTCAGGGCGTGTTCTCTTCAGACCAGAATGTGGAGGGTTCAATTCCAGGCTTTGCTAGTATGTGATATTATGATGATGTTATTAAACTCTGTGTTGCTCCTGACAGCTCTTTTGGCAGTTGAAGCGTCATTACTGTAGTGCTGGAAAAGGTTGAGTAGAAGTGGAGATCACATGTCATCAGAGATGTATTATATTTATCCTCCTCAAGCATTTTTTTCCTAAAATTAATTAGACACTGTCACTTAACCCTCCAAACATCCCTCGTCTGCTAGTTTCAAGTAAACACTTTCCTTAAAAATGGATTATAGACTGGATTATACAGGTGGCAACTCTGAGCAATTGGTTCCTCTTGAAGCTCGGTTCCATTTATTTATAACTGAACAATTGGTGACAATACATTAGATCGTGTAATATTTAGAATTAGAGTATTTTCTATTGGAGTTCTGCTACAAAGATCTACAAAAACAGTTAAATGAATGAATAAATGAATGTACAACAGCAGTGAAAGTCACTCTTTTGATCTCATACCTTATTTTCTAACCTACAGAGATCTGTTCCGAGAGGAACTTTTCCTTCCCCACATCCGAGGTGTGTGACTTAAAAAGAAACAAACCTCAACCTCTTTTTTCTTTTTTCATTTCTCATTTTTCTCAAGTGTCCCTTCGACCACTGGTATCATTAGGAGCGACCTGCACAGGCTCAACAAGCAGTCCATTAGCTCCACTGTAGTGAATCAACCCATAACATTGCAAGGTTTGCTGTATTGTGACAAGCTGTACAACGAGCGGGAACTTCCACGAGGTTGGCCGTTTCACAAAGAGCACGACTCGTCAGAAAAACTGGGGTCTGTTTTATTGTGCAAGGAGGAACAATAAAGAATGACCACCAGGTGGTCACTGGTTCGCTTCAGGTATCTTGCGGCGCCATGGTCCAAAGCGTCTTAGTTTAACCTGATTTCTGCAACGGCCGACGTCCTGGTCCTGTTCTTCTGTGTCCTCCACGTTCACCCCAGTTGTTGTAGTTCCTACTCATTAGTGTTGGTTTCTGGTGCAGGGTTTTCTACCCAAACTTTTCGATCAAATTTGAGGATTTCAACTGTGGGGTGATCATGAGGGAGTCAGAGGGCATGACCAAACCACAGAATGTGATACAGGGTCAAAACGCAGGGAGTTGGTCAGTACGCTTGTTCAGTACGCTTCCCAAACATCATAGCAACGCAAAAGAAAGCTTCTTTTTGTCCAAACTTTCCAGAACAGAGTCTTACAGTATTCTCCTGGGACCCATGCTAACAGCTGCATTAGTGTCCAACCCGAGAACATTAGACTTGGACTGCGACGCAGCAGATCATAATGGACGCTGCACCATGTTCACTAGAGCATCTGCAGACGGTCACGTTTGTCACGAGGGCTCAACGTAAATCCGCTGTCATCTGTGGAGAGAATAAGGAGCCAAGGACAAAGCTCACATGTTCCCTGGTCGATGCCAGTCGATGCACGATGTCCTGCTGTAAGCACAGGTACTATCAGGAGACGTCTTGTCCTCGGGCACTATCTCCGTAAGAGTCAGCTGGACGTCATTTTTGTCAGACTGATACCAGGACTAGCTGTTGGGTCGTTGACCTTTTGTGACCTTATGTCTGTCTCTTCTGGGGTCTCCTGGTATCTGCATGTTTAGGCCTGAAACCTCCTCTTGATAGTAGACTTTCCAATCCAAAGTGGAAGTGAATGATTTGGTGTAGAGCCATGTTAGGTTGTAAGGAAAAATAAATTAGAATGTAGAGAGAAATCAGTCAGAAAAGCGCTCACTTTTCAGATTTTTTTTTCTTCAGGCCTCTCATATTTAATTGTAATTTGATTTGCATCATCAAACTGAAGTGGCTTCATCAACAGTCTTTGTGTTCTAAGAACCCAGAGTTTTTTTTCATTACGTGTCTCTTTATGTTTTTAGTAGTGTAGAAAAGCATGACTTCCGTGTGTCGTATGTGTGAAGAAGCAGCAGCTGCTGAGTGTTATCACATTCTACACCTCATCTACTTATTCTGTAATCTGTAACTTTATGCTTTACTCAAAATCCCAAAGGAAAAGTGATTTTGTGGAAAAACAGGACCTGATCCAATCAGGACGTGTTCCAGTTGAGTCTTTCTCTTTGTTTGTTTCATTTGAGAGTGTTTCAGATGGAGGCAGTGGAAAAGGAAATGACTCCGACTCTCATTAGCATGTGCCTTTAAACGGCGTCAGCTGCAGTAGACTGCCCATGGATGCAGTTTTACACAGAAACGTTTTAACATTTAAAAAGCTCTGAACATATATTTAAATGGACACATTTAGGCAAGATGAGACATTTAGATGCTGAAGACTCAACTATTACATCCATAAAGTTTATTATGTCAAATGGAAAAAATATCTTATTCAAACCAATGCTTAAATGACAGAATATGTGGCGTAAAACAAAGACTGTAATAATAAGCTGAATGAGATTTGACCGTTTAATTTGTAAATAAACAAAAATAATTTAGTAAGAATTTGTTTCTCGAATGTAACTTAGAAAGATAAATAGCACAACACACTAGGGTATCTTTTTTTAAATTTTTCTCGATATCCATGAAAATAACACCAATACTAGGGTATCTTTTTTTAAATTTTTGCTTGGTATAACAATCTTCTCGATATCCATGAAAATAACACCAAAAATACAGCCTTGGTAAACAGGTTTAAAAAATAAAAATAAACCAGGGTAATAAAACACATCTTAGAATAATAAAAAAAATGCAATAAAAAAGTAAGAAAATGCAATAAAAAGTATCACATAGTCTAGGAAGCTGCAATTTTTATATTTTTATATATGTACATATATATGTATACAAACATGTATACATATGTATATACACGTATATGTACAATGATATATGTTTATATATGTATCTACAGCACATACATACAGTATGTACAGCTCTTTATGTATTCACAGAGAGTTTAACCAATAAAATATAGTAACTAAACTAAACAAAGTATCTCACAAGTAGAAAATGAAACTAAATGTCATTTTCAGTTAAACTTTTTTATCACAGGTCTCCATCTGTCCCGTCTGTCTCCACTACGGAGGCAGAGAAAATGAAAGCTGCTGTGCTGCGGGTGATGTGATTTGTCAGGGTGAGGAGCAGGTGTGGACTGCACACCCTGCCTCTAAAACCATCTGCAAGTGGAAGGCTTATTGGATCTGAGAGACATTTTTACACATTTTACTGAGAGAAACCTGCCACCTGTTGCCCTGTCTTAGTCCCAGCATCCACCAAATATGCTTTTGTCTGCTCTATGTCACAGTCACAAGAGTATATTTCCAGACATTAATCATGTCTGGATGTATACTCTAAGTAGAGATCATCTGATGTCCTTCAAGCTGGTGGGTATTGTTTTCCACAAAGGGTGACAAAAAAAAACCCCAAAACAAAACACGTGAATAGAACAGAAGGCTTATCCTTCTAAAGCCTTTATAATTATATATTTGGTGACATCCTGTTGCCAGTTTAATATTTTGGCCATCTGTGTTGAATGTGGAGATGCTTCAGAATTGTTGACTACATGTGTTCACAGGATATAGATGACATCCATACTGCCTGGCTATTACACAATGACTTATACCAATAACACTGAAAGCTAACAAGCTGCATCACTTCTGCAGCAGTTTGCACAGACACAAGCACCTCTATAAATACTGTACGTGCACCAGAGAAAAACTGAAATTGACTTTGAATCAGGGAAAAGACTCACCGGCACGAACAGCAGTATATAAGAGCAATAACTACGGCTCCTGCCGGAGCGGATTACTGTTTTTGTGAGCAGCAAATGCTTCCCAAGCAGCTCCCAGACGGCCATTATCATAATTTGTTGTGTATTATTTTGAATGGGAAAATGGCCTGGTCTGTAGGGCTGGCATCGCTCCCCGTTAGGAGAGCAGCTCCAGTGTGCGGCGAGTGACAGGTACACGGAGTAGAAGAGCTGACATCACAGCGACACAAGCACAGCACAGCCTGGCTGACAAGATAATTATAAATATATACAGGATATAAAGGAAGGCCATGACATAACACGGTGTGTTTCCTGTTCACTTTAGTCCAGGAGTCAGGTACCATTTCGACAGCACTGGTACTGATTTGTAGCTGGCTTTGCAGTTCTCAGACCATTTATAGTGGCTGTTATCAGCACACTGAAGCTTCACTGTTCATCTCCTCACACGCGCCTCAGAATCCTGTGCATGTGTGCACTTATTTTGGACCGTCCTGCTCCCATGCCGGCTCACTCTTTGCTATTTATAGCTGAACCAGAGTGGAACGGGATGTGAGCTTTGGCCGAATGACTGCTGGAGTGCTGTTAATCCCACAACCTCATGGGAATGAGCAGAAACACCCGGCAAGTACTGTATGTGTGCAGTATTACTGCATACTGTTGGAGCTAGGGAAGTGCTGACCTGCGCTCTGGTCACGTGACAAGGTGATGTACGTTAGTTGACTGGCCCCAGTGATGAACTTCAGTTGCTAAAATAAGCAGTTTCTCTAATAAAGTTTTTTTTCATTACATAATAGAAAAGCGTGGAGCGTGGATGGTTTGTAATCTGCACTTTTTTTCCCAGTAGTTTCATTACATAATAGAAAAGTGTGGAGCGTGGATGGTTTGTAATCTGCAATTACACACGAAGCAATTTAGGATGCCTGTCAGTAGCTCCACACTGCCCCCATGCGGGGTCTTATTCGTATAACAACAATCAATGGACCATTCATATTTTCCGGTCAGTAAACATTAGAACACACCGTTAGTCTAAACTTTCTTTGTTCATGTTAAAGTTGTTCTGAACAGAGGCAACACTGCGTCACAAGCACGTCACAACATGTCAACAAGTACTTCCGGCAAACTCTATGTAACATATTATTATCTATTTTTAAAATACGTTATAGTTACTAATAACAAAATAAAAAAAAATCTGATGTGGGTTTTAAGAGAGAGGCAAAAGTTAGGTACTGAGACGAAAACACAGCATTAACTCCAATCTGTTGTCTGACAAAGTCGCTAGCATTTAGCTGAGTGTAGCAGAGGTTGATCTGATGTGATTTTGGACGTCAAGAATGCGTGGAATAATTTTAAATTTCACTTAATTGTTGTGAAAATAATCCAAACCAGTTTTATGTTTGTGGCCATGTAGAATGTTTGTCTTAAATGTACGAGTTTCCTGTATGAACACATTTGACACAATCGAAAAATACACATCGACCGCAGCTACTGTTTTTAAAATCCAATAATAATGATTTTTATATTCACGACAGGAAAATCCATCCAAATCCAATAATAATAATTTTTATATTCACGACAGGAAAATCCAATAGTTGCAAATAACACCATAACATTTAGAGTTTTAGAGTAAAAATCGTGTGTTCAAACCAGCTCTTTCTGCACGTCAACTCACAATATCCACCACTAGGTGTCCTCATTTGACAAATTTCCACCTTCGTTTTAGCTGACTTAATGAAGCACATCTGGACATCATTTTTTGCCAGTTACTGTATGTTTGAAAGGTCGACCTGTTGACAGCTCTCCGGAGCCCACGGCTTTCGTTCACACAGCCGGAAGTGTTGGGGTTTTTTTTAACTTTGCTGATGAAACATATGATCCATATAGTGTGAAGTGTTTGTTGATCTAAATGACAAAAGAGCCCAAATGAGTTACAAGCATCACTGTGCACAAGGGGCCCACTGTTGCTATGGTGTGGAAGAGAGAGCTTTGGTTTGTGATGCAAGATTGTGTCACACTGGTCTTGGTAAAGGCTGACGGTGCTGTATGAACGTGTCTGAGTTGAAATGATGTCGTTTTTATTCAGCTGATTATTTGTCTTTGGTTATTCTGTTGCTGTTTGACTCCAGTTTGTCTTGGTTTGTATTGTAAGGCACAGCGTAGCGATGTCAAGTTAACTGCGATGTAGATGAGCATAACGCAGTACTAAACGCAGTAACACAAAACTGCGTGAGTTTTGGGTTAAAAAAACAGCATTGTAGACCTGGCAGTTTGTGCTT
The DNA here is from genome assembly GCF_000523025.1 of Cynoglossus semilaevis. Lineage (NCBI taxonomy): Eukaryota > Metazoa > Chordata > Actinopteri > Pleuronectiformes > Cynoglossidae > Cynoglossus > Cynoglossus semilaevis. The sequence goes on along the minus strand of NC_024307.1, from coordinate 5,335,399 downwards.
GTTATCAAGCTGCGCTGACTCCTCAAGCTAGCAAAAAATGGGTTTTTGACAGGGCTGAAAACATATTGGTAATAAGTTTCCTATGCTAAACAAATGTTATAATTACTGAATAGGGAATAAAATAGGAAAATAAAGTAGATGTTTATGGACATATTTGAATAGATGAAATCAAAGTGTTGAAGGTGTTAAGATATACAATATATAATGCTGTTTGATGAAACTACTGCTGTTTATATTGTATATCTTAACACCTTCAACATTTTGTTGACTGTCACTTAAACAAAAGGCCTGTTTTCACTGTGATGCTGTTTGTTATTTAAAACAGCTTAGTCTAAAACCTCGTTGGAGATTGAGCTGCGACCACTGCCAGGTCCCAGGTATTTCTCTTAATCCGATACTGATTAGCCTCCCGGGCTCTGCTGACTCAGCTGTTTCTCTGTCCTCTCCCTGTCTGTTTGTCTGTCCCTCTGTTGGCTGCACCGCTCAGCTGAGCTATTTTTAAGTTTAACCCTCCTGGTCGAGGTCAATCCACATCCCCTTGGCTCATCTCTGTTTACACATGGCCCAACCAGTACCATCATCCAGACCAGCATCTGTACTAGATGGAAAATAAAGTTTACTCACTGTATTCATGAAAAGTACCAGTAAATGAGAAGGTACCACATCTTTACTGTATTTTTTATTGGACAACAATGGCAACAACCCTAATCCATGAGACTGACACGAGCACAACTAAAAAAAAAGTCTGCTCTGGACATCTCTCTTTGGAAGCTGTAGAACTAGTCAATGAGGAACATTACAACAGAACACGTCTTGGACCATGGAGACAAGAAGTTTAAAGACACAAGCTGAAAAACTGTTTTTTTTTTTTGGGGGGGGGGTCAAATAAAATAGCCATTTTGTTAATTAAATTTTGAGTTTAGACATGGTTAGATCAAAACCTGGTGCAAAGCTTCTATTATTCTATTTGGTTTTCATTTGAGTTTAGTTCTACACAGTTCCATCAACTGTAGGAGGCAGCGAAGAGACAAGTCTGAACATGTTCCGTTCTGATCAAGATCAGGGACTTTTTTTTTTTAAAATGGTAACCTCTGTCTTAGAACGTTTTTAACTTACAATTTTGACTCATTATACACAATAAAATTAAGGTTTTTTATTTATTTATTTTATTTTAACAGCAAAACCATTTATATAGTATAAGTTTATTGCATGTCCAAGTGTTTTTGCACACAATAAAATTAAGGTTATTTATTTATTTATTTTATTTTACCAGCAAAACCATTTATATAAAGTTTATTGCATGTCCAAGTGTTTTTGTTTTTCCCAGGACGTACTGTAGCTGTTCTGTAGCTGCTCGGCTCGTATTGATTTTACTCAGAGTGAACGGCGCGCTGCACAGCTTATATTAAGATTATATTACAGACTGCCAGGCCTCATGTGTCCAACCGCATACACTTGACACTGACATATCATTGAAACGCAGGCACGGTTTTTCACTTCAGATCCATTAAATGTCCGACTGGAAAAACCGCAGATTGGAGATAGAACGGCAGAAGGGCTTTCCTTGAAATGGAAACTCCAGAGCACGCTTCTAACGTATGAGTCGTATAAGACGGACTGACAGTCCTCAGGTCAGCATGAGCTGATGGGTTTCCCCTGACTCAGCAACACAGGTGAAAGAAATACAGTGTTGGATTAAAGCAGCAAATTCGCAGTGTAAATATTTAATGTAGAAAGTGCTCCATTAACAACCTGGTCAGAGTTGTTTACAGGAGGTTCAGTCAGGGAAGTTGAAGCACATTCAGAAAACTGGGACGGAGGAGAACCTCAGCCATCCAACTGCTGTTCTGTTCAGGATGGTAGATAGTGGTCACATGTTTCTAAGTAAATGTATGGAGTGACACCATACTTTTGTCCTGTTAGCAAGCAAGCTAACCAAAAGAGAGCTGTTTTCAAGGGCAACTGAAACCGACTGTAGTTCATTCAACGAAGAAGACGAAGCAGAAGAA
>NC_024307.1:5327288-5332896 GCF_000523025.1 Cynoglossus semilaevis | reverse complement strand
TGCAGACGTGGTGGTGGCAAACTCCCATCTGTGTAAGAGTGAAAACTCCATAATTGCCCCAGTGTGCGACTCATCTGTTGGATTGTCATGTGGATAGAAGCCAGATCACTTGACGAGCTGTGAGTAGTTTTCAGAGATCTACCGCAGCGGTGGAGGCGACGGCACGAAACTCACTTCACTGAAGAAGTAACAGAGAGCGGGTGGAGGAGACAGGACAAGGGTATGTGGAGGGAAGGGGTGAGTCTGGTCAGGTAGAAGTGGAGGACAAGAGCGATGGAGAGAGGATGGAGCAGAGGAGGCGGCAGCGGCCTGCGAACGCAGCATAATTAGTCAGGGCTGCTTGGTTACCTTCCAAACAAAGCTGCTGATTTGTGGGGCAGAAGACGAGGAGGAGAGCAGCCAGTGAGACAGAAAAGAGGAGGGGGAGGACGGAAGGAGACGAGGGGAGTGATTGCACCACGCCACACACACTTGAGGCTCAGTCTCCCTTGGAGACGGTGGAAGCGTCGGATCATGGCATGACAGTGGAACAGTAGTCTCCACTTTGCTGCACTTTCACTGAGCTGTGTCTCCATCCAGTGAGACACTGGAGGACAGAGGGGGAGAGAGAAAGAGAAAGAGAGAGAGAGAGAGAGAGAGAGAGAGAGAGCATCACAAGGCCTGAGAGCAAGAGGTGGGCTGGAAAAGAAGAGAGAGTCGGGACTGGAGTGCTGCAGGAAGACAAAAGAAGAGGAACAACTAGAACGCCTGAAGACGAGGTGGACGAGTCTGGAGAATGCTTAAAGCTAAGCAGAGGAGGTGCTGAACTTTCAGTCACAGGACCCAGCCACACACACACACACATACACACTTCCCAGCGTGGGACATAGTGTGTGTCGTCCCAGTGGAGGATGAAGAAGCACTCAGCCCGAGTGGCTCCTCTCAGCTCATACAGCACTCAGGTCCTGACCTGCCCCGTCTCTGAAGGTAAACTGACAGGACGGAGAACACAGGCCCGTCGGTGTGTGTGTGTGTGAGAGAGAGTGTGTGTTGCATGAACTTTGTCTCTAGCGTTATTACATCTGATGGAGTGTTTCCCATAAGGCAACTAGATCGCAGTAAAATGGGAAAAGACTTTGACGAGAGCTTTTGACAGATTTTCTCCTGAGACAGTTTGTGTTTTTTCCGTGCCAGGTAGAAAGTACAAATGAAGTAGTCTCGGTGGTACTGCAGTAGAGGAAGTGCATGTATGTTGTTTTGGCAGTTTGACCCAGCACTGAGGACAAACTCGATCCAGCACACTGTAACTGTAACTTTCCTGTTTTTCTTCCCGTCATTCCTCATTCCTCCACATCCTCGGATCCACTGCAACTTGGAGTATCTGCAGATACCGATATCAATCAATATCAAGGCGATAGCTTCCCTGTTCACATCATGTCGCGCAAAGTTAAGTTGAGCCAAGATATCGGAATTATAGTTGGGGTTTTTTTTATGTTCAATTCTGACATTTTGACCAAAATCCAACCGAATGTAAACCCGACTATCAGAACCATCCACCCCTAATCACAACCACATCATTTGACCTAGTTTGGACAAAGCTGTAGTTAGCCACACCGCCACACTGTTTACAGTCCACGACTTTGGGCTTCATGTTGGTTTCAGCAGGGCTCCATCCATCAGTGTCAATGGCGAGGCTGCGTCATTGGCAAGGATAAAACACAGAAAGGATTGAAAAGGCTTGAGCAGAACACTGCATCACTCAGGGGTGATTTGCATTATGAATGGGCGCCGGATGCTAATTATTAGCATGAAATTACTCAGTGTTGACGCTTTAAAAATGCACCTTTATCAAACGGTGTGGATCTGGTGGAAGATTTACTATGTTCTTTTGTTTAATCACATTTTTAATTCTTAAGCCCAGGCTTTGCTTTGTAACCTGTTTTTTTTTTTTTTATAGCAGCGTGAACAGTCAGCAGTAACACCCGAGTGCATTTGAGAAAATCATTTTGGCCACGAGAGCTGTTTTGCTGTGACAGGGGAATAGTAGAGTTATAATATTACTGCATCCTGGCACTGCATCAGTGTGTAGTAGCTCTCACTGAAGCGCAGGAGAGACCGTGCCAGACTCTCCAGGTTTGGAAGTTGTTTTGCGTGAGGGTGAAAAAGAGAAAGAGGAAAAGAAACGTCTGCAGCGTCTCTCCTGCAGTAATATCAGATCTCAGGTTTGTAGCGCAGCAGCCTCCACCAGGCTCACTGGGTTGATTAGGAATCTTTACAGTGACTGAACCTAATTAGACCAAATCCCTTGATAATCCTACAGAAACAAATCTGTATCAGTGTCAAACACTTTCACTGCTGTACAGGTCTGGTCTGCCACCAGCTGGAGTTTTTCAGTTATAAAAACATAAACTCTGAGAGTCGTCGACACTTTCACATTTTAAATGTTTTGATTTTTATCTACTGCATATTTTATTGGGCTCTTGCTTCAAACAGTAGGATGAGTGAGAAAATTAAATTTTCCCTCCGAACAACAATGATCCAGTGGTGGGGGAAAAAAATGAAATCACAACTGAATTCTGTGTCTTATATACACTTCACACTGAAATTGTAAAACGAGAACAGTTCATTACCTTTCTGCCTATTATGCCTAAGTCTCAGCATTGTGGTTTTTGAGAAAACAGCAGAGAAATTCAGGTTAGAATCCAGATTGTTTTTCGTCTTAATGTTGATGTTTTTTACTCTTATCTCAATGTTGTTCCTGGCAAAAAACAAACAAACTGCAAGATTTTTAGATTCTACAATGATCCAGTGGTGGAAAAAAAATTAAATCACATCTGAATTCTGTGTATACACTTCACACTGAAATTTTAAAGAGGGAACAGTTCATTACCTTTCTGCCTATTATGCCTAAGTCTCAGCATTGTGGTTTTTGAGAAAACAGCAGAGAAATTCAGGTTAGAATCCAGATTGTTTTTCGTCTTAATGTTGATGTTTTTTACTCTTATCTCAATGTTGTTCCTGGCAAAAAACAAACAAACTGCAAGATTTTTAGATTCCACTAGGAACTGAAAAGCATAATAGATATTATAGTATTAGCATCTCCTCCACCATTGATTATTTTTTAGTTTAACAAGTTGGCTCAGTTTTGTGTTAAATATCCAAAGTATAAATATTATAATATGATGTTGTTATATGATCTTATAGTTCAGACTATGGTTTGTTATTTAGTTATATGTTAAGAATGCAGAACTTTTTGACTAACTTTGAAGAAATTAAAATTTAGTGAAGGAATCAAATGAAAGATTACACTATATGCTTTAAACACTTCCTGCAGTTCATGGTTTAATAAATCCAATTTAGAGGAAAATGGATGATAAAACACCAGACACAAGGTATCTCAATAGACACCATACGTATGTGATTCAAGGACTGATGTTCCACTTCAACTCTAAATAGGATCAAAACGTTCAGAATTTACATCATGTTCTATTTAAATAAATGAATTATGCTATAAATATAATTGAGCCAGTTTTATCAAAGTAATAAATTTAGTGAAAAGTAGTTTTGACAGACTTATTTTTACTGAGCTAAGTGCTTATTTTGACAACATATTTCTACACTTTTACTTTATTAGATTTAGGACATTAATGTGAACTGTAATTGAGCATTTTAAGTATTTAATCTTTAAAGTCACACTGGTTTATACCATATTTTCCAAACTACAAGTCGCTCCGGAGTATAAGTTGCACCAGCCAAAGGATGAAAAAAAAAGTGCGACTTATCGTCCGAAAAATACAATATTTGTTTTCTGGTTAATAACAATAACAATATTGTAATAATAATAAATAATAATTTGTTTGCATAACCTTATTGTTCCTGCAACCATGTTGTTCCTGTGACCTTCCCAGAGATCACACTAAGGACTGAAGTCTGAACATCCATCCATGTCAGTTTACTAGTGAATACAAAATGACTTTCAAATACGCCCAGGTACTTCTGTTACTCGACTGTAGGTGCAGACTTTTAAATACAAGTGGACCTAAAATGTCCTCCTTTGGAGAATTTTTTTTTTAAATTAGTAGCCCACGGTAGCAGAGCTCTGGTGTCTGTGTCTGTGGTCATGCTGGATGTGGCAGAACTTCACATGCTGAGCAAGCGAAGAGCACACAGGCAGCCAACACCCAGCACATGTCATCTGTTATGCCTGCACTGGTGTAAATTGATCACACTGTTGAGAGGTAAAGAACGGATCTGAGCTGAGTCTCCGGAAGTACACACACACACACTCACACACACACAGACGCAGAGTGAAAAAGAGAGGGAGAGTTCAAATTTAGAAAACATTCACTACTGTGGTCCATTAAGACATTTGGTCCAGATCCTTGTGCATCTGTGGCGTTAAGCTATAAATAACTAATTGTTTTTAATACAATTAAATAAATACATTTCCATAGGTGCAATTAACACTGCACTACAGTCCAACCTGGGGTGTCAAGGTTGAAATGCCTCTCCCCTGGTGGTCATGTGGTTAGTTTGTCTCTCAGCGTCTCAGGTTTCTGTGTTCCCCTGACCACAGTACACTACTGTATACACTACAGCATCTGCTGCCTCTGGACTATAGCTATTTATAACATTTATAACATGCATGACCATAATGGTAACAAAGAGCATTTAAATAACTGGTCGTTGCCTTAATGCAGGAAATATAAACTATGGGAATTAAACCTATGACCTTTAGTAGAGAGTTATTACATTTGCTTTAAGGGAGAAGAAAATACACACTGTTAAACTCATGTGGTGATGAAGGCTTTAGTCTCTGATGACACCTGAACGTTGGCCACTTCTAACAATGACACAGCCCTGCCAGACATCTCTAACAAATGTGCAATATTTGGACTGTTTTTTGGCCTCTTTACGGCCAAAGTCCAGCACTTATTTTGCCATCCTGTTGCCCAGATTTGGCATTAAGTGTGGACCTGCCATAAGTGCCATAAGTCAAATATAAATAAACAACTGTATTCTGCTGAACAATTTTTCCTTTCTGGGCCATAAATGGTTTGTCTTCTTGGATCAATAAGGCCAACTTCTTTGGCCCAAATATCTGGCTTTTGATCTTTATTAAGGGTAAAGATGTTGGTTTAAAAAAGTGGGGTATAAAGTTGGGTGGGGGAGGTGGGGGTGCACCAGCTCTTATTGAGTTAATTTTATTTGTTCCACAATGGGAAAATTCCCTGATTTGTAATTTTATCAAGTTTATTTTATTTTTGTTTCAATCTGTTTTTTTCAAGGAATTAACATATGTTGTTTTTTTTTTTTTAAATTAAAGTTCCGATGAGATTTCAAGTGAGTGAATTTATCATTTAAAAAGCTGTGTCGGAATCAGTTACGCAGCTGGATTTGCATTCTTCTGCTTCTTCTCTTCTCAGGAGAGGATGGTTTAGAGTCTCACGCAGAGACACCAGGCAGTGAGACCAGTGAAGAGAGCCGGTCCTACCACACCTGCACCAGCACAGCCCTGAAGGTGCTGGGTGGTCTGCTGTTGGTGCTGTGTGTGTCCTCCTCCTGGGTTGGTACCACTCAGGTGGTGAAGCTGACCTTCCAGTCGTTCTCCTGTCCCTTCTTCATCTCA
>NC_024307.1:5299340-5327253 GCF_000523025.1 Cynoglossus semilaevis | reverse complement strand
ACTCTGCACATGTGATATCGACGCGGGAGAAGCAGACGCCCATGCAGAAATTCAGGTAATTGGCCTTTTAGTAAATTAACAAAGAAACGCTTACGAGTATCACTTTAAGGGAAGTTTAGAAAATCAATCAATCAATCAATCAATCTATCTATCTAATGTTGATCACATTTCCAATAGGTATCATGCACGATCAGATACTCTAGGTTTTATATTTCAGTACATCTTATTGAACTACAACACATATTTCAAAAAAGGTTTTTACCAACAATGTACGAGTTAGAGCATATTAAACAAGTGGGCGTGGTCATCTAATTACAAAACAAAACAATTTCCAAGCCTTTACATCCTGAAATTGAAAGCTGACAGAGAGGTTCTGCAGTTCCACTGGCACCGCCTTCATCCAAGCTCTTATAGTATCTAGTATCTCTTACCATACATGGTCTATTTTCCTCTACATCGTATCATATTTAAACTTAGAACCAGTAAATGAGCACATGGAATCTCCTGAACGCGAAATCTTTTGCTCTTTGCACTTACTTTTGGTAAAATTTAAACTCCCCTGACTTTTTTTTACTAAGAACCAAGGAACTAAGGAGCTAAGATGTCCAGTCTCAAGGCAGGGTTCTTATTACTGCAATGCTGAACATAAAAGAGCGTTGCCAGAAGAAAGAGATGACGTGTTTTCCTTTCCTCTCCTTAAATTTCTCTCTAAAAGGGAGTGCAGCAAGTTTTTCGGAGAAGATGGGATGACTCTGAAGCTTTTTGTCAAGAGAACTGCACCCTTTTCCATTCTGTGGACCCTTACCAACTACCTGTACCTCATGGCCTTGAAGAAACTGACCGCCACCGACGTATCTGCTCTCTACTGCTGCCACAAGGCCTTTGTCTTTCTCCTGTCCTGGATCGTCCTCAAGGACCGCTTCATGGGCGTACGGGTTGGTATCAACACGTCAACAATGCAAATCTTTTCGGTGAAGATCCTGATTTGACTAATGGCTCCTAATCTGTACCTGCAGATAGTGGCGGCCATTATGGCCATCACAGGTATCGTCATGATGGCCTACGCTGATGGATTTCACGGTGACTCCTTCGTGGGTGTGGCTCTTGCTGTGGGCTCAGCTTCGACATCAGCTCTGTACAAGGTGAGCCATGGTCCAGATGAACCTTCTGTGTGACCGCATACATAATACCACACATATAAACCTGACTTTTGTTCACTATAAACCAGGTGCTGTTTAAGATGTTCCTTGGGAGTGCCAACCTTGGAGAGGTGGCTCACTTTCTTTCGACTATGGGCTTCTTCAACCTCATCCTAATCTCCTGTGTGTCCCTCATCCTCTACTTCACCAAAGTGGAGCACTTGGGCTCATTGTCCTCACTGCCCTGGGGATACCTTTGTGGACTGGCAGGACTGTGGCTAGGTGAGAAAATCCTTCAGGGTTTACACTTTACCAGTGTATTGTGTTTTGACAAGGCAAAAAATAAAATAAAAACATAGGGAAGTATTTAATGACTACATCACTGTAGTTGACGACAACACTAATTCATCTGCCCTCACTAGGATGCAGAGCTGATTTCTAGCTTGACAGAAAAAGTTTCCTTAATAAACATCTAGAAGTCTGAGCTGCGTTTTAGATACTGAAATAATAAAAAAAACTGCTCCGAAACTAAATGTAATAAAGTATTACAATCTCTATTATATTTCTGTCTTCATTAGCATCAAGATTTTGGGTAAATTGTTTATTTTTTATCTAAAATATTGTTGTTTTTTTAAACACAATCTTTAAAACTATTTTTTGAATCAATAAATGCGATATGCGCTTAGCTCAATGCAAACGTACAGTGAAAATCCCATTGACGGGCTAACGTATTGTTAGCGCTCCGGTTTCTTTCATTCTATTTATGGAAAAACAACTTAAACAGCAGCAGACTACATTGTTTAACTTAAGGTACTCACAGATATATGTCCCCGCATGCTCAGCAGAGGAAAAACGTACACATAAAAGCAACTTTCTTTGCTTTAAAACTCCGCGGCAGTGCAGTAAAGTACGGCAAGGCAACATAGACAAAAAGTCAAAACTCACTTTAATATTGTAAGTGAGCCTCTATAAGAAAGTTAAATATTTTATTGAATTGCATGCAAATGCAAAAAACGTAATTAAATTCCGTTTTATTTTAAAAAAGCAAAAAAGTACCGTAAAGTCCTAAACTTATTTAAATCAGCCAAGGTTTAATTTATGAGGGAAAAAGAATATTAATTAATTATTCAACATTAATTTTTTTGCAGCCTTTTACGCAGATGATTGATTGATTATCAATCTGTTTCATGAACATCTAAACATTGAGGAAATGCATTAAATTAAAGAAAGCATGAAATAAATCTTGGTAATAACTTTATCTTTATCCAAATATATTATGTGAATTTAACACAAATTTTAACAAACAGGTGAGAACAACATTCTTTAATTATTATAACTGATAGTTATTTTTATATGCTCATGTTGGTTTGAACATTCCAACTATAACTGATAGTTTTTTTTATATGCTCATGTTGGTTTGAACATGTTTCTCCTCCTCTTATTATCTTCTCCAGTGTTTAACATCTTGGTCCACGTTGGTGTGGTGCTGACCTACCCCATTCTCATCTCTATAGGGACACTGCTCAGTGTCCCAGGAAACGCAGGTAGAGTTCATGTATTGAGTAACTCACACCTACGTGGTAGCTCCTCATTATTATTCACAGATTTTTCTGACTGTGATTAAAGTGACTGCACAGTGAGTGCGAGTGCCCACATGAGCTGTGGTTTTGTGTGGAGAGGTCACTTCTTAAGGCCGCTGTGGCAAACAGATTACACAGCAAGTCTGCCTCTCTGCTCCTGGATACCCAATCATCAGTGTGCCTCCACAGACCCTGCAGATATTCTCTCTCTCTAAGGGAGGATCAGGTTGCCAAGGCGACATTAAATGCCTGCAAGTTTTTTTTTGTCTTCTTCCCTTTAACCACGATGGACTGCATAAAGGTCGGTGACGTAGGCCAACTCTGTCCCAAAGCTCCTGACCGCAAAGACACAGAGGATGAGGAGGATCACTTAAGCTCATTATAAGCCGTATTTGCCGCACTCATCCGCTACAGCCGCATTGTCCTGTGGTTGATCTTACTTTGTGTAATTAATCTCAATTTGTTTTCGTTCTCCCCCCCGCCCTTCTCTACACTCTCACTCCCCTCCTCCCTCATCTCCTCTAGCTGTAGATGTTCTGAAACATGAAGTGATCTTCAGTGTAGTGCGTCTGGCAGCTACCTGCATCATCTGTCTGGGCTTCCTGCTCCTGCTGCTGCCAGAGGAGTGGGACTCTGTCACCCTGCGCTTCCTGTCCAACATCGCCGACAAGAAGTCAGAGGAGCACGGCGAGGACCTCACAGAGTCAAGCGTCCACACCCGCAGCCGAAGTCGAGCAAACGGCACCGTCTCCATTCCTTTAGCATGATGATGGCGCGACGGCACGAGCTCGGCTTGGAGTCTCTGTAAACCAGTCACGGAGCTGATGTCTGCTTCCTTTGCCCACCCAGGTGGTGCGGCAGGACGTTCAGTCCACACGGACCCACCTTCAGGAAGACAGGAAGTATTGTTTTGAACTCATAACCCCTCTGTGGAGGTGCATATCTGCCCCCGTCACTACACTGCAGGAGGGAAGAAGAACACTGATGAAGAGGGGTTGAAAGTGTTTTTAACTTTCTGAAAATACTGCACACAGCCCTGTTCCTTGCACGCATCTGAACCAAGAGATTAGCCTTCCTTGACCTGCGCTGTGGACTGTATTCTGTGAATATAAATATTGGCAGGGCCACTTTGGCTTAACCCCCATATGTATTTAATATATTTATTTAGAGCTGTGTCAATGAGAATATGAATTTTAAGTCCACTATAATTATATTAGCATCATGTAACAGACTGGCAGTAATACTATGCGTTATGTACAGGATTTTGATTTTACAATAAAAAAACAAAAACAAATTTTCATTGCAGTGGATCAATAGATTTAATGAGTTTATTTTCACACTGCAACACAAATAGACCAGGTCTGTTTATGGTGCATAACATAACAGTCAACCTAAATCACCCCATATAGTATAGTATATTTTTATACTGCTATAATATAGACTGTAGTATATTCTTATTTCTTCTTATTATTATTTATTTTCATCTTGCTTGCTAACAGCATGGCCCAATAACATTGGTATTGCGGCCAGGCCTCTAACGAAGTATATGCTGAGGCGGCACTTTACATTAACATTGATGATGTCATTTAACCACACTGAAATAAATGAGCCAGAAGAAACAAAAGGAAGTCACGTTGCTGCTCCGGTTTCCATTTGGACGACGATAAGAGATGCTCTTCATCACAGTGTGGTCTTATGTAGGGAATAAAGTGCCGCGTCAGCAAAAACATATGGACGTCTGTGAACAAAATCTTACCGTAGATGGTGTGGAATAGTTAGAATAGAGTGAACAAAATCTTACTGTAGATGGTGTGGAATAGTTAGAATAGAGTAAGAATAAGTTTAAATTCTGATACATTGTTTGGTCAGGAAACCAAATGGAGATTTTCATTATACAGTATGTAAAAAAAGACTCTAAACTTTTAAATTAAGTTAAATATGTGTTTGATATAAATACTATTCATATGCAGTTAGAAAAACTCCTACCAAGTTCAGAACAGAGTCAATAATAATATAAAAATACTTGCAGTCCAAATAAAATAAATAAATAAACAACTTCAGGTGGGAATATGATGAAGATTACATAACTGTAACACAAAACTCGTTCCTGTTTTTTCCCTTTGGTTTATGGAGATTTTCCACTCTGGAATCTGACTCTCTCTTCATTCCAACAGGCCGACAACTTGAAGGAAATAATAGGTTCTCTCAAACGTTAACTCACGAGTTAAAAAATAACCTGCAGGGAGAGTTACCATAGGAACGCAGCTCGTTACGACGATGGAGCACATTTTAATCTTTAACCACAACAAAAAGTCTTCCTCGTTAGAATACCGAGACGTTTCCCTAAAAGCTTTGTTGTTGCCAATGAGTAAGATCAGAAAAACGCCAGAGTTATTCAGAGGCAGCGGGGACAAATGAAGGAATGAAGTTGTTCCACAGCTGAAGGGTTTAATACCAGGTGACAGACAAGCCACCGATGGATCTATGATGACGAGAGTTTGATTAATCAGACGGAACTCAAAGGTAAGATTGTTATTCAATTAAAAGCATAGATTCTCGGAACAAGAACAAGAAAACATGGGTTCCACAAGCTCCAAAACCAGGCCTCGTAAAGTAGCCCCATGTAAGAGTCCACAGGAGCAGGAAGGACTCCTGGAACCACAGTGGCCCCCTGCTGGTTCACCTAAGAGCCCGAAGCCGTATCCAAGTTCCCCGAGTGAGAAGAAGACAACTTTACCTCCACTCAGACAGGAAATAAGGCTCTCCTCGCAATCAGGTCAGTGCTAGTCTCCGGTTTAATTTCATTTTACGACCTGCACTTGGAGATAACTTTATTTCTTACCACTCATATAACACACCTGGGGTTTTGATTAAAACACACCGGACGTAACGACGCACGTGTGTGCTGTAAAATCCACGCTTTACAGGAAACCTCACGCCACATCAAGGCAGCAACTCCAGCATCATTCGGTCTCATCCTCCACGCAGACCCCTGCAGGTGAGCGTGTGACTCAATATGGTTGTATTAAGTGTAGCGGACAGCTCTTGTGGCCTGATTGGTTTAAGAAGTTTTTCATCAGTTCAATTTTGTGCGGGGACTGTGGCAGATATGATAACTGTTTCTGACAGGCTGTGATTTCTACCTCAACATCCCATCATTATCTCTCCTCAGGCGCTGCAACCATTGGCCCCACAAATTTGCCATGCAAGCACTGCCAGTCAAATTGCCATGGTAATACAGCAGTAAAAAAGTGACTGGACCCGTATCCCTGTCCCCACGTGGTCCACACACCTGTCTGACCCTGTCTGTTGTAGGTCAGGAGCAGCACAGACGGATCTGTCCAGACTGGAGGTCCTGCAGGAGAACCAGGCATCAGCAGAGTGGACCAGCTACCACATCTGGACACGGTGCATCTATGTTATCAATAATTTAGACGTCACATTTTTATACTGTGGGAAAACTGGAGTGTGAGCAGAGGCCGACACAGAGAGAGACAGAGTGAAGTGTGGTTTCCTCTTGTCCTGGTGGATGTGATTAGTGTCGTAGGAGTGAAAAATGAGGGGCGGGGGCACAGCTATCACAGCCCCAGAAATCTATTCTTGGTGAAAAAAAAAATCAAACATCAAATAGACTCTTCAATAATTTCTTCAAAAGTAGTAGTTTCCAGCTGATCCAGCCTTGGAAACCACATTATTTAGGTTACTAGGTCACAACCCTGGTTTTTTTCAGCTCTTTTTAAGTTTTAATAAATGAAGTCTTCCAGTAATGCCTACATGCAACAGCTTGTCTCAAAGTGTGATTTGTAGCAATATTTACATGCTGATTGTTAAGCTAAGGTTAAGCAGATGTTAAGTGTGATTTGTAGTAATATTTACATGCTAATTGTTAAGCTAAGGTTAAGCAGATGTTACAAACATACGACCCGTGGACCGGAACTGATCCAGAAGGTTTTATTCTTCCCTGATCCCCGTAACAAACCCTAGTCTTTTGTTGCCCTGGGCAAACTTGGTTTGGCAACCTGCAGAGTAATGGTTATTTTCTCAGGGGTTACACCATCACACTGTCCAGCAGATGGCACCCTAGGCTACAATCTACCAGCCTATGTGGAGGGTGGCCTTAAAAACATCTTAATATCTTGCATTTATTTTTATTTTATTTTTTTTTTAGAAAGTTTTTCTGGAAGCTCAGACAGCTCTCAGTCTGCAGACTCAGCAGCATCGAAAAGCTCACCTCCAACAGGCCAGGGAGCAGAGACGACTCAAGGCTGTGCACACCGCGCATGGTAGGAAATCAAAAACAAAAAAAGCTAACTGAGCAAAAGTACAAGTCATTTCAACATTTCACGTCTTCTTTTAGTCGACAGTCCAGACACAGAAGAGACTCACAGACTGAAACTTGTGAGAAGACCCACAGAACGGAACATCTTCTGGGATGAGACTCTGGACCCCAACGGCCTTCTGGAGCCAAACGGTTAAATCTAATCAAGCCTTGCAACAACAAGTGATCACATGGGGAAATATGAGAAAGAAAAAAAATCAAACTTACTGTAGAAATCAAAGCCAATCAATAAGTAACGAATTTCCCAACACACTGGGTCTGGTTTTGGACGACAGAGTGTTGACATACTGAACAGAAGTGAGGCATAAAACACAGAAAGGTAGTGAGTTAGTAGAGAGTTAATAGGGAGTTAGTAGTGTGTGTTGATCTATGTATCTATCCAGAAAAAGAGGAAACTATAATACTATAGTTTCAAGGCTAATATCTGATTTATCCCCAACAGTAATTCTTTTTGTACACTATAAACACAGTAAATCAAATCATTGATGTCGTTTCTTGTAAAAAACCTCAAACAAAATTCATATTTGAAAAAAAAGAAGTTGGTGTTCAGCCAAATGTAATGTCCTAAATTACTGAGTTCATGGTGCCCCCTACTGGTGATAGTAAGGCTCTAAGACTGAGTGAGCTTTCTTTTTGAACTCTTAAGACATTTGAAAAAAAAACAAAAACAAAAAAAAAACAAAACACCGAACTGATCAAAAACATCTTTAGTCGTGCACACAGAGACGTGCTCTCCAACTGTTTATGGATCTGAAAACAATGAGTTCCCCTGTGTAAAAGGATCTCCGGCTCTCCAAAGATAATTAGATTACGAAACGGTAATTTGCACCGTTATTATTCTTTAAACGTCTTATTGAGCGTGGAGAGTCCGTGTGGAAGTGGACTCCCTCCAGACACCTGAGACCACACAGTCCACTCAGACCAGGGGCTGTGTTTGAGGCACATTTCCATGGTAACAACACACGGCAGCGAACATCACGACAGATAAATCCGCAAAGATCTGAATGAATTGGTATTGAAGATTCGTTGCTCCGCCACTGGGTGTCGTTATTGGGCAGGGAGGTATACTGTACCGGGGATCTTTCAATTCACTGGACAACGGTTCCTGCTTTAAAACACAGTATGTGAAAATTTGTATGATTAAAAGAAAAGAAAAATCCCTCATGCTTCAATAAAATGATCGATGATATAAAGCATTTTTTATTATTTTTTTAATTTTAAAATATTATAAAACGCTATGAAATAACGCAGTATTCGGCACAAAATTTCAATAAAAGAGGGCTTAGAAAAGTACACGGTGTGGGTTGGAGTGACATCTAGTGGATGAAGAAGCATGTTCTCGACTGAATGAACGATCCATTTTTGTCCAAGAACATAGGACAACAAATGGTTGTTTTCGGTTATTATTGAAGATACTAGAGAAAATACGTTAGTTTACTGTGAGCTAATGATGTCATCAAAGATTATGGACCAATGCCAACGGTCTACTGGCCTAAAAAGGGCCAATTCCACTGACTTAAGTGAAAAATAATTTAGATTTAGCATCTGTAAAATAAACAGAATACAACAAATTATTATGCAAAACAAATCAACTGTTTAACACAGTCACCTAAGTAGTATTAAACATATCTTTTAAAGACCAGAAAAGTGAGTAGAACGTGTTGAACCAAAGCGACACATTGACAGAAGTCCATCTACTTTTCATGCAATTTGATCAATGAGGCAAATTTTGCCGTTGGTTGCTGCAGACGTGAGAAGTCAGACTGACCACATATTAGATCCTGAGATTTAGCGTCAACCAAAGAAAAACCTCTCCTTTTCCAGTTGACTAGCCACACACACAGGGCCTTAAAGCCAAATCATCGTGGAGGGGAGAGCGCCGAGAGATCTCGGTGTCTGCCACTCCGTGCTGCTACATAAAAAGAAGGTGAAGGATGCCGTGTGAGCAATTGGTTCCAATTGACAGAGGATTGGTCATGGTCAGCCTTCTGAGTGGAAATCCACGTGAGAATGTAGCATTTGGACCAGCGAGGGGCACAAGAGGCCAGGAGCACACAATGAGGGCACTCAGAAGAGTCTGGCTGCTGTTTAATTGTGGGCCTCGGATTTAACCCTTCACCAGCTGGTTGCTCATAATAATACATCGAAGTCATCGCAAAAGTTGTCTTTTCAAATGAGTTACATGCGAAGAAGGGAAGAGTGACAGTGAGACAATTGGCAAAAAAAGGTCAACGTCAAATACTTGAAATTCTACATAAAGTGACTTTAAGGACGTCTGCGACCTTTAAGAGGGCGTCCCACCTACAAGCATCCTTGTGACTTTTTCACCAATTAGCCCGGTCCTACTCAGTGAAAGGGAACGGCTGCTTTCATGGTCCCAGCAGGGCCAGCAGGTCAACGCTCAATCAGAGTCTGGTTGGAGAGGTTGTGTGTTTGAACTAACCACCAGTTGACAGGGTGGTGATGGGGGTCAGGAGAGGTGGGGGTGAGGGGGGTGAGTGATTGGTAAGAGTAAGGACTCCTGCCAGGTCTAAAAGAGGAGCCTTTTGTAGCCAGAGGAGTAGCCAGATCAGGCCGGCCTTTCAGCGGCCAGCCGTCCGTCTCCTCCAGACCCACAACAGCTGATGACAAGGTCCCAGCTGCTAATTATCCTGCTGATGCAGAGCCACTGAAGTGGGACTGTCAGAGTGAACGACTGGCCCTTGTGTCAGCAGTGGGACAGATTTGAAGATGGGCGAAGACCTGGGGTTAAAGGAGGTTTTACCAAAAGGGCTGATTTGGTGAAAATCAGCGTCTAGAAAAATCATCTAATTTTCCTGTCAGTTACATTTAACACATAATTAGTCTTTGGTCTTTTTTAGACAATAAGTGCATTGAAGAAATCAATCAAGGACAAGTACAGATGTTTTTTGTTTTTTTTGGGCTCCATATCTTCGTCAGACTCCTCGGTTTATTCTGTTTGTGTAACAGTGTAATGTTACAGTTGATGCTAGAGCATCAACTGCGCAGAGGACAGGATCCCTGCTAGAGCATCAACTGCGCAGAGGACACTGGAGCGTTGCCAGTTGAATTCCATATAAAGTACTCTTTCGATTCAAGTTCCCGGGCTGAAAAACAGACAGGCAAAATCTCTAGACCTCCTCATTTCATACTGTTATAAAATACAGCTGGAATACAGTTTTAAAAAAAATATTTGGTTAGAAAATTGAAAGAGTAGCTTACATGTCGAAATCCGTGGTTTGGCAGAGGAATAGACTTGCACTGAATGCTGATCCACGCAGCATCCAGACAGTGTAATGTCGGGTACTTTGAAATGCAACTGTGAAGACAGATATGAATATGCTAACTGTCGCAGCGAAGTAAAAAAAAAAAAAAATCTGCCTAGTTTTTATACACACATTATTTACACCTCATGACATAAACCATGAATGAAAACCTACTTTGATATAAGCTGTAAGTTCAGTGCAGAGCGGGTCTGTAGGTCCAGGTGTCGGACCTGAAAAAGTGATCCTGCCTTCCATTGTTACCTCCAGAGATTTGGGGAACTTTGGTCCTACAATCCAACAAAGGGAGTAAAATGAATAATAGTAATAATAATAATTAAAAAAAAAAAATTAAGTATACACACTCCAAGCTAATTGGGAAATGCATTTTTAAAATCCGTACCCAGACTCCAGACCAGCAGGTTTTTCTCTTTGGACACGTCCAGTTGTCCAGAGCTCACTTTCATTTCCACAGCTCCCATCTGGTCTCTGCAAAATACACACACAGCTTTAACAAATCATTTCTTATATTTAAGTTTCTTTTATATATATATATAAAATTCAAATCAAGATAGATTTGTTCTTGTTTGTCATTTAACAGTGTGACCTGTGAAACTTCTTTATTCTATTTAAAGTAAGGGCAAAACATACAATAAATTCATCAAAAAAACTGTAAATCAAACTGAAAGAAAGTTTTATGTTATATTAAGAGAGACAAACAGTAGCTCAGATACAGATCGTCCACTGGTGTGAAATCAGATTTCAACCTTGTTTTGTTGTGTACCTGTTAAAGAACGGTACGTGTGCTTCACAGAACTCAAAGCTGTTTTTCACACTTTCATGAAGTTTGAGCGTGGCTGAAACACGCAGGTGGTTTTCTTCCTCTTTTAGTTGATACGATCCCAGGATCGGTGGAACGGGAACCTGTGAACAAAATGATAAAAAAAAAAATTCCAACATTTATTAGCACAGTGTGTTGAAGGATTTAGAAATGTCAGTAGGTTTTGGAAGTCCTTCACCTGAGATGTGTAACTGCACAGCATAAAAGGTTCGAGAGGTGGCGAGAAGGGAAACTTATATGGCCCAGAAAAGGCCGAGCCATCACAGTTATCAACACTGCTGGCTGTCAGGATGCTGGAATCCAGTGAAGTGACACAGGGATGGACCAGGATGTCCTGCAGTGGCGAGCCATTAGGTGGCAGTGTGAGGGTCACCGTCACATTTGGTAGGACGCCCTCCACTTCGCACTTTTAAGAGACAAAGTGAAAATGAATGGTTCAAAGATGACGTTTTCCTTTCACATATTTATAACTGTGGTATTTGCTCACTTTGCACGTCACCGTGCCATACACATCCCAAAGATCCTGCCTGCTCCGCTGACCGTACTGCATGGAACGAACAGTTTCTTTTACTGCTACGTTGACGACGGCTCGACCTTTGTGAAAACCTGTTTTCCAAGCCGGCTGCTTCTGGTTTCCAGCAGGTATGGGGACTGAGGGTGTTGCAGCAGTTGCCACTGTGGGCACGTCCAGGGGTGTGCCCAGAGGACAAACCTGTAGCATTATAGAGGGCAGCATCGCCAGGCGACAGGACAGACCCTCAGTATCAGCTTTACTCCCTGAGCCAAGGAGGAAAGTCTGTAGACCTCTCAAGAGTGTGAGCCCCTGAGAGACAGAAAACAGATTAGCAAGTGGGGGCCGTGGCTCAAGAGGACAGTCCACTAAACACAGACAGGCCAGAATAAGAGGTCCATGAGAGATGGTCAACACGGGCCAAAGTATCCCTTTTCCAGGACCGTCCACGTGCAGTTCCAGGGCCGGTAACCGTGGACGGTGAAGACAGTCATCTCTAAGAGGAACATAGAACTTGTCTGGATCTGAAAGTCCCAGCTCAGTGAGCAGGAGCTGCAGCACAGTGCCTTCCTCGGGCACTTCTACGTAGGTGGAACCTGCCAGGCACTTTGCACGGTACTCCACAGTTGAGAACCTCCTGGTAAACACAAGACATCATGATATAAAATAAGAAATATAACCCGTCATTGTGAAAATTATGTCTGAATGTCTAACAATTTGGTTTCTAACATTCTAAATGACAATGACACCTCAAACACATTCTCACCACTTCTCGTGCAGTGTTCTGTCCGACAATTTTAGTTTAATATGAGAAAAACAAAAGCATTTTGCCCAAATACACCGTTGGTTACTAACTAACTAATCCTTACACCGTGCATAAATTAACAGACTTTAGCGGGACTTGTCTTAATGGAAAATCGCATTACAAACCTTGAGAAGCGTACGGTCGCATTTTCTCCGCTCTGGTGAGAAATAACCCACAAAGCCCGCAGACTCATTCCAACTTCCTTAACTTAACTGTAAGGGGGTCCAAATTTTACGAAAACAATTTCAACCATTGTTATGAGAACATGTTCTCATAAAATCTCTTTCGACTCCACTTTGGGGATGACCATAACTTCCTGTTACCGTGTCATGTGACAGCAACCACCAATCAGCCGACTTCTGCGCCTGCGCACTAACAGACAGCTGTCCCCACCCAGCTGTTTCATACCGGAAGCGGCTGTGCTAACCACTGAGCTGTCAACAAAGGGCAAAACTGGATGAAAAAGGGAATTAGATGAGGGAGTCGGCGGAATTTTCGATTCCGAGTGTCGTCTCCTAGATTTTATTACACTAGACGGTTTGCTCGATCCTAAATATGGCGACAACGGCGCAGCTATTCGAGGTAAAATGAACTGGACTTTGTTAGCTTTAAGGTTAACATGAATGCTAACTATCGCTAACGGGATCTTAACGGTATTGTCAGTATTTATAATGCCTGTCAGATCTTGATGTCCGGTAATTACTGTAGCTATTAATGAGTTACAATCGTACCTCATCAAAACGGGAATGTTATTGAAGTTGCATTTTAATGAGTTATTGAATAAAAATGACAATGTTGTTGTTGTTGTTTCTCTTAACTGTCAAGTCACCGTGTTATTAGTTAATATACTGTAGTGTTGGTGGGGTTATGACCTAATGTTACGTGTATCCCATGGTCTCTAGGAGCCTTTTGATGCAGATGAGTATATTGAAAGGTTGGCATGGAGGACTCCTGGAGGAGGCTCCAAAGGAGGAGCTGAGGCGTTCGACCCAAAGAGGTATTGTAGGAGGGTTTCCTCTTAAATGCAG
Organism: Cynoglossus semilaevis; assembly: GCF_000523025.1. Lineage (NCBI taxonomy): Eukaryota > Metazoa > Chordata > Actinopteri > Pleuronectiformes > Cynoglossidae > Cynoglossus > Cynoglossus semilaevis. Next base: position 5,313,747 of record NC_024307.1, on the reverse strand, counting down.
CTTTAGCTCACATTTGTTTCAAACGGAGAATTTACTCATTAAATTCACCCATTCAGTCATTCATTCACTCACTCAGAGGAATACAAAATATTTATTCGTCTCATTTTAAGCTACCAAAATAGAGCTAACAATATAGTGGTATCATAGTGCATTTGGTTTTATTGTTATTTTTTTATTGTAAGTTTTTCTTCCCTGAAATCATCCATCCAAGACACTCATTTCAATAGTGAAAATATTAAAATATTTTTTTGATGTTTACAATTTTGAAAATGTATATTGAAAAAAGAATAAAGATAAATATAGATTATCTTGCACATAAATTAAGCTCTATGAAAATAATAGCAACAAAGCAACAGTGCTGTTCACCGTGACACTTTGACATTTTCTTCCCTGCACCCAAAAATAAAATGTCTTGTCTACTGTATATGTGCAACAGTGCTGTTCACCGTGACACTTTTTTTTCCAACCTATAACCAGAAATATCTTGTAGCTTTTTATTTTTGCATGTTTTTCACATATCTATACGTAGCTTTTTATTTTTGCATGTTTTTCAAGTCAAAACTTTTTGAGATTGTTCACTTCAAAAAATAAATAAATAAATCCATCAATAATTTAATGTTGCATTGAAAATACTCAGCAGTTGTAAAGTGAGTTCTTCAAATATTGGCGTCGGACTAAAGTAGCTTAAATAGCAAGTTGATAGAACTAAGTTATTAAATTTGATGGTTACATAGTTTCCAAAAAGAGCTTGTTATTGTGTTCAAACTTAGTTATTAAATTTGATGGTTACGTAGTTTCCAATTTAAAAAAAGAGCTTGTTATTGTGTTCAAACTTGTGGACTAGCTTCGTCTCTTAAGTAAAAATCCCTTAACAGTTTAACTGTACTGTAGTTTCCTACCGCCTTATCTGCTTCCTTCGCAACACTGTTGCCACCAACACCTCTTCAGAAGTTCTTAGAAAACAGTCAGAGACAACATATCTGTGGAGGCCACCGTAGTGTGTGAGTCACCAGCCAGGGAATGAGTGTTAAATGGAAGGGATGGGAGATGTCTTTAAGCCTTTGCCAGTGGTGAGGGAATTAGTCAAAAGATTATACACTCATCATTTTGGGATGTTTCCTGCTCTTGTGAAATGCAGTGCTGACTTAGAACATTTCCTACTGCAGCCTTGATGACACTTAAAATGTAGCTGACGAAGCTGCTGCTGCTGCTCAGAGCTTCTTAAGTCTGGGCGCCCAGGAATTAAGAATCTGGTACCATTCTGTAAGTCTGGGGTCAGTGGCACATATTTAACCTTGTGTTCAGCAATTACTCCTGGAAAACTAACAGCAGTCGTGTCGAGGACTTATCGTGTGTTATTTGCATTAGGATGAACGTGTTTCCTTCTCTCTTCTGTGATAGACTGTTGGAAGAGTTTGTGAACCACATCGAGGAGCTGAAGCAACTGGATGAGAAGATTCAGCGGCGGGTGGAGAAGCTTGAGCATCAGTGTCACCGCGAGGCCAAGGAATTTGCTCACAAAGTGCAAGACTTGCAAAGAAGCAATCAGGTGTGATCAGATAAAAAACTCTGATGTCCCTGAGTATTTAAATATGTCCGATTTTGTTTAGATCTGAACCTGAAATGTTGCTGTTCTGCATGAATGCAGGTGGCCTTCCAACATTTCCAAGAGCTGGATGATCACATCAGTTATGTGGCAACCAAGGTGTGTCACCTGGGGGACCAGCTGGAGGGGGTGAACACGCCGCGGCAGAGGGCTGTGGAGGCTCAGCGACTTATGACCTACTTTAACGAGTTCCTGGATGGAGACTTACGCAGCGATGTCTTCAATAACCCAGACAAGGTGAGAACGCTGCACACTCTGCTTTCACTCACCGTGGTAGAGATGTGTGTGCGAGACCACCGACAAAGACTCCTGCTGTGATATTGCTGAAGGCAAGAAAGAACAGGATTAGGAGGTAAACCATCCATATTAATTTGTCAAGTTTATCCCTTCAGTTGGATCCCTTGGCTAATTTGGATTAATAAACTGTCATTTGCTGCCTGACAATAACTGGGTGATCGACTCACACGGATGTCAACATGCTCGTGTCAACCCTAATTGCATTTGCTGTAGTTTGTCTCGGAGCGATGATTTGGTGGCTCATCAGTTTTGCAGCAAAAGGGAGCGTGAGGCCCTGATTATTCATGTAAAACGGGGAGAAAAAATACAAACACCGTATGAGGAAGTGACTTTCTCAATATACTGGATATATGTCAAGAAACAATATATAATATATATGAGCATATGACTCATTTCAAGTGGCTATATAAATAGACACACAGCAGTGAATTAAAAACACAGCAACGGGCTACACGGCTGAACAGAAAGTGATGGAACACGAGTGGGGTGCAACGTTGAAGGGTCGCCGAGCAGAACGGATATGTTGAAGAACTAAGAACTAATTACAAATCAATTGATTTCTTTAGGATGTGTTTATAAATGTTTTAGTTCAATAATGTTGACGTGTGTTCGTCTCATCTACGGCTGTCAGGGTTTTATAGGTGTACGGAGGGCAGACACGTCACCAAACTTTACACCACCGTCGATAACAAAACACCTATCAAACGGTTTCAGTTAGAACGCAGTTGTGGTTGAATGTAATCAGAGAAGTCCTTCGACCCAAAGGATCATCATTTAAGGCAGACAGAGCAGCAACTCTCAGGGTCAATCCCGGAGATGAAAGACGGAGATGAAGCTCGTTTTCCAGAAATATGTGGCACCATTCCTTTTTTTTTTTCAAGCATACCTCCAGACAAGAGGGAAGAAGGGAAGCTGCAAGTGAATGGCTAAAGGGGGTGGCTCTGCTAATCCTTCTGAAAGGGAGGGCTGGGCCGCCAGCGTGGAGACAAGTGCTGCTAAACCCTGACTGCAGGGAGACGGCTACATTACTTACATGGGATTTAGCTAATCTTAGCTGGGGGACAGATACTTAGAAAACCTTCACCGAGCAGAAAGGCTGGATCCTCCTCACGGGAGCAGGGTAATAATGTTAGCTGAGGCAGGCATCTGCAGGAACAGAGGAGTTGCGGACGGTGGCCCTTCGTAGGTCTGGGGCTTTTTCATCCAGCTTTATTCAGGGAAGGGGCCGGGGAGAAGACGAGGGAGGGGTGAGGGGGGCGAGGGGTTCTCAACAGAGCGCCCTCTCTTTTTTTTTGACAGATATCCCTAACCATAAAGATTACTGAAGGTGATTTAGGCTCATGTGGGATTAGAGCCCATTCAGAAAAGCTATGCCAATAAAGAGTTGGATATGCTGCTAAGTCAGAAACGCCGCCGCTCAGATCTGTTGCTGCTGCTGCTGCTGCTGCTGATGCTCCACAGAGCAGTGTCTGTGTTCAATGTGGGGAGGGAACGGAGGTGCCGCCTAAAGGTGGCGCTGCCCAAACTGGACATCCACCTCTTGTTCTGCTGTACCTTTTTCTTCTCCCTTGACATCTCTGTCTGACACACACACACACACACACACACACCTGCTGACTGTCTTGTCCTCCTCCTTCAGATAAAGGAGGCTGCTGACATCATCCAGAAGCTGCACCTCATCGCCCAGGAGCTGCCCTTCGACAGGTGAGTCCGGCATCCTGGAGGCAGCGACAAATGAAAACACCGTCAGACAAGGACAGGGTGGAGTGTCAGTGGTGTGAGCTACTCTACAGTCTGCTGGTGTAACAAACTTGTTTGTTTTTCACAGGTTTGCAGATGTCAAGGCAAAAATTGCAAGTAAGTTTGTGAGAAAACCTGTTTTGACTTTTATCTGAAACACAAAGTCGGCATGAGATCCTTCTACAAAACTCTTCTTTTCTCTGTCCAGGTAAATACCACGACCTGGAGCGTCAGCTAATCCAGGAGTTCACCGCTGCCCAGCGCAGGGGTGAGATCGGACGAATGCGAGAAGTTGCAGCCGTTTTATTACATTTTAAGGTGACTGTGTGACTGTGACGTATTTTCATGTACCTGCATTCGATATAACACTGAAAATGTAAAAGTATTGGATGCTGTTTTCTAACTGAAATGAAGTTGTCTTTTGTTCCTACTCTCACAGGGCTATGCACATTGTGTGGACGTTTATATCAAACAGTGTCAGGAAGTGAGTTTGGAAAAATCCCTCCTGTTTTTCATATTTCACATTATGCCACAGAGTAATATCCAGTCTCTTCATTTTGTCTCTAGGGGGCGTACCTTAGGAATGATGTGTTTGAGGACACGGCCGTCCTCTGTCAGAAGGTCAACAAGCAGGTGGGCGAGGTCTTCAGTAGCCCGGAGACAATCATGGCCAAACTCATCCAGAACATCTTTGAATATAAATTACAGGTAATGTTGCCGTTTGTGATCTTCAATGAAACGTCAACGTTGGAATGAAACAGGTGGAGCTTCATGGTGTTCCTACTGTGTCGTCTCCTCAGGCTCACATTAAAGGAAAACTGGACGAAACTCGACACTCGGATGTTGAGCAGTACCTCAAGAACCTGTATGAACTGTACACCAGGTGAATAAAGTGTTACCATGGACTGTGCTGACTGTCAGCAGAGAATCTCCCAGTGCTTACTATTTTTAAAAAATACATTGTTATTTACATATTTTCCAGGACTACAGCGTTAGCGACTAAGCTAGCAGAGTTCAACCTGGGGTCAGACAAGCACACTTTTCTGTCTAAGCTGATAAAGAGCATCTTCTCCTCCTACCTGGAAAGTTACGTGGAAATGGAGAGAGAATACCTTCGTACCCGCGGTGCCATGATTCTGCAGCGCTACTACGACTCCAAAAACCACCAGAAACGACCCATAGGCACCGGCAGGTCGGGCGCTGGTTGTCACTTTAGTCGTGTCATGTAAGAAAATGTAAAATAAAACACAAGTTAGAGCGTAATCTAACGTGTTTCCACAGCATTCAAGATCTGAAGGAGCGAATCAGACAGAAAACCAACCTCGCCCTCGGTCCAAGCATCGACACTCACGGGGAGACCTTTCTGTCCCCTGAGCTCGTGGTCAACCTGCTGCAGGAGACCCGACATGCCTTCGAGCGATGCCACAGGGTGAGGCCACGCTGATGAGTTTGGTGTGAAGATCTGAGAAGTTGTCCAACTGCTTCCAAAGATGAACGTCTCATTATTTTCTGTTTCTGTTCGGGGCACGGGGTCCCACAGCTTTCAGATCCCTCCGACCTGCCCAAGAACGCCTTCTCCATTTTCCTGCTGCTGGTTGACCATCTGTGCGTGGAACACATCGACTACGCTCTGGAGATTGGTCTGGCAGGTAATGTAACCTGGAGTCAACAAAACTCTGTCACTGATTTGCAGAATCTGAACGCATAAAAAAAATTGAATTGATTAAAATCTGTCATTCGTTCCACAATGGGGAATTTCAGCGTGAGTTTTTAGCAACACAGACATACAGCCACAGGAGGCGCTACAACCCACACAGACATACAGCCACAGGAGGCGCTGTTAAGTATGTGGTTTCTCTGGGGAACCCAGGACCTTCCTCTACATTATAGAACCACCCGGGGGGGCAAACAGTTTGTACAATTTATAATTCCAGGCTAAAGTGATCTACCCACATCAAAAACACCAAAATATATTTACTAATATAAACTCAACATATTTTATATACACACTATATTTTTGGGTACTGATTAAATGCATGTAGCTCTATGGCATAAAATATTTTAGTTCTTATAGTATATGTTCACTACTGCACACTATAGGAACATTTTATTTGCTGGTGATCAACCAGAACTGCAGTCTACTGGTAGATGCTGAAATACACTCTGAGCATCATTGACATAAGATTTCCAGTCACATAGTAACAAGTGATGTCACTGCTGTTACTGTGCCCTAAAGCATTGTTTCCGAAAGACTGGGTCACGACCCTCAGGTGGGGCCCAAGAGATATTTTTTGGGTTGCCTCGCTTAACAACGGTACATTTGTTCTGTCAGAAACACGGTGTCATCGATATGTTTTTTATTTAAAAGTGAGGGAACTTTTTCAGTGATGTAGGACTTCACGACACATGAACCAAGATGATGTTTTTCCACACACACCCAAATATGAACTTTCAAGACACCCCTCCCCCCCCACATGAGTGTCATCACACAAGTGCGTCTGTGACTGTCACTCAGGACTAAAGTACCCTCCTGTCCTCTCTCTGATCTACAGCTATTCCCTCCTCTGATGCCAAGAACGCAAATCTTTACTTCCTGGATGTGGTTCAACAGGCCAACTCCATCTTCCACTTGTTTGACAAACAGTTTAATGACCAGCTCATGCCTCTTATAAGGTCAGAGACGTACAGTGTTTGCTTCACACTAATTATAATATCCATATCCAACCCCTCCTGACTCGCGCTCAAATTATTCCCGCAGCTCTTCTCCAAAGTTGGCAGAGTGCCTTCACAAGAAGAAAGAGGTGATAGAACAGATGGAAGTGAAACTGGACACAGGAATTGACAGGTCAGTATGAAGCAGTCGGCAAATCACCGTCGTCTAACACATGTATATTATGGCTAAAAAACATCAGTTGAGGCTTCTGTTAATTATGTACGGCAGAGAATTAAGGTCACGTTAAGAAAAAAAAATCAAGATTAAAGTCGTTAATTTGAAGTGGAAACGTTACGAGAACAGATTAATAGCTTCTCAAGAAAAAAAAGGGTAGAATTTTAGAAAAGTTGTAAATTTATGAGAAAAAATGTCAAAACTTTAGAGGGAAAAAGTCATACATTTATAAGAATAAAATCAGAATATTAGTATAAGTGTGTCATCCCAAGTGTCGAGCTTTGTCTAAGGTAAACCCCATTTAATCAAATCAAATGTGGTGTGATTTCGTACAGTCACAATGAAATTATGAGTTTGTTCTAAAGTAATGACTTTTTTTACTTTTATTTCCTCCTAAATTCACTACTTCAATGTTGTGAAAAAATAAAAATCTCAACACAGCCCTAATTCTCCGTCGTAATTCTGAGCCACTCTTGTGTTTAATTGAATGATTCTTTTGTGTCCACTCAGGACACTGAACTGCATGGTGGGACAAATGAAGCACATCTTGGCCACAGAGCAGAGGAAGACTGACTTCAGGCCTGAGGATGAAAACAACGTCATGATCCAATACACTGCAGTAAGAAATGGGAAACGCACATCTATACGGCCCGTCCTCACGTTGTGCCTTTTCTTAACATTTTCTCCCCCCTGTACTCCTCCCCCCCTCCCCGTTCCGTCCCGACCGCAGGCCTGCTCCAAAGTCTGCGCCTATGTCAGTCGGCAGGTGGAGCACGTGCGGAAGTCCATGGATGGGAAGAATGTGGACACGGTGCTGACGGAGCTGGGCGTGCGTTTCCACAGACTCATCCACGAGCACCTACAGCAGTACAGCTACAGCTCAATGGGAGGCATGCTGGCCATCTGTGATGTGGCTGAATACCGAAAATGCGCCAAGGACTTCAGGGTGAGTGAAGGGGCAGAGGTCCAGCATGCACTGCTCCGAGGGCAAAACATGACTCTTCCTACGAAGACACTTCCTGAGGTTCATTAAATAAAATGCTCGTGCTTGTTGAAGTGAAAACTGTGAAAGAAAATATTTATGGCTGGCGTCGTTTATTTAGCTTTAAGTCAAAGTCTCTGGAAAATATAAAGATGTCAGATTATATTGTTAGAGTTCAATGTGATGTTGAGTTAATTTGGAATTAAACATTATGTCATTTAGTTTTCTGTGTCAGTATATGACACAGAAAACGTCATTACGATGTACAACTGGTTTCCACAGTAACTAGTTGCCGAGCGAATGAAAATCTGGTCACGTGGCTCTATACACTTTTTGGGAACTATTTGTCCTTCATTATGTCTCCCAGGCGTATGTCAGTCTGATGGTGTACCAGATTGTCATGTTACCACTGTGTTATCGTAGGCAAGGTACTTATTTACACTATGTGAATTTCGACTTAGAAACTGACGTTGTAGGAAGGGAACCCTGGGGTTAGGTCAAGGACCCTCGTTGCATGTATTCAACATGAAGGCCTAAAGGTTAGCTAAGAAGTAAAATCAGATTTAATAAAGTAAGCGCACAAAAAATGACTTGTTCCCCAAGTTATGGATAAAAAATAAGGTGAAAATAAATGTACCTGTACCTTTTTCTCAGTGACATCTAAATGAACAGGAGACTGGAATGATTCTCTCTCCCTCCCTCTCAGGTCCCTCTGGTGCTGCAGCTCTTCGACACACTCCACGCCCTCTGTAACCTCCTGGTGGTCGCTCCTGACAACCTGAAGCAGGTCTGCTCCGGGGAGCAGCTCACCAACCTGGACCGCAACCTCCTGCACGCCTTCGTCCAGCTCAGAGTGGACTACCGCTCGGCCAGGCTGGGTCGACACTTCAGTTAGTGACGTGTGTCCAACACTCGGCCCCTACACCCCCTACATCCGTCCAACTCAGCCCAAACCCCCCCCCCCCCCCCCCCCCGCCACCCCCCGCCCCGCTTTTATGAGAACGATGCACCTTGTTTGTCTGGCCCCAGCAAACGGACTGAACTGGGAGGACGTCACGGAGACAGAGGTCACTGACGATGGGAAACGTGCATTTTAGCAAATTATTTCTCCAACTTGAAGACATTTAAGTAACTGTTGACTTAGATGATTTCATTGTTGTTTTTGTTTTAATACTAATCAATTCAATCTACATGGCTGAAAATCCTGACCTATAATATGTCAAATGGACTACAGTGAAATCTGTGCTAATGAGAAAAAAAAAAGATTGATTGTGCCAAAAAAAAAATTACTAATATCTGTGCTAATGAGAAAAAAAAAGAAACTTTTGATTGTGCCAAAAAAAAAATTACTAAAGTTTGTGGCTGCAATTGTGCACAAAATAGACACTGGAGGTGCTGTAGAGGGAGACGTCAGCAGCACCGTGAATGGGGACGGTTTCTGTTCGTAATGAACTCCAGACGTCAGAGATGTAAAGTTCTCTGGGTGAGAAGAGGGGACACACGACCGTCTCCTTGACCTCGCCACTCTCACCACGAAGCAGAGGTCACGAGGTCGTCCCAGACAACTGTGATCTGAACTCTCGCAGGTCGGAGAGAGAGAGAGAGAGAGAGAGAGAGAGAGAGAGACCCTCTGTAGGGCCGGGTGGTCATTTCTTAGGCTCAGATGACCGCTGTGGCGGGTCACTGACTGTGGCGCTGTAATTGCGCAGATCAACACTGGGTTCATCCAACAGCACTCACCGTCCAGAGGCGTCGGTTGAGTGTCCTGGTCAGGAGACATTCAAATGTTGAGCCTTTTGCTGATTAGAGAAACAAACTAGAGAAGGGACGTCTTCACACAGGGCTTTGATGGAGGTTCACAGTTCACTGTCTGTTGCACTGATAAAGATGACGGACAGTGACACCAGTGCCTGAAACTGTCCCATATGCAAAGCTGCTCCCGCTGTGCTGCTGTTGACCTTCATTAGTGACTCATTAAAGAAAACGATGTTGCATTTTAACAGTTTCCCTTCTCTTCGTAAACCTTTGATTCGTCATCGTCACCGACTCTGCCTTCGTCCAGACGCAACTCATCCAGTATTCTTCTGAATTCTTTTGTTTTTTGGCCAACTTTTATTTTGCCACCAAGTTCTTTCTCCGACTTCGGGAAGTGAGCGGAGCCCGTGGGGATTAGATACGAACGAGTCGATGAATTGTGTGCCGTAGTCACCGACCGAGGGCGAGCCGTGGAGATAGAGACGGCTGAGAGCTCGGTTCCAGCTGCGGCTGGTTAGCGTTGTGTAGAAGGTACACACGGCGCGGCGCGAGTTCAAACAAGGTAATTAATTAGGTTAATATTAATATTATCAATGCCACATAAAATTCAATTCTCTCCGCCCTAATCACAACTGGATAGCTTGTAAAAATTATTTTGTTAGGCCCTGATGCAAACACTGGGTCTTCTCCAAACATTTGACAACTATTTGTTTTCGCACTGATTAATGTACGTGGCGCGGGGAGAGGTTGGCGGAGCCAAGCTGGGCCGGGGACGATAACTGGCGTGGAGACGGAGGCAGAGGCGCAGCCTGGCCCCGGGGACGCCTGACATAGACAGAGGGAGGAGGGGCCGGGGTGTGTTTTTAGTGGTGGGTGTTTGAGCAGGTGGAGCAGATTAGTAACACTGTCAACACTGGGGAGCTGGATAAGACTGTCCTCTCTTACTCGTCAGTTTGAGCAGCTCTCTCACACACACACACACACACATTCAGACACGTAAAGACAGCACGGCACAAACAGGACAGGAAGAAGAAAAGTTCTCCTGGACTTGTTTCTCACACTCTCGCAGCAAAATGTGTCCTTTACTGTCCCTATGAAGTTGTCCTAAATGGACCACGTCCTCCATGGAAACCAACAGCTGTCAATCATCCGTGGAACCTCGAGATATGAGCGTCTCGACGTACGAGTATTCTGAGATACGAGCCACTTTTTGCTTCGAGATACGAGTAAAGACACAGACGACGACGACGCACTCGGAGCAGACCGCGCCGCCGAAGTCAGACGATTCCGACCTCTGTCTTAAAACACAGCAACTTTCCAACTAGTTTTATTTTCATTCTAAAGTCATGAGACTTAACCTTTTTAATCTTTGTCTTTTGTTTTTGCTCTGATTCTCCTCCAAACTAATATGATTTAAAAACATGAATATTCAAGATTCAGGGCGTAGGCAGTACACGGACATAAACAGGAGAGAGGTCAAGTTTTGCGCATCGATACGTAGGATTATGTTGGAGTAGTACCAGTAGTAATACTGCGTGTCTCATCATGGCCGTCCTGCTTCATCACGTTCAAAGACAAGTAGAGTCAAAATAAACATTTCAGTGACATGAACCCTGACTTCCTGTCATGGTTCGCATGGTCGTCCCTCTCTGACCAATCATCCGTCCACCGTCCCTGTCTGTCCACACTCACAGGACAATTATCTGGTCCTTTTAATATCCCATAAATCCTTGCTCCATCACGTCGCCGCTACCACAAATAGGCCGTCCCTCCCTCCGGCTCCTGGAGCGCTGACAATACAGCATTACAGCAGTCGATCCATGTCAACAACAGCAGCTTTGCTTAATTCCAGCTGAACACGTTTAAACTAAATCTTCACTTAATGATGCTTAATGATTGGCTCGTCATTATAACGCGGCCTGCTATTAGTTTCAGTGCTTTATTTTATAGGCCGTCGGCAGGAGGTTTTAAGGATCGGAGCGAGCCGGGACATTTACAGTACATGCACGCAGTGTTTTGCGTTGGCATCGTGTTCGTTATCCACCTTAGTTCTTTTGACCAAATGCTAAGGCTAGGCATGGGCAAACTAAGGCCCGGGGGCCAGATGCGGCCCGCCAAACATTTCCAAATTATATAATATATTTATATTATAATTATACTTCTGCCTTCTCCCTGCAATACTCATGTTTCCCCAGTAGATGGCATAGAAAATGATAAAAGCATTTATGCATGACCTTAACATAATGCCATTTATCTTAGTTCACATGAATTTTAGGACGATCGTGTCCCGAGGGTCCAAAAGTTTGCCTACACCTGCTTTAAAGTAACACAGAACAACTGACACTTCCATGAACTCCCACTGGAGGCTCTCTTTAATTACTGAACTGCTATAATGTTGCTGTTGTATAGATTTTGTAAACGCCACCCGGTGGTGAAGTGGTTGCCTTACAGCACATAGAATACCAAATTGTTTTCTGATCTCTTGATTTCCTGACTTCCTGTGTGGATTATCAGCTGATATACTCGCAGGAATTGAAGAAAGACACAAAGAAAGATCCCATTTACAGCACTCAGACCTTGTTCTTCGTCATCTACTGCCACCTAGTTTGAAAAGTATTGATTTATCTGAGTCCTCAGATGCGTCCCACACTCGCTGTCTCCTACCACACTACTCACTGTGCACTTTTTTAAAATTCCCCTCAATTATCCCTGGGCGCTTGGTGATGATGTCATCAACTAGTCCCACTTCTTATATCAGGAAATCAGTCAAGTCATAAAAATATCTCAAGGCAAATACAACAAAATAATATCATCAACATCTCCCACTAAAACTATAATTACATTTTTTAACATGGTTCCAGATCGCAGCATTTGACAAATAAATCATTTTTTGATTTGTTGAAAGTCACTGTTTTGGTGCAACTCGGCCAAGATAAATTGGTATAAAGGGAGAACAGATCTTCAACTGTTAATTTAAAGAAAAATACAGTCACTTGAGGCTGATTTCAATAATCGCTGACATTTTCATCACCTTCTCAGACACTTCTGTCAATGCCAGAGATGTTTTTTGCGACATGGAGCTCAGGAGCTCAGCAGTTTGTCCGTCACCGACCGCCCTGCCAAGTTAAAAAGTCTCCTTAATCACCCAGCTCCCGGTCAGGAGCTGACGGTCAGTTTGAACTTCAGCACGTCCGTGTGAATTCACAGAGTCGCCGTCGTGTAATTGACGGATTACACGTTTGCATCAGTGAGCAGTCAACGCCGCGGAACAAAAGAAGTGAGCGGCGATTGTACGTGGAAAAGAGGGTTGTCATTTCCAGAAGCACTCGTCAGGACCGGGGGAACCGGTCCAGGCTCTCTGATATGATGCAGATGTTGCCCCGGCATTGAACTCCTGCCCATATGTTAGCGAGGCCAAAATGGCACAGGTGCTGCGCCACCTCCAGTCTTTGGCAGCCGGGAGCTGAACTGAGCAGGATGTGAACGCTGCCAACTCTTCTCCTCGCTCACCTTTCCTTGTTATATTCTAACTCTCCCCTCGTTCCAGATAAAATCATATTATCCCATATTTCTTTAACAATGTCAACACATATATTTATATGTATGTCTCTTCTTACTCCCCCCTCACCCTCTGACACCTTGTCTCCTGTGGAAAGACTGTTTCTTTTACAATATCAACACATATTTATATATATGTCTCTTCTTTCCCCCCTCACCCTCCGACACCTTGTCTCCTGTGGAAAGACTGTGATTCTCGTGTCACTGTGGAGTTTTTTTTTCCAGTGCTCGCTCTTGGCCCGGTGCCTGGGCGTTGCTCTCTCTTGGCTGGGTTTGTCTGGTTGACTGCTCCGCAGGAACAGACTGGCACTCTAGCTGAGGGCTCCAGGGTCCGCATACACAATCCACTAAACACGTCTCTGTGTGGAGGCTGCGCTTCACCTCAAACAGGACTCTTGGTTTTTCATATCGTACGTCCTACACCTGAGACCTGACGTTTTACTGTTGGTAACCTTACATTAACGACTAACGGTCGGGGAGTTGATACAGATCACTTCATACTGATACGTCAACACACTCTCTTCCAATATACAACAAATATATAAACGTATTTTCAAAGAGTTCAGTGTGATCTAGAATCTGGATAATATTTTTGTAATTTAGTTCAATACACAACAGGTGAATATACACAATTTGAAATTAAAATTAAAAATATTATTATGAAATTTGTATTGACATATTAATTCCATCAATGTTGGCACAGAAGCAAAGTGAAAGTGACGTTCAGGAGGAGGCCTCGTTCACAGACTCCACCCGTGACCAAATATGAAAATTGCCATAAAAAAAAGACACTAATCAAGATCAGCACAGAGACGTCAAGGCTTGACCTCGATGACCTTTATATTTTTTTTTATTCCATTCCCTCTGCTACGTCTTCTCTATAAAAATGTTTGTTTAAAACAAGTAAAATTCACTTTTTCACTACGTTGAATTCCCTTTTGTCTGATTTCCACATCCATTCTCCAAATCACAGATTTTAAATATTAACCAACACATTATTGGCCACGAGCAGGAAAACGATTACAAGGAGGTGATTTGTAGTAGATTTATGTACTTACTGAATACTCTGGTACTGACTGCCTGTAATCACGTCCAGTGTATTCTTTCAGGTTCCCATTCAACTGTATGTAAATCATACGTGTCAAACTCAAGGCCTGGGGGCCAAATGCGGCCCGCCAAGCCGTTTTCTGTGGTCCACAGGAACTGTATTGCTGATGTGGCCCCCGGTGAAAATGAGTTTGACGTCGCTGATGTAAATCTGTTTATTACAAACAAAACTGTGGACACAACAATCATTTAGAGCTCCCTTAGAAAGAATCAAATAAATGACAAAAAGTCACACTTTCTGGTAAATAGATGCCTAAAAGTAATCGACATAAAGGCGACGGAGGCCAACTTTTGATTGGAAGCTAGGCGGAATTGAACCCACAACCCTCAGTGTGACAGGCAGAACTCCAACCACTCCTGTGTCAGCCAACTATTAATGACCAGTGTAACGATTCCAACAATTTTCAAAACTGGAAGATTCTGACGTCACTGCTGAAAACAACCAGTCCCAGGTCTGTTGTATTTTGTGAGGCCT
>NC_024307.1:5298226-5299138 GCF_000523025.1 Cynoglossus semilaevis | reverse complement strand
AAACACTGCATCACCAAAGCCTGAGCGATTCTCTCGTCAAACTCGGATGTGAATGAACGCGACCTGCGAGCGCCGGCCTCAGCTTCTGTTTGGATCTTGCCCCGTACGCATCAGACAGAAGGGGGCACTCGTGCTCCAGTCTTCTCCTCCTCCACCACCCCCTCCCCCGTTCCTACTCCTCTCCCGCGGAGCCCTCTCTTCCTCACAGCTCCACACAATGGGGATCTGCCTGAGGGGGGGAAAATGTTGCTTTTTTAAGGCCTGTGAGCCCATATCCCTTAATCCCCAGCCATGATTGACAATCATGATTTAGGGTATATGGTGTCCCATTCTAATCCAGCAGCAGTGATTTCATTTGCATACCTTGCGTACGTGGCCTCGTTTTGGAGGAGAAGGCTCCTTTGTAAGTGATACAGAAAGAGAGGAGGAAGATAGAGAAAAGGATGAGGGAACGTTTGTGTGTCTGTGTGTGTCTGTGTGTGTGTGTCTTCTTTTCCCAGAAAGGAGATGATAGCAGGCTCCGTTTCTTCCTCTAAAATCACTCCTCAGGACTCTCCCCACACACACACACACACACACACACACACACACACACACACACGGCTGGGTGCACAGATTTAAACTCCAAGGTTCAGTCACAAGTATCTCTACAGTGATGTAAAGATGTTTTTAGAAAATCAACAACAACACAGAGGAACACACACACACACACACACACACACGTGCGTGCGCTCCCTCACACGACGCAAAAACCAAATTGCTATTTGCTCATTTTATAACCAAGTCAGGCTTAATTATAATCATGGGAGTTTGGGAGTTACCGTATAATCTCTAGAAGGTATTAAGAATTACCCAGAGCACAGAGCAGTGAGAAAAGAAACAAATACAAATACATACAATTATTTCCCAGTG
>NC_024307.1:5297422-5298143 GCF_000523025.1 Cynoglossus semilaevis | reverse complement strand
GGGAGGAGGAGAGAGGGGGGGGGGTGTGGATCAAATCACACTCAGTGTTTGCTTTGCCCACAGAGACCATTCACGCTGGCTTTTATCTAGTGTGGAAGTGGAGCGCGAGTGAAAGGCTGAACAAAAGGTCAAAGGGATCACCTCTGAGGTACAACCACGGAGATAACTACTGCATGGAGATACCACCACCACTACTACTACTACTACTACTACTAGTACTACTACTAGTACTACAATAATTTGTCCTCAGATGTACTCTAGTCGTGTGTTGTTGTTTCCAGTGCTGGTGTTTAGTTTAGAGTTAAATGATATTTTCAAAATTTTCATCAGAGAATTGATTGATTTATAATTGATTTGCTTTGACTTTATAGAGGAGAAATTAAAGTCAATAATTGATTGAAAAAATCAATATTTTTGGACTATTGAACTCATAGCTTTGTCCTTGAAATGTAAAAAGAAAAAAGTCATTTGAGGATAATTGACCTGAAAAGGTTTGAGATCCTCTGATTCATGCACTAAATAAACAGTAGTAATAATGATAATAATATATAATAATAATAGATCACACCAACTCTTCGAAGGGCAGCTGATATTGTCAGGTTAAATAAAATGACATTTCAGCATAATGTGAATTAATTCTGGATTGGTTGCAGTTGAATGCAGCAATTAGTATTCTGGGAAACAAGAACAAATTATATATATAAGAATCTAATCAACCAAA
>NC_024307.1:5285169-5297357 GCF_000523025.1 Cynoglossus semilaevis | reverse complement strand
TATTTTTTTATTTATGTATAATAAAATAAAAAATATAATATAATGTAAATATAAAATATAATAATAAAATATTAAATAAATGTATAAAAGTGGAGCCAATATGTTTAGTCTTCAGATGGAGACAAATGAGAAACAGTGAATGTTCAGCTGCTGTGTTAACGTGACTGAAGGTGAGGTGGCAAAAAGTCAAATATATTTATATACTGTATATATGTATATTTTCTTTCACTAACTACTGGTCCCTGACATCCCTCCAACTCCACTCTCTCTCCCTCTCTCTCTTTCTGTCTCTCTCTCTCTGACTGGTGGAGTCCGTCCAGGTCTCTGTGACTGGAGACTCCCCTTTGGAACAATAACAGTCTGATAATCTCCTCTTATCTCCAGTGTGTTCAGTGCCTGGTTAACAGGCTGCCTTTGTGATTGGTGTCTCCTCACACGTCCTCTATCAGAGGACGGTGTCATTGTTGACCTGACAAATATGAGGAAAATAAACTGATAATAAACTGATCATAAACTGATCATAAACTGATAAAAAAATAAATATCATCCAAGATTATTTAAATATTATTAAATAAATTAAAGATACACCATTCTAGTATATATATGGACATACTGTATTCAATCATTTAAATAAAATAATAAAACATCCAAATGAACCGAAATTCTGGCCCAATAAATAACTGACTCATTTAAAATCAGCTTTAAATCTAAAAAAAAAAAAAAAAAAAAAAAAAACTAATGCAAAATGGTCTGGACACTGAAAGGCCGAGCACCAGTGATTTGTTGAACTGTGCACCTTCTTAAATTCATAACAAACACATTTGTAAATATATAAACCACCATAGTCGTCTTCTCTAATTTGTATTTATTTATTTATTTATGTTTTTCTGTGATCAGTTTCTGCCTCAGTTTCATATTTTTGTCATAACCGTATCTGCAGCTAACACCTGTTAGGTTGCACTACTGCCACCTTCTGGGTTCTCCTGGCCACTGAAGACATTCACCCTGGGCAACCTGACAATCACAGAAAAAAAAAAGAAAGCGGGAAAAGGGAAACCTATAAAAACACTAATGCCCGTTCCTCACTGATGAACACACGGCACTATACAGTTCTAGTCACTTTTTTTTTTTTTTTGCATATTTAACTTTTTAACTCTGTGTCTGAGTGTGTGTGTGTGTCCACCTCTCCTGAGTCTCTGCAGCTCACTCCACAACAACATTGTTTTAGTTAGAAAGTTGTATGACGTAAGACCCCCTGCAGGTGGCGTCAGCCCCCACTGTCCTCCCTCCGTGGGCGTCTCCTCTCTGGTGGTGTTTACCGTCTAATTGATTCCCTGTCTTTATCGCCTTTTTTTTCTTTTTTCTTTTTTCTTTTTACCTCCATCATTTTGTTATTAAGTGAGAGGCTGGATAAGAAGCTCCTCTCGTTCCCGTTCGGAGGAACGATACTCTTGTACCCGATCCAGCTAACAGGATTTTCTTAAATTACTTTATAAAAGACCATCTTTAACTTTCGTCTTTCTTTCCCCCTTCCATTCATTAGCAGGTCCGCCTCCAGGCCCGCTCACTCACATCGATTTCCTGGGTTAAAGTTACCAAGTTAGGCAGCTCGGCGCCACGCTCACGGTGGTTTGTGCACAGGAGGGGGGGAGGACTTAATATTAATTTATGAAGTATTAGAAAAATAAAGAGATTGAATTAAGAGTATTGGTTCTGTGTTATCCTGCACAGCTAGCCTCGGGGACATTCTGGGGTGGAGGACATTATGCAAATGTTTCTCTCTCCCTCCTCTCTCTCTCTCTCTCTCTCTCTCTCTCTCTCACCATCGCTCTCTGTATCATCCAAACTCTCTCTCACTCTCTCCCTCCCTCCCTCTCTCACCATCTCTCTCAGTGATTTTTGTAGCAGTCAATCTCTGCTCTCTTATAATCTCACTGTCTCTCCCCCACTGTCTCTTTAATCCTCATCACTCAGCACAGAGACACGAGTGTGTACTGTAAAAAAACAAACAAAAACAAAACAAACACACACTGCTGCTCCTCTCCCCCTTCTCTCTCTCCTCTCTCCAAACTAATGGCTCCCCAAAATCCATTAAAGCTGAATTAAAGGTCAAGTGTATGAGTGCAGACGGTAATTACAAATGACAGGAAACAAAAAACTACATACGTAGATAAATAATCGTCCACCACAGCGCCCCCCTTCGAGCTCTTCCTGTGAGAACAACAACAAAAAAGTTGCTAAATGCTAAAATATATAAATAAATAAAAACGGTTCAGTTTCCGTTTTGGAGAGATTCCCATCAATTATTTAAGTTTTCTACATTAGCAAACGTGACAAAAATAATCTTTAAAAATATATTTTTTTTTGCTGAGGAAATCTCAGTACTGCAGGCGGTTGTAGGCTAACTTTATGATATGCTAGCTGAAACGGAGCATCGTCATTTCTGTTAGCTTGATATGATGTCCCAAGAATGGCTAAAAGGAAGTTAGCGAAATAAGAGGATTAGCTACAGCCGGCGCTAACAAACAGTTAGCCATAATCGAACTGAAGGACAGACAAAAACTAAGAAAACTTTTTCAAGGAAATGAGGAAAACTCATTCTCTGCTCAAAAACCTCCACTGAACTTTATGTAAATCATTGTAGTTCAAACCAAAGTACAACTGTCACTGAGCAGAGAGAAAAATAAAAAGACAAATAACATCTTTTCAGTTTGAGTGTTTAGCACAGCGAACACAATCAGAATCAAATCTTCAAATACCCGCTGCTAATGTCAGTTTTCTATTAATTATTATTAATTAAATTATCATTAAAATTAAATAAAAAAATAGGTTAAATTAACTCTGAATCTGTGATCCATAAAATCCCAGATAACTTGATGTGACGTTGAAATTCTGGTCAATGTTGATGTTTACAGGACGATGAGGCAGAAGTCGAGTTCATTAACACAAAATGAGGGAGAAGGAGGAAGAAGAGGAAGAAGGTGAGGAAGAGGGGGACGAGACGATAATGGGAGAGAAGGCTGCGGGTTGAAAGAAGAAGGAACAGGAGGGGGAGGAGGAGGAGGAGGGGGGGGGGGTATCAGTAACAACGTCAGTAATCTAACAGCAGGAGGCGGTAGACAGTTCCACCGGTGACAAACACGCGACACTCGGGGGAGAGCGGACAGGTTTGATGTTAACAAATATTAGCCTTGAACAGGACGTGGATGTGTTCCCTTTGACACAGGCATTAAATATTCAGAGACAGATGTTTCTGAGGAGGAGGAGGAGAATGAGGGGCCAGAGATGGGGGAGAGCCGCTCTCGGAGGAGCAGGTAATTGGCCCCTCGACAGTAGCGGTGACAGAGAGAGGCACTTAAACACACACACACACACTCCTCCCTCCTCCCTCCCCCCTCCTCGCTCCTCTTCTCTGCTGCTCCTCTTTCCCAGATCTGATAAAGGTAAACGTGTAGCAAATTCATCGTTTGATGAGGGAGGATTTCCACAAACAGAGCTGACATGATGAGCCTGTGATCTGCCTGTACGGGAGTCAGCAGGAGCCCAGGCAGGCGGAGATCTCAATCCTCCCTCCCCCCTCCTCCCTCCCTCCCTCTCCGTGCCGTCTTCCTCTCTCTCTCCCTCCTCTTCACACACTCGGCAGTGTTCACGTCAGTAATTGCTGCCTGACATCCATATCTCTCCTCCTCTCCGTCTGTGGTGCCTCGCTCCGCTGCCGTCTATCTCACCTCCTCAGAGACGTCTCTCCTCTCTTTTTTCTTCCCCTTCTTTTCTCCGTCAAATAAAACAGGCCCGGCCCTCGCCTCGGCATCGCACTCCATTTCTGACTCTTCTGTCACTTATCTCTGGGCTGCATGCCTGCAGACTGCTCAATTATCCACACTCACCTAGTTTCTGCCACTTCTTCATCTTCCCACCCATGCACAGTAACTAAAAGTGGACTGTTTGCACTGTTAAAGGGGGGAGTTGGGAGGTGGGGGGTGGGGGGGAGTCATGGTCAAGAGCACAGGCTTAGTCACGAGTTGAGTGATACGGCAGCAACACATTCAGGTGATGGAGTCCCACTGGAATAATGCAGGGATTTGTGTGTTGGCTGCTATATCAGATGAATTCAAAAGGAGCGACTGGAGAAACTGGTGACTGGAGACACTGACCTCCATTACTACGATCACTCTCACCACAGTAACCCTGACGCCAGGATTATGAACACCTTCATTCAAAATGATCACAAGACTCTTCTCTGACCACTAAAAAAACCACACACACACATCTTCCCTGTCGCACCACATCTAATTGCCCCAGCGCTCTTCTCTAATACTCCCCTCCTTTTTTTCTTCTGAGGCTGTTGCTCAACATCTGACCAGAGAAGGAGTCACTGGGTTTGAGGATTTCTACTCAGAGGTAATGGTCCTGCCTCTGCCGAGTCCCATGACTCTAATCCTGGGACTTTGGACCTTAACTACTGCCCTGGTCCACGCTGCCTGCTCAATAGCCCCTCTGTCTCCGTCTCTGAACTGCCCTGAGCCGAGGTTAACCCTTCACCACGACCAAAGGAACAAAACAAATACTTCACTTTCAGTAACTACGATGCGCACGAGGCCATTTCAGTCGGTCGACCGTGACCCGAGCTTCAGCCGACTGCACCTGCACTCGGCTCTGATCGTGGTGTAGTGCCAGCGAGGGCAAGCTAAGGCCCCGGGTACCGGATGTGGCCCGTTCAGCTTTTTAATCCGCCCCCGCCAAACTTTTCCAAATTATATAATTTCTTTATATTATCGTTATACTTTTGACTTTTCCCTGCAATATCCACGTTTCCCCAATAGATGGTGTAGAGAATTATAAAAGCTTTTTAGCATCTTAGCATTTAAGCGTCATTTATCTTAGTTAACACGAACGAAAGAAATAATTATTAGCTTAAATAAATATTTTTCTATCTGTATTTTTTAATCAATTACTAAACATTTCAAATGACCCCATTTGAATTCATGGCGACCCTACATGGGGTTGCGACCCCAGGGGTTGAAAACCACTGAGTTAATGTATCAGAATTAGCGATGCACTGGTCCTGACATCTGTATCAATATAAATACTAGGGTTTGTACGATAATAACTTTTTGCCCATAACCGATCTGCCGATATTGTCCAAGCACTTTATTTCCAATTCCGATATCCACCAATACAGATATAGGTCTGATAATATTTATTAATTGAGTATGAGATTAATAAAATGAGCTGCAATGCTGCCATCTAGTGACTTTCACTTTAATATACAGAGGTTTATCCCCAAAACTATTTTTGCGGCACACATTATTTGACGAAACCCAGGCGTTGTGTTACCAATTTTCATTATCGGAGGAAAAAAAATGATAACGATTCTTACAGACATTACATATTATGCTAATATCGGGCCGATATTATCGACAAATTTCAGAGTTTTTTTTAAAGGAAATTTTTGTAATGAGTTTTAGCAAGATATGAGTTCCGTAAGTATAGCGGTTAGTACGCCTGCCTTACACATCTGCCTTACGTGCAAAGGGTTCTGGGTTTGAGCCCGAGTGGTATCACATATCCCTAACGGCGCCTCCTGTGGCAGCGTTTGGTGTTGCAAAGACTCTCACTGTGACGTTGTCCATTGTAGGACGAATGAAAGTAACAGGTCACAGTACAAAAACCGATGAAAGCTATGGTACTAATGGTACCATCGCCCCCCCCCCCCCCCCCCCCCCCACACCCCCACCCCCCACCAGTCGGCACCCACGACAAAAATATGTGAGTACGACTTCATCATGGAAAATTATGACCAGATCTATAAATAGAATCCCAGCTGTAATTGACTTGGATCATAATTTAACAGTGTGTTCAGGCTGGAGGCAGGTTCTCTCACATTCTTTCTGTTTATTAAGGAGAAACACCGTGGAACATCATTAGTAAAGAGGCAGGAGCTGGAGGATGGAGGGAGGAGGTGGTGGTGGTGGTGGTGGGGGCACGGAGGGGAGCTGAACTTTGTTAATGGAGGGTTTCTCCATGCGAGTCACTCAGCTTTGAAAGCCAAGGCCCTCGGGTGAAGACTGTGAAGCGCAGGAATCAGACATGCACAATCAGTTCCACTCCTTAAATCTCCTCCAGAATCATATCTGTTGGAGCAGCCTTTCCTTAATTTATTTCTCCATCAGTTAGTGGGTTGTGATCTGGCGAAGTGCTTCGGGAATACGAGGCCTCGCTGAATGGTGGAATGGAGAAGGTTGCTCTCCTTCCTTCTTTCTTTCTTTCTTTCCTTCCGTCTTTCTGTTTTCCTGCTCCCTCACTGCTTCGGCAAACACACTGGCGCTCCCCTATCTCTGCTCCGTGTGCCCTCGCCATCCATTTAGGCAGCGCCTCTGACTAATTTGCCCATCACGCTCGCTGTCTGGTCTTTTACGGTTGGAGATGTTTTGACGTGTCTCCCTCGGCTCGCTCTCTGCACTGGCACTGTCTCCAGTATAATTAAGAATATTCTGATAATGGCCAAATGGCAGGAGTCACGGGAGCCGGGGAAGTGCTGCAGCGCGACAGCGTGCATTCCTCTGCATCGGTGGAAAAAGTGCTTAGAGTGAGCGGTGCGTGCACAGCGATTTCACTCAAAGGAAATGTAATCCAGAGAGCAACAGAGAGAGAAGTCTGGAGAGGAGAATCTTAATGCAGGAGGAGGAGGTGAGGAGGAGGACTCACCATGATGACTAGACTTCAGGTTTGGTACAAGTTAAAACTGACTCATTTCATCACAGGTCAAATGAAGAGCTGAGGTAAGAGGGGCCACGGGCGACCATTCACACTAACAGTCACTCCTTGAAGAGTCTTTGCACACTGTCCCATCTGTTTCTTTATGTTTTTATTTTTTTATTCATCACCAAAGTCAGCAGGGGGCAGCTCCCAGAGCAGTGTGTGGGGACGGTGCCCTGCTCGGAGCACCTCAGTGGTAACTTGGCAGCTGATGGACTCGAAAAATGAAACCTTCTGGACCCAAGTTCACTTTCTTAACCACCAATCCACTACTGCCCATTTGGGTAAACATACTCAAAAGTACAAATAACATGTCAAATACAGTGATAATCCACCTAAAACACTCCCTCCCTACTCTGTGCCACTTTACTGTAGGACACTGATCTGGACTGCAGGCAGGACAGTCGAGCTGTTTGGCAGCTGATGGACTTGAAAAATGAAACCTTCTGGACCCAAGTTCGCTTTCTTAACCACCAATCCACTACTGCCCATCTGGGTAAACATACTCAAAAGTACAAATAACATGTCAAATACAGTGATAATCCACCTAAAACACTCCCTCCCTACTCTGTGCCACTTTACTGTAGGACACTGATCTGGACTGCAGGCAGGACAGTCGAGCTCGTTCACTCTGGGTCTGCCACGGCAGGTATTTGTCATTTTTTACAGACTGAACTCAGGAATCCAATTGTACCAGTGTAAGCATTTGCATCAATTACACCTTCACATACACGGCAGCTGATGCACAGGCCACACGGTGGCAAATGTTGGTATAACATTGTTCTCCCCTCCCCCATAATGCATGTGTAGCTACTGATGCTGGATTTTACTGGTCTAAGTCAGTAGTTCTCAACTTTTCTGGCACATGACCCCATTCTGACATGACAACTCTTTGGTGACATTACAGTAGCAGTCACAGGATCGCAGCCGTCAATCAGGATGCATCGGCTACGATATCTTTATGTGTTGCATTTTATTTGAACTTGAAAGAAAAAGAATCAACTTGTTCAAAATTGTGTGTGGTTTTTTTAGTCATAATTCCTAAAAAAAGACTATAATAATAATAATATAATAATGAATTTATATATATATTTATATTTAACAGTAATTTTTAGAATCAATCAAACATTAAACAAGACCTCACGTAGGGTTGCGACCCCCAGGTTGAGAAACGCTGTTATAAGTTAATCTGTGTGTTTAACACAGATTTGGAGTTCATAAGTTTTACTTCTTTTCCACTCCTTTTTGAATATACATTCTGTTTGTCACTATTAATATGTATTCCTTTTTTTTCATTTTTATATTCGAAATAAACTTCAATCAATCAATCAATCAAACAAGCTTTAATGTGAAATAATTTGACGGCAAAACACATTTTATTTCTCGTTCTCATTCCAATGTGATAATCTCTAGTCGTTTGGCCGACGGTCTGTTCATCAACCGTTCTCCTATTCACGATTTTACTTCTCGTTATCGCGGTAATGAAAGAACCTGACTCTGTTTCAACCTTTTAA
This sequence comes from Cynoglossus semilaevis, assembly GCF_000523025.1. Lineage (NCBI taxonomy): Eukaryota > Metazoa > Chordata > Actinopteri > Pleuronectiformes > Cynoglossidae > Cynoglossus > Cynoglossus semilaevis. Next base: position 5,289,084 of record NC_024307.1, on the reverse strand, counting down.
AGTCTTTTCAGTTATTTTGAATTCTTTACTGTTTAACAAATGACACTGACGTGGGTGAAGTCAGAAACCGTTCCTGTTGTTTTATTGCTTTTTATTGGCTCCACCCACTTCTCTGGATGTGGGATTTGCAGGAACCCGTACGGGCGGAGGTGCCACATGCTTCCACGTGGCCACCAAACAAGGACCTGATTCATCGCCTCCTGCCATCCACCGGCTCGCCCTGTTTGACTCTTCCCACAATCCCCCTGGAAATAAGGGCATCACACTGACAGAAAGAATGTGCCAGGCCACCGTGGCAGCCCCCGCCCCCCCGTAACTCTCAACCCCCACGAGCACAAATCTCCACCCACTGGACTCACCAAGTGATTAGTTGGGGATTAAAATATTTGCTGGGCAAATATCTGCTTTGGCTGTCTGACCCCAACATCACAGTTCAAAGACGTGAGCTTAACCAACTTTTCTCTTGACTTGACAAACCGTGGTGACATCCTCGGACCACACCCCGGTACAAACTGGTTCACATCCTTAAAGTTCACTCACTGCTGTCATTTCATGGTGGACGTGTTTTCTTCTTTTTTTTTTCTTTTAAATTTCAACAGTTGCAGGCATTTTAATCCATAAATGAGCTGAATCGCTAAGAACGCAAGAAAAGTCTTAAATGATCATGTGCCTCTTAAAACTGCAGTAACGAGGGGGTGTTAACGTTTGTATACAATGGATTACTACTGACAGCCTGTGTGGAAAACAACAAGCTGCTGTTAGCACGACTTCTTGGACAAACAGGTCAAAGTCACAGCACAGACACACGGAACTGAAGTGGCTCCAAAAGAGAGAAACGTCTCCATCAGACATTACTAATCGATTAAACACTGGCTGTGCGATGATGTCAGCAGCGTTAAAGAAATCGGTCTACGTTGAAGTTCCAACGGGTTTGATAGAAATAACAGTGAGACTGAGCAAAAAATAAACAGCCATTATCAAACCATTTGACAACTACAATTATGACGTCATATTATCGTTTTCTAATTATTATCACAGGTTAACAGCATCAAATTCCCTCTTCCCTTCATCTATCTGTAACTCAGTCAACATTCACAGCTCTGTTCACAGTCACTCTAACTATTGACCCAGTAAAGCCTGACACACAGCCACCATCTCACCGTCAAAAAAAAAAAAATCTTTATGAAACATTAATACAAATTAAAAATTAAAAATTAAAATAAAGATTTGCTGCCTGGTTTTTCTTGAGTGAGATATTATATCAATATTGTATATCCTTAGATTTTTTTTTTAACATTTTACAAATAAAAACAAATTTTGCCCAAAACATTTTGAAAACACAAAATAAAGGCATTTGTTTTCTCTTAGAATCTTGTGTGGTGAATACGATACAAATGTGAGTTAACACTGGTGAATGATTCAAATGCTCTGAGTCCGTTTTGGGAAAAGAGAGAAAAAAGAGAAGCTTAAAAAAACGGAGAAAAAATAGTTTGAATTTGGCTAAAAAAATAAACTGACTGCTGAAAACAAAGAGGAGAAAAATATATGTATAACACGCCCCTGTGTATGTGTGTGTGTGTGTGTGTGAGCTGATTAGTTGATTGAACAGATTAGATTAAGACTTCAGTGTCATTCAACACCAAATAGTCCAAATCAGAACAAACACCATTTCAGCAGCACAAAAAGTGCAAAAAATGTGTAGGAAATAAAATGTTTATATATATATATATATATATATCAACACTTGTAAAACCTTTCTATGAAAACACAGAATAAATGGACGTTACTACAAATTCTTCTCAGCAGATACAACATTTGTCCCTGACTGTATCACTTCATCAGATACTACATATGGTACATACTACCACATACTACATATACTGTATATACGCAAAATCTATAAATACTTAACAGCTGGGTCAACTAATGGGGCTTTTTATTTTTTACCCAAAATTTCCACATAAATTGCAAAATGCAGGGGACATGAGGAGAAGTTGCCAAGTACATTATTACCCCTGGGGGCCAAACAACATGCCCCCCCACTCCCCCCCCCCCCCCCACTCACATCACTCAGCAAATTAAGAGTGGTCTCTGGGGCTGGGTCTGTCCACCTCAGCAGCCTCCACCTCTCAGCCGAACAATAGCGGCCGCTGCTCCACCCCGGAGCGCTGGTCTCAGCTCTACGCCCGCTCCTGTTTTTCCTTTATTACACGAGCTGGCCACCAACTCCAGGGGCTAATATTGTTTTGCTTCTGACGGTTGCACTTGGCACCGAGTGCTCTTAATTTCCCGACCCCCTTTTCCATCCTACCTTTCCATTGTGTATCCTGAGGGTGGGGGCAGACATGCCACGTCGGCAAAATGCAAAGGTTTAATTACTTTTTGTCGAATTAATTAAGGAGGAAAAAGTTCTTCTCAGGGAACAAAAGTGAGGCTGGTTGGAGGCAGCGTTGGAGAACAGCGCGGAGAAAGCGTCATAGTAGCCTGGCAGCCTCAGAGGATTTAATTTAGAGTGGGTCTCCTGGAGGGCCCCAAATGGACCACTTGGAGGATCTTATTGGTACTGAGCTCACAGCTATCCATCACTGTCACGCTGCCCACAGAAACCAGGTCACACAGGGGAGAAAACTGCATCAACACAAGACTTAGATGGAACCTGTGGACCAGAATAATCTGACTTGAACTTGAACCTGATTTAAAGTTTGAGAATAATCTGTGAAAATAAAAAATATAATTTAAAATAAACAATCTTCAGTAGAGGAACGAGTTAAGTGTGTTTTGAATTGTTTGTTTGATTCATAACCTGAGGCTAAATTGACATGAGAACAACTTATCTTCGCCTAGTTTTCACATTCTATGATAAACTAAAGACATCATTAATGTAATAAAATCAGTCTGGTCAGGCTTTTCTTAAAGGGTTATTTTAAATATTTTTTTATCCATTGTTAAAACTAACATTCTTAGTACTACGTAGTGACTATTAGCTATTTCTCAGTAAACTTTGGCTTATTCCATAATTCTGTTTTAACACATTCACTCAGTAGTTTTAGTTGACTATCGCTAACCCTTCAGTCAGCGCTAATCTATGAATGGCTAATGTTTTAGCCAAGTGAGCTATATAACTTCACGTTATCTTTAAATGCTAATCTAAAAATAGCTAATGTTTTAGCCAAGTGTTTTAGCTATATAACTTCACGTTATCTTTAAATCATTTCTTAAAATATTACATTTTTTGCTGTCAATACTTCTAGCTAATTTTGGCTAAAACTAACTAGCTAGCTAGCTAACCAAGTCTTTGTTTTGACCATTATTTTTCAGCTACATTTCAGCAATCATCTATCTTATCTAGACCCGTCTAACAACACGTGCTAACTGTGCACCATAGCCATAACCTACATGACCAAAGTCTGTCAGAACCACGGGGACTTTAGCATATTTAAAGGAACATTTAAATCCTGTAGAAATACAGTAAATATTAATTGGTGTGAATTTTAATCACGATTAAACAAAAATATGGAAATATCCGTGAGCACAACAGGGTCACAGTAGAGTTTCAGAGACAATCTGATCTAATCTACTTACTGCATAGTTTCAGGCTTTGGCCACGACTAAATCAGCCATTGTGTTTGTCCACTGTGTCCACATCCGTTAGCAAACGTGTGAACTGATCAGCTCAGTTCCTTTACTTCCTTCATACAAGCAAACGATGACTGAGGCAAAATTTATAAAATATGCTTTACATACAGTAAAAAGTATTATTTGTTAAAAGTTCCCAGTACAGAATACACTGGGGTTATTTTGGAACATGGTACTTTATACTGGGTAAACAATGGTTTACATCAGACATGGGCAAAACTAAGGCCCGGGGCCAAACTTGTATATATAATTATCTAATTGACTTGTATTGTGATTATA
>NC_024307.1:5263510-5285101 GCF_000523025.1 Cynoglossus semilaevis | reverse complement strand
CTTATGCATACAGTATATATATATATACAGTATATTTATATATATATTTGCATACTGTATATATGTTTATATATTTATATATGTATATATATACACAAATATATAAACATATATACTTTATGTAAATATATATATTTACATATTCTATATATGTTTGTGTTTATGTGCATATATATACACAATAAACATATATACAGTATATATTTACATACTGTATATTTATATATTTATGTGCATGTATATATGTATGCACATATATAGATATACATATATTCATATATATATACATACGTAAATTCAGTATATAGTTCCTGTCACTGTCCATTTGACAAATACTCTATGATGTAAATGTCTAATAAAGACAAAGTACTACAGAGTCCTTCAAACACACGACGGAAAGACAACTAGACTCTGTTGTTCTTTGTTTTTTTTTCTTATTTATTTATTTTTATTTTTTTCTTATTTAATGTTTGTGGCATGAGGGTGGGGGGGCGGGGGGTGGGGACTGTTTGAATGCTACATCCAAAGTGTGCGAGACAGAAATATCACCAAATTAGATGTCTCTCTAATCCCTGGGGAATGTGAATTAGCGTGGAATGAATCAGTTCACAAATGAGTAGGTGTTTGGAGGAAAGCGAGGCGCTGATAAAAACAAACTGCAGCCAGTAAACAACAATCCACAATGAAAGTACAAAAGAGTGAAGCGAGTGACGCTGCCAGAGGAAGATGGCAGAGAGATCTGAGACTTCACATTCAGGAGCACACAACAATGAGGAGGTGCCATTATCAAGTGAGGATTTCTGCTCCTCTTGTTTCCCACCTTTTGGCTGGATGTGCAAAAAAAAAACTGAACCAAAATGGGGGAAAGGTCTTTGTTCCCTGAGTGAGTTCAACTGATGTGGGAATTTATAGCAGCAGAGAAACTAACATTTATAATTACGATGACAACAAACGGAACAGCCACATGCTGTTTTTAAACTGCTTTGATGTTGAGAAGTGCAAAAAAAAAAAAAAAAAGATTTCCAATTTTTGTGATTTGAAGGAAGTGGGTTAAATGAAAGTGCTCCGTGTGTTCCTGTCGTCACTGCCAGTGATGCAGTGATCAAAGCTGCCTCTGCTGCAGCCTTTGGGTTTGTCAATGTGTGTGAGCCGGAGAGCTGGTGCTGAACTAATGCCTGCCATCACCGGGGTGTAGAGTTCCCCTACCGGGTGGCCGTGTAGCCCCTCAGCTCTGAGGTTCTCTGCAGCTGCCCACCCACAGCTCCGTACGGTGGAGGTGTTCGTGGTCTCAGCTGTCCTTCACTGCTCCCTCTGTTCCGTCTCCTCTCAAAGGTCCCTTCACCGTCATCCACTCCGTGCTCCACACGTCCTCAGTGACGGCTGTTAAACGGCGCCGATGTCAGCTACAGTTAGCAACACCTCTGCTGATCGTCGCTGTAAACTGTTTTGGCGGGTAAACAACGTGGCGTTCTATTCTTCTTCACTCGCTCAACGCTAACATACTTCACTCACACAGCGACACACACGTTCGTAACAACAGGAAATGGTTCGCTTTCAAATCAAACTCCGATTTTAAAACCAGCCGAGCTAACGAATGTAGGATTACATTGCATCCTCGGTTTACGACGTCCTCGACTTACAGCGTTTCGTGGTCACGATCTCCCATAAATTTATCAAGAAGGTCTTAGTCCACCATTCCAATATAGAACGTTAAAACAACAAGTTGGTGACTGGAGACGACAAGTACTTCGTCAGTGGAGCTATATGTGGAAGATGGTTCCGTTTACATTCGCCCGTTGTACGTTTTTTCATCTGTGTTGTTTTGCGAACTCTTTGATCATCATTATGGCTCCTAAGACTCTTCTGATGTTTTTATGTCCTAGATTATGATGTCACCACTGTGTTAGCGTAGGTGAGGGACGTTCAGTAGGTACTTAGGGACAGTTTGTGAAGTCTGACTTACTGCAGAAATCGACTTACGTCGCGCCATGGCTAACCTGGTCTGTCCAATCACAGTAGGTCTGGACTCACTGCATTGTGTTGAACCTCTAAATAAAGATCTGTAAATAGTTTCATTGCTACCATGAAAGAACAACGATGTCTCATCGACTCGATCACACGTCGTCCTCTGGTCACGTGACTTAAATGGATCAGTTCAATTTGATGTTACCAGGGGGCGGTGTGGGACAATAGCGAAGGTGGAGTAAGTTACCCTAAAAGACGTGGCAGTGAAACGTGTACTTTTTTTCATCCATGAATTAGTACTCATACTTCATGGGACTTATTGATAATCGATAATCGCGTGAGTATCAATATATCGATATAACGGTACCACAGAATCGATTCTCCCAGAACTTACAGACAGGTGAGAAGATAATGGACAGAGAGAGGAGACGCTGACGGCGCGTGTTCTGGACGTTAATGTCAACGAGTAACAATCTCAAAACATAAGGTGAGATTATAATTTTTAAAATGAAATACTGCCCAGAAATACTCCGAGTACTCAGAGTTACTCCAAAGATGTCAGAGTGAAGACCAAACCAAACCAAACACTCCAGCAGAGCCACATCATTTGCATCTTCTCCTTTTTACTCTCTCTTTTTCCTCATTCTCACACTCTCTCTCTCTCTCCCTCTCTCTCGCTCTCTCTCTCTCTCACACACACACACACATGCCATGCTCATGTTGACCCAGAGCAAATGAAAGCGGGCAGATCGGGAGAATGGAGGAGGCTGCGGCCACAGTGTGACGAGGGGAGGAGGCCCCAGTGAGCTGAAATAGCTCCGTCTCCAAAAAGAAATGAGATCCAGGCTCTTATTTGTCAGGGTGTCTGCCTGCTCTGTCCCCGGCTCTGCTCCCTCTGAATATGCATGAGGATTTGAGAGGTATAAATAGTGGAGGTGTCCATATTGCCACTGCGTTCTCCATCAGCACAGAGAAAGGCTTTATGGGCTTATTATGAAGCGCATTACATCACCAACAGCCAATTACAAATTCCTTAAGACGGAAGGAAAGGGAGAGCTTACTCCTGGGCAAAGTTTGTGTTGTTAATACGCATCGCCTGTGTTTCGGGACGTCTTTATCGCAAAGTTTTTTTTTTTGTTTTTTTTTCATTAGCTCCGGACATCAAATGGTGTTATATGTTGTCATGTTGTATTATTGAGACACGCTTGGTTTCTACGCATCCATACATTTTTGTGTACAATTATATATATATATATATACATATATATTTATATATGTACTGTATATGTATACATATAAACATATGTATATATATACAAATATAAAAAATGTATATGTATATTTGTTTATATAAATATCCATATATTAATATATATGTTTGTACATATATACATATATAAATAAATATATAGTCAACACGTTTATTGGTGTTTTCTGAACATTTAACTCAAAGAGTGAAGTGTAGGAATGAGATACTGCTGTTCAAATTAAAAACGTAATTTCTTTTCTTTTTCTACTTCCTCACCTCTGCTTCATAATGATGTCAAAAAAAAAAACAAAAACAAAACCAAAAGCTATTTGTGCCCAGGTTGATAACAGCCGACCTCAGTGACACAGAACTTCTTTGGAATAAACAGTCTCATGACATTCTGCCGCTGCGACGAAACCATGAAATAGTATTTTGTAATTTAAATAAAACAAAATGAAAATGAAAAAAAAAACAGATAAAGACTCAGCAGTCACAATTTTTTTTTATCCTTCTTCCACTGAGACTGTGTGGCAGCGGCAGAGCTGTGAATTATTACTATCTCTATGACAGAGGCTGCAGCATGGACAGTAGAAAAGTTAAATATTTGGACTATTTCTTTTTTATTATTTCTGGTGGGTTTTTTTGTTTACATTTGCCGGTTGTACGCATTGGAAACGTATGGATTTTTTTTCTATCCTTCATTATGTCTCACAAGCAAAAGTCAGACTCATCTGATGTTTCTATGTCCCAGATTGTGACGTCACCACTGTGTTAGCATAGGTGAGTAACAAAGGTACGTATGTGAGGTCTGACTTACGGCAAAATTCGACTTACGTCGCGCCGTGGGATTTTTTAATTATTTGTCTTTTTGCTCATTTTCCAGCCACTTTCTTAAGTGGTGATGTAGAGGAAAATTAATAACGGGCTGTTTTTGAGTTCTTCTTCTTACGTCTTTTTAAAGTCAACAAAGTGCGAACTTTCAAAGGAACAAATGAGCTGTTGGAAATCTATACACACGGTGTGTACATTTGTTGAACATCGTGTACACCGGCCGCCCATCGATCCTGTTGGGGATCCACACAGTCAGAGTTCTGCTCCACTTTCTGATCCAAACTTCTCTCTATGACACACTTTCACTCACGCGAGACTCTTCCGCGTCCCGTCACTAACGCACGGCGGCAGTAAAGATAAAAAAAGATTGAAGATATGGAAGTAAACATATCTTCATCCATACGAGGTGTCTTTACGGTAAACAGTACATTCAGGACCGTCGGACGCAGCTCTCTCTCTCTCTCTCTCTCTCTGTTTGGCTGAAGAGTGTGAGTGCAGCCGCGGGAGATTAACATGGGAGATAGAGCCAGAGCCGGAGCCGGAGTGGAGGGGAGAAACAGAGAGAGAGCGAGATAAGTCGAGGAGGTTTGGCAACGAGGCAGTGATTTCATGATAAGCCTGATAGAAAAAAAAGCTCACAGTTCTTTCAGGGAGCGGGGGTCCAGGGAGGTGAAGGGATGCAGCACACGGCACATCCGGGACCCCGGCCATCAGCGGGACCCCGGCACCGGCATCGAATCTGCGCCGTTGATGCCGGTGCAGATTCAGATGAATGAATGTAGCGGAGAAACAATCGGGCAGCGGGGCAGGGGGCAGCGGGCAGCGGGCTTGGCATGAGGGGAGGCAGAGAGAAGGAGAGCGGGTGCTACGGAGAGGGTACCATCATCCCCGCCACTCTTTATCACCGCCATTGATCGTGGCGTGTGTGCATTGATCCAAGTCGACCATCTGCTAGAGTTAGATAAGCATGCGAGGGCCAGGGCATTGTGCTGTCACTCATGGAGTGTGCACTAAGAGAGAGAGAGGGAGGGAGAGAGAGGGAGAGAGAGAGAGAGAGGGAGTGGTGATGTTGGGGAGGGAGGGGTGCCGTGGCTGCAGGGAATTATGGGGGCAGGATTAGCCTCCTCACTTGCAGGAAACAGAATTTTAAACGGCTGTCTCCTGCCTCACACACACACACACACACACACACACACACACAAACAATTACACACATCAGTCTTGTGTCTTGTCCGTACACACTGTTACTGCTGCTTTGTCAGAGCAGGAATATGTGTCGGTGTGTGAACTCCTGTGTGTTGGTTGGCAACGATCAGTCGACTAATTGATGACTAATCGACTGTTACATTAGTCAGTAACTTTTTTCTGAGCATTAACCTTTAGTTTGTTTGTTTTTTAAATAAAATAAAATAAGTTCTCGTTTTGCAGCTACTCAAATCTGTTTTTTTTTTTACCAAAATTTACTAAAATTAATGATTTTTATTATGTCATAAAAAATGAACATCTTATCACCCGGCCTAAGAGAAGTGTCGTTACAGACCAAGTTTGTTTGTTTTTGCCTCTGAAGCTCAGGCCATCGTCTGTCATAAAGCCACAAAGTGAAATATTTCCATCCTCAAACTCCTCATCATCAACATATTTTCTGGAACAAAAGTAAAACCAAACACATTCAAGCTGATTCCAGTTTTTAAATCCAGTTCCACGAGCTTAAAACATTTTGTAAAAGTCTGTAATCGTCGACTTAACTCCGTCCTTCAGTGGCATCTTTCATTTTAATTGTCCAGTTTGTAGCACTTTTTTTTGTTTTATTGGCTAATCCAACAGGCTTTTGGAAAGAAACAATATGGCGTATCACAGCCGGCGTTTGTGTCCAACGCTAAGCTCATGTGCATTCGGCTGAGTGACACCTGTCCCCACCGCCTGGCTCGTCGTCTTTCGAGAAAATGGAAAAAAAAAAAAAAAAAAAAAGGATTGAGGAAATGTTGTGGTTACCAGGGAAACCTATAAAAGAGCAACTGCAGCCGCAGCATCAGAACCCGACCTAAGGGGGGAGACAGGCAGCAGAGGGAGCATGTGTTCTCGCCCACCGTGCCCCCGCTCTCACCCTGGAGATCGCCCTGTCTTCTGTGCAACTGTCTTTAAGTCCATTCTGCTTCTGTTGTTGCAACTTTTTCTTTGCTCCATTTTCCTCTTTAGAATTTGCACATTGGGGTCCAACACACAAGACCGGTGCTTTGTGGTAGGGTGGGGGGTGTTTTTGATGTGAAGGAGAAAGTAGTATGGAGGGATTAGTGTGGCCGGTTGGATCATCTTACAGCCGCCGACCCCCCCAGACTCGTGGACAATGGGGATTAAAACTTCTCTTATTCTTCGGCCCCAAACGGCAGGATGACAAAGACAGTATTCCTCTGGGTCTTTTAACACCGAGCTGCACAGCTGAAGTTGTGGACATGGAAGGGGGGAGGGAGGGGGGGGTGTTGGGGTGGGAGCCTGGGCAGGGGTCTTATACAGAAAATTAATCCTATGGAATTTTCTCCTCATTGCAAATGGAGATTTCGTAGCTTTTGCCTTGCTATCTGGGCCTGGCCCACAGAACGCATCAGTGTCACTCAATAGCGGATAACAGCATCCGGTGGAGTGAATGTTTATATCTGAGGCACCCAGGGGACTCACACGGCCGATACGCATCTACATCCATGGAGCAGCAGAGCTTCAAAGGGAAGGTGTCAATGGCTCATTTGGAATAAATATGATGGATTAATTATATTTTGCTCACACGGGCGCCGAGGCCAGGGCAGCAGTCGCCGACGCTCACGACACAGAAAAATAGGCCTCCACGTGTCTGTGATTAAAGGGTTAATTGAATTGATTCTTAGTCACCGTTTGCGAGGCTGCGTCTCGTGAATGTCAGGTGCATCAAAAGTTGGGAAAATATTCAACTTTCAACTCACGCACGCCCGTGAGTCACACCACGCCATTTGAATATTCCATAAATCGCTGCTTGCCAGTTAAATGGCATTTATGCAAATGCAGCTTCTGCTACTAATCAAATGTCAAAAAGGAGAAGGAGCCCATCACAGTGGCTGGCAACCTCTCAGCTCCTCATGACCAAATATTATTTTTGGTACACAAAATATGAGGAACCCCGCCTTGAGGGAACGGAGTCAGAGACGGTCGGAAAACGATATATGTTGTCATTTTGTAGCTTTTTTCTTCACTTGTCTAAACATTCAAGTACAATACCAGCTGTAGTGACAAAGCCCACCTGGTATCAACACATTGAGCTTTGCCAAATTCATTCTCTTTCTTGCTGTGCCGATATAGAAATCTGGACGACAACAAAATGATTTCTTTCCTTCTTATGAACAGCCCAACAGAAATAATTTTGTTACCATCATACAAAAATGAAATGAGAGTTTGACCTTTTCTCGCATGTATGAGACAAAGTCATCCTTGACCGTCCTTTCTCTATCCTACAATTGAGCCTCGATTAGCAGAGATAGCATTAGCTCAGGTTTATATTTTAAACCGTCACAGTCTTCCTATTGTCTTTTTTTCTACCTGCCAAGTACAGCTCTGTCTGTTAAACTACTGATGATGGAAAATACAAGTGAAATATATACTGTATATAACAAAGTAGTTACTGTTTTCTAAGCATTAGCAGCAGTTAGCTACTAGCATACGTGTTCCCAGAGCTTTACAGGACTTTTTCACAACGGTGGAATAAAATGAGTTGTATTATCTGTGAAAAAGTTAAATATTTATTAAAAAGCCTGTGTAAATATACAGAAAGATTCAATTCTTCACAGATTATAATTTGTGTTAACTAACTAGCCAGCAGACGACATGTTTAATGGATATGACCCAATATGACGGTCCAAACCAGCCAGCAGACGACATGTTTGATGGATATGACCCAATATGACGGTCCAAGAAAAAAATAAATATATATATATAAATATACAGTACAACACACTGGTTGATACCATTGTTTGACTGATGTAATGATATAGTATTTCTTATAACCAACAGTACTGGAGTCAGACGTACATTTAATAAATCTATAACCTCAGTCGTGTTTGACTTTTTTCAATGTACTGCATTAATATGAGTCTATTCACTGTGGGCTGCAGGTTCAGCACATCTGTAATTGACCATTGTGTGTAATGTTAGTGAGTCCCAGGTAATCACATATCCTATTTGCATGTCATTCACTTGACCTCTAACCTAAACGCTGCAGCGCGGTGGCCCAGTCAGAAAAGCTCCTGTTCGATTCTCAGTGTTAAATCACCACATTGTGTTGTGGTGTCGTTGGTCGCCTTTATTCCACCGCTGACAATGTCACTGATGTGTAATGTCATGTGGTCTATGGCGGTTGACATGGGGCAATTTTCAACAACAAATTACAATCCGCCCCCCCACCCCCCCCTACACACACACATACCCTTGGCCCCTCCCCCTCCTGCATGAAAAATGTTTCTTTAATGAAAAAATATGTATATATTTATCTTTATTATGAGGACCATACAATATAAAATATATAAAAACATAATATCTCCTCTCCTTCACCCCAGACATCCTCAGCACCTCCTCTCTCCCACTCCCACCCTTTCTATTACACCCCCTCCTCTTAGTCTCTCTCTCTTGTTTTCTCTCTCTCTCTCTCTCTCTCTGCTGTAAATAAAAGATTAAATGACTGTTCTAAAAACACCGACTGGTCACCAGAAGATAATTGTTTGAGCTTTGTTTACTGTGTGTGAATGTTTCCTCCCTTTTTAGTCCCCCCCCCCACTTTTTTTTTCATTGTGTCCGTAATTAAAAATCCTTTATTTTCAAAGTAGTTCTAAAAGAAGGAGCTAAATTGCCTTTTCTGTGTTTACGTTGTCGTGGGTCCACTGTCGGGGACGCAGCAGAAACGTCCTTGTACAGTGAACACTACATCCTACATACTGTGTACATTACACAAAGAGTGTGCGTATTTGAAGGGGAGTTCTAGTACTGGGTCATTTTTTTTTCCAGAAAGGTTGGTAAATGTGATATAAACAACTTTAATTTAACGAGAAGAACGGGCAAAGGTAAAGGAACTCAGTCCTTTCGAGGCCAAAATTTAAAACGCAGTCGGCCGTTTTTGGCCAAACAGGGTCAACATTTTGGGTCCATTCACACTAAAATCTGTCATGGGAAGACAACGACCGCCATCTACAATAAATCAAAAGTAAGGAGACGTTACAGTTTATAAAAGACAAGGTCAAAGGTCAAATTCTTCGCCACAGGTTCATGCCCATAATCAAATTTTAAACAGTGGAGTGGAGTTACCAAAGGATCACGGGTTCAAATCCTGTCCTGGCGGTGGTGTATTGAGCAAGCAGCCATAAAATGTCCCCCTCTCCCCGGGCCAACGCTGAGAGCCTCTACAGCTCCACAGGGATTGGTTAAATTTCCAAGTTACAGTGACCAATAAAGCTGATCCTTCTTTTGATTCTTCTTCTTGAACATAAATTGAATTTCCACCTCGACAAACCGGTGCAGGCCAGCGACCTCTTTTATTTAATACTTTCAAATTGGTCCTTACACACAATTGAGGTGTTGATGGATCCAGACGACAACAAGAAAATATGGATGGAAATTACTGGCTGCTCTGACACCTTGTAATGAACAATATGTCTGTGGAAAACACCTGAAACATGCTTGTTCCGCACAGGCAGGAATCTATTTCCGGGAGTCTGACTTTTATGCACAGAGCAACTTCACTTCACCTCCTACGAACAGACTGTAAGTCTACACCTCCTCCTCCTCCTCCTCCTCCTCCTCCTCCCACGGAGGCAATGTCAGATCTGAAAACACATCTGACGATAAGGGAACTCATTAGAAAAAGGTGACAATGAGGTTTCACAGCTCGGAATTTTCACATCTCCGTTTGTAGCACGACGCGCGGCCGCGGAGACTGACGTGCGCTGCCTCTGAATGACGAGAGAACTCTTCCAGTCCAAGACCAGACGCTCTGCTAGCCCCTGGATTTATAAAATGCAGCGTCCACTGACACTTACTGCTCACGCCACCTGGAGGCCGTAATGTCTCCAGTAATGTTTATGCATTCGTACGGTGCACTTCACTTCACTTTAAACGCAGACGCACGGCGGTCTGTGCCGCTGAGCCACGCACCCATAATTGAATCTCAGGTTTGGATTATTTCTAGGAGCTGCACTTGACTGGGTCAAAAACAACTATTACAGGGAGGCAATGCATTTTTTTACAGAGCACTTCACATTGATTAGGCAATGTGCAGCGATGGGAGATGCGCTGGATTCTAGATGACAGTCATTTGCATCAAATGAGGGGTTTGCTGCATCCAGGGGAGAGGGGCCGCCGGGTGCTGAGCATAACAGAGCAAACAGTACTTTCCATAATGCAGTGTGAGCAAAACACAGACCTGCAGAAACAAACACAGACCTGCAGAAACAAACACAGACACTGCAGAAACAAACACAGACACTGCAGAAACAAACACAGACACTGCAGAAACAAACACAGACACTGCAGAAACAAACACAGACACTGCATAACTGGAAAAACCTCGCAGTGTTCGTACTTTGTACTTCGCGAGGTCAAGTGAAGTTCTGTCAAGTTAAGAAAATAAGAATTCACATATTTACTCTGACGTTGACTTTGTTTCAGCCCAGCTGTTAGTGAGACATACAGTAGACGAGTAACTGGGAAAACCTCACAGTGTTCGTACTTTGTACTTCGCGAGGTCAAGTGAAGTTCTGTCAAGTAAAGAAAATAAGAATTTGTTTCAGCCCGGCTGTTAGTGAGACATACAGTAGACGAGAAATGCTTTAACTATTGCACTTTTAAATTTGCTCAAATATTATGACAGGTGCAACGCAACATTGCTTACAGATTGCCTACAAGACCCCATTGTATGTCTTATGTAGTATTTTTAATAGTACTATGAATACATTTTTTGAATTATTTTATTCAGATTCATCACTGTGGATTAATTGTGATTAATTTGTGATTAATTGCGGATCTGTGTGTTCCACATCTGTTTTTATTTGTGACTAATCCAAATTATGAATTTATTAATGTGCAAAAAGGTCAATAAAAGTAGGGAAAAATAAAACTCCATTTTTACTTCACAGAGTTGGTGGATTTTGGTTGTGGAATACGGGTGGTTAAACATTGATTGAAAAACTTCATTATTAAGCAGTTTACGGCACGGGTGTCAAACATATGGTCCACGGGCCAAAACAGGCCCGCTGCAGTGTTTAATCCGGCCTGCTTGATGAATTTTGAAAATAAAAAAAAAATACACAAAAAATATATGAAAAAGACTTCATATTCAGGATATCTTTTGTAAAACTTTTTTTTTTATTAAATAGTAATAAAATATAATAATAGACCTTTCATTAGGTTGTATGAGGCCCATGAACCAAAAAAGGGTTGTACATTTCACTATAGATTCTAGACAAGAAATGTAACCAATCAGGTGATCTGTTTATCTGCACAGTGTTGGTTCATAAGTAAAACTGTTCATGTTGCATTGCACTTGTATTCAAATTTTGAGCACACTTTAAGCTGCCTTCATTCAAAGCTTTGGTACAGAGGGTTATCTCTGCTCCGTGTTTGGCCGATATTTTCCCAAAGACAAAACTTGAATGTGCATTAAATCAACATTGATGATGGCGTCACCTTGGTGCGTGAGACCTCGCCTGATGACATGAGAACAGCCTCATTTGTTGTCAACAATCAAACCGAGATGAGCTCAACTGAACGGTGTGATCTCAGGGGAGTAAGTGGTCCAAAGAATAGTACGCTCTGTTTGGTTGCTGGGTGAAAAAAAAAAGAGGAAAGGAGAGGAGAGGAGAGGAGAGGAGAGTGGGCAGCGCAGGGTGGTGGCACCGGGGGCCGAGAGGATGAAGGACTGAAAAAGGCCCTCTTTAAGTTGTGAATAAGAGCAGGAGAACGTTTTCTTGCCTCCTCCCGTTGTGCTGTCAAACTCGATCAGCACCGAGGAGCAGTGACGTCGCTCGCCTCCCAGACTCCCCCACTGCACAATGGAGTCTGTGAGGACCCACCATGCATTTCACATTCAATTTAGCCCTCCCTGGGACACGGCTGTCAGGGTCAGCATGGGCAGCCGTAGACACGACCAGGGGTGGAGGCCAGTGTCTTGCACTGTGGCAGGTTTCAGGGAGGGGGGGGGGGGTGTAATGACAATGCTAATGTTTTTGGGCTTAAAGTCCAAAGAGAGGGCGCGCTGGGCCAATCAGGGTGGAGGGTGGTTTGTGGGCACAGAAGATCCCAGCTGAATAGACAGGAGATTTGGGGTGAAAACTGGGGTGATGAAGGGTGGCCTCTCCCAGTAATAAAAAAAAAAGTCCAAAAGGTCTGGCCAGAGCCTTTATTTAATGGAGCTTATGCTGCCTTCCATGGGGTCCTCAATAGAACCCGACAGACTGTTGCTCTGCCGAAGCCCATTAGCCAGCATTAGGAGCGTCCGCGCAGCAGCACAAGGAGATTTGAGACAAACCCTAAACAGACCACAATAACCACGAGGTACAAGGCTTGAGCCCTAAGACCTCGGCTCGGCCCAAAAGAGACTTGAATAGACGTGCCCCAAATCATGTTGTTGAACAAATCAGGTATTAGGGAATAAAGAGTTTGTCTGAATTTACTTTCCCTAAAGACTTTAGCTAAGCTAGTTATTGCGGAGCTTTGGTTAGGCGTTGGTGCGTTTGTGAGGGGGCCATCATTCTTCAGACATCTTACACTATGACCCCCCAGAAACATAAATCCGTCCATCTCTACCCCCTCGCACCCTCACATGTATAAACAGCGCTTCAACGAGGCCTAAAATTCACCTTCTCCAAACAATGAGCCGCTTTTGGCAATTAAATGGCATTTGGTGATTCAGGGTGTGAGTTAATAGTATTACTGCTGCAATTCAAGTCTTGAATGGGGGAAAAGGATTTCTCTCCCCCACCAATAAAGCACGACTCACTGTCTTACCAGCATTATGGAGCTTACCCCGAGCTTATGATTCACGGCCTTCCGATTACCACTTGAATATTTCCTTTTCCTCCGGTGCTGACAGATGTAGTTTTAGGCGCTGCCAGGCCTCGGCCTATTCACGGGGAAGAAGACCGGCCTGTCGTCGCCCATCGCAGGCCTGTCGGTCAAGCTGACCCACGCTGTCCAAAAGACTTAGACCGGAAAACCACCCAGGTAGAAAACCACGGGCTGCATGATTCACAGTGTTAAATATCAGCTTGAAGCATCGCAATAAACTAGAGAAAAAATACTTTTTTTTTTTATTTTTCATCGTGAATGTTAAAACCCTGTGTTTCTCTGAATACAATCTTCACAAATAGCAAAGTGTTGCTTGTGAGATAGGGCAGAAGAAAAGGAAGTATTTCTGTCCTCAGCCCCTGGTTAAATAATTTGCCTCCGACAGGTTTCCCATCTCTCCTTCTCCCCATCTCTTGTTTGTCCAGAGATCCGGTTTGGCAGGCGCCTGGTCTATAGACACGGTGCTTTGAGAGGAATATGAAAAGGCAGATTTAAAGGTGACGGCTGGTCAGAGAAGAGAGAATGAGAGGCTGGTTATCACAGCCGTGCCATTACATTTGGAAAACTCCCTCCCCTTTTCACCCTTAGCTAAAAGGAATCGGAGAGGAAATGATGAAATTTAACAAAGTCACAGCGAGAAATGTCGGGTTCAAACAAATATGAATGAAATGATGAAAGGACCAAAAAGCTCTGGAGAAATAGCTCATTTCAACCACTCCATTCATTCATTCAGTTCTTCTGGTCTAAGGCATATTCTGACAATATGAGACGGGACTCCAACTTTATTATAGAGCTTATATTAAAACCTCGGATGTGAGTGAGCTGAAATAAAATCATGCTAGTCCACAATGGAGGCTCTTTGATGTATCGGCCAATTAAATAAAGATTCCCACCAAAGGAGCAGCAGTGAGAGTCGACGTAGTACAATCTCTCAAAAAGGTTTGTTTTTGTTTGTGGGAGTGTGTTCCAATAAGCACTAGTGACAAAAAGAAACAAATTGGTTTGGTATTTTATGAACTTGAATCATATTTACACTTCCTCTGTTATTGTCATTCAATCTGCCCACTGACCTGCAGAAATATTGGTCCTTTTTTTCTAATAAGTAATACGTCACATCATCTGCGTATCTGATGATTCTCATGTTCTGTCACTGATGTTCAGGTACAGACGATGCCTGGCAAAACAAGGCAACTGGATAAGTCTTATGTGGACAACCACCATGACAAAGAGACACATTTGTTATCACACTGGCAAGTCTGCAAAACACAGCAACTAAATATAAGAAACACCTCCAGGATGTACACATCGGAGTCACAGTTTGGTTCTAATTGAAGCACTTTCCTCTTTGGGATACTTTATCGCCATATTTCAGGTTGAAATATTTTTGCCCAAAATGTCCTGATAACTTGAAAGAGAAGAAAACTACCTTCTGTTGTGAATACTACAGATATATTACACATACATTGACATTCATATGGTTCTAGGATACACATTGTATGAAATATACAAATTGTTCAATTTCAAGTGCTCAAAAAAAAAAATCTAATTCGGTGGCTTTATTAAAACTTGCCCCCTCCCCACAGAAAGAGTCCGGACTCCCCTGCTTTACATGAGAGAAGCCTGTGTTCAATCCCAAATAAAAATCCATGCATTCATGCTTCCTGACATTCATATTCAAAACTGCCGGCGACCTAAACGGCAAGATACGCAATCATGGTGTGGGCAGAGACGTCGGCGTGGTTCTGTCCCTCGGGGACCTGACTGATATTCCAGTGTAGTTTAAACCATTTCAGCCACTGGTATGATCTTAATTATCTCCACCTAAAGCCCATCTCCAACCCAGACAAGCCTAATTAAGCCCAGCCCGAGCCCCTCTGCTGGCTAAAAAAAAAAAAGAGAAAAGAACCTCGAGTCTCATGTCCAGGGATTACGACCTGGGGTACATCACAAGTAATAATCTTTTCCCCACAGACCCCAAAACTCAAGGCTGCCCCTCCTTCTTGTTCCATGTAAAGCACAAACACTGTTTGACTCACTAATTATCTGTGTGTGTGTGTGTGTGTGTTAAACAGCCTCTCCACCCATGTCAGAGAGGAGAATCCCTCTTACGATAATCAGTCCAGGGCAGAGAGGCTAACCGCGCTAACAGCCAGGAGCAGTCATCCCCTTCGTACAGCGTGGCAGCAGCCGCTCTTCTAAACAGCTTCTTATTAGTAAATGAGGGAAAATGATATTAGCGACATTAGCATTACCTTGAGCAGCGTCTGAGACCGCGACTCTGTGACGGCGCGCTGAAAAGTGCACCTTCCTAATTGGATAGTTCCTTGAACCCTGCGAGGGTCTTTTATCCGTCTTGTAAACTTTCATTGTTGTCCGTCGGTCTTACAGCAGCTTCTGCGATTGCCTGGTCTCATCTTAGCATCGTAAACCCCTTAGTCTTAGTATCAGCTCAAGCTCTTAGCACTGGATAAGCCCTGGCTAATGTCATAATGGTGATGATTTGGCTAAGCCCTCTGGCGTTGTGTCAATTCAGTCGTGGAAAGCAGAGGCCGCAATTAACAATCTGCTAAATGCTGTCGAGTGGCTGTGCATTTCTGAGGTCAAGGTGCCGACCCCGACAGCTCCCGCCGGTGTTGTCAATCAATTATGTCGTACTAAATGGAGAACAACTTCAAGACCCATCATTTTTTCCAACAACATTTATCTTTTTGTAAAAAATGTTTTTTGAAAACTAAATCATTTACAGAAGCTAAAAAAGAAAAATACAAAGTTTGTAGCCTGTGTTGATCTGAATATTTGATGGAACAAAGTCGAGGTCAAAGTCGAGAAGATCTGCAAATCTTTCAGTTCTGAAGTAAATATGTATCAATCTACGCAGGTGAACTAATCTATTAGCTGCTAACTGTTAAATATGACAAAGTAAGCAAGAAAAGTCAAGCAGAACAGGAAGAAATGTTTAGATGAATATAAATGTATCACAATTATAAAGTTAATATTTATATTCTGTGATTATCATAGTACCTATAAATAACTTTGAAGTTCAATAAAGTGTTAGTCATGTCTTATATACCATTGTTTCCCAAAGACTGGGTCGTGTCCCTCAGGTGGGTCGCCAGAGAATTCTTTTTTTGGGGGGGGTCGTCTCCCAGGAGTTTACGAAGACTGTCTATTGACTTGAGTCGTGAAGGTTTGTGACTTTTAAAATATGGGTCTCCAGCAAAAAAGTTTGGGAAACACTGGTCTATACTGTATATATGTTGTTTTTGTTTTGGTTTCAAATAAAATTCACTTCAATTTAAATATAGATTCTGTGGCAAATTGAAGCTTTACCCAAGGACAGGTGTGTGTGTGTGTGTGTGTCAGATTCTGTGGCAAGTTGAAGCTTTACCGAAGGACAGGTGTGTGTTTGTTTCACACACAGTTCCAGGGCTACAGTACTGTTGTGTGTTTTCTCATGTCGACATCACCACAAACTTAACAACACACACACACACACACACTCTGTGTTAAACTCACTCCAGATTCAAGGAGTAAAATAATTAATTAAAGTCATTTTCAATCTTTTCTTTGGAGCAAAAAAACTTTCATCTGTAGTTATAACGAGATCTGAAAAAAAAACAAACCACAATATCACATGACCCTCCGGGGTCAGAGGTCATGTACCTGCCATTGTCACCCAACAGTGGAGGTTTGCTAGTGTGTGTTACAGCAGTGAAAAGAGAAGAGACACGGTGGACCAGAGAGCAGGGACACGGAGGACCAGAGACACGGTGGACCAGAGAGAAGAGACACAGTGGACTAGAGAGCAGGGACACGGAGGACCAGAGAGCAGAGACACGGAGGACCAGAGAGCAGAGACACAGTGGACCAGAGGTGGACCAGAGAGCAGAGACACAGTGGACCAGAGGTGGACCAGAGAGCAGAGACACGGAGGGCCAGAGAGCAGAGACACGGTGGACCAGAGGTGGACCAGAGAGCAGAGACGCGGTGGACCAGAGAGCAGGGACACGGTGGACCAGAGAGAAGAGACACAGTGGACTAGAGAGCAGGGACACGGAGGACCAGAGACACGGTGGACCAGAGACACGGTGGACCAGAGGTGGACCAGAGACCAGAGTCCCAGTCCCTGCACAGGTATTAAACAGTCGCCCCCGTCGCTCACGGACGTCCCTGTAATTAATGTTTTGATGTGGAAACGGCAGGGACACGGTGGACGGTGTCAGTGTCTCCGCTCACAGCTGTCCACTCTCACTTTGAAGTTCCTGGACAGACGAGTGGCTCAGACCTCCCCAGGAGGGAGAAAGACTCAATTCATCAGGGTGCAATAGAAACGAAAAGTTGAATACTCTCCACGTCCAATCACTGCGGGGGAGACCCGAGGTAGAGCGAGCGAGCGAGCGAGTGTGTGTGTGTGTGTGTGTGTGTGTGTGTGTGTGGGGCTGGAAGTGCGACTGCTGCAGCAGAGATGAAGCGGAGGAGGCTGCGGGGATCTCCAGCCCGGGGTGCTTCTCACTGAAAGCCTATTTGTGGATGAAAGTGCTGCAGCCCCGGGTCCAGTCGCACAGAACGACGAGGCCGGTGATTAAGGGGGCGCAGGGGCCAGGACGGCCCTTTAATTTGAGGCTGCAGAGAGAAAGGAGGAGGAGGAGGGGGGGGGGGGGTACCTTCCTCTTTATCTGGCGGAGAGGAGGCTTTGAGAGAGCAATCTGAGGAGCGGAGGAAATGGCACGACACAGGATTAGTGGCACAACAGGACGGTAAATTAAATGTTGGAGATGAAAGAATGAGGCTCTGACATGCATCAATAGAGAGCATTTGGTGCATTCTAATAACAGCAGCCAGAGAGAAATACCTGTAGAGATTATTGCATGTGTGTCTCTGTGTGTGTGTGTGTGTGTGAGAGAGAGAGAGAGAGAGAGAGAGAGGACAGAAATGACTTAGGACGCTTTGTCATGTGACAACTGTCACAAGGGTATACACGAAAAAACAGAAGTGTGTGTGTGTGTGTGTGTGTGTGTGTGTGTGTGCGATTACCAGTTTAATCCCACTACAAAGCATGTGTTTGTCTAAATAGAAATTGTGCAGAACAGCCAACAATGTTCCCAGTGATGGTGAGTGTGTTGTTCAGATCAGCTGTGTCTGGTCAGGTGAGCCTCACCTACAAACCACCACATCTTAACACTCATGTGTTCATGACTCTGATGAGAATAGAATAAAAAAAAGGATAGACTCCTGGACAGAATGCACGGAGGTCCAAGGTTGTGAACTTTGACCTCCGATCAGACGGACTGAAAATTAATTAATATTAAAACAACATCTCAGTTTTCTTTATGAAAATGTTCCTCTTTTGTCCTTTTCAACAGAAGGTAAATATCTTATATTGTTGCTGTTGTTGTCATGTACTTCAGGCTGTGAAGTACTGACACACCAAACATTAGTAGTTGATTTGGTAAATAAAGCATTTGGAAAATGTAATTTTTTTTAAACATACATTAACAATTCCAACTGTTAATATTCAACACTGTCTAATATTTAAATATTATTTAACACTTTCTCTGTATCACCGTTCAGCAGCCAAATACAGAATCACATCTTTGTTTATTTTACCCCTGACTCCAAGGTAAACTCTGGATCATTGATGTATCTGTAACTAACCTGTAGTTCAGTACTGCCAAAAAAAAATACTACTGCATGTATCTCAGTACAGCCAGAGGAAATTTATTTTAAACTAAATGTATTATTACAAGTGCAATGAAACATGGATTACACTGTTGAATGTTTCTTTAAACTTCTATTGAACCTTGTATGAAACAAGTAGGCACAAACTTTCACCTTCAGAAAAATGTGGCTGAACCTCTGACAGCTGAGTGACAGGTGATTGACATGTGATTGACAGGTGATTGACAGCTGACAGGCAGTAGTTGAGAGCAGATACAGGCAGAAATGATTCAATCAAAGTGGACCTGGGTTATTAGTACACCGAGGCAGGATGATGAAGAGGAGGGTCGCCTTAATCTGGGCCACAATAGAAGCTAACAAAGGCGTTCTATCAGCCACAGATATCAAATCAGCCTCAGCTGAGCCTAATCCTGGCAGACAGCACTGAGGGCTCACTGAACCTGCGGTCAGAGACAGAGGCAGCAATAGGCCTTTGTTTAACAGAGCAACACACACACACACACACACACACACCTACACTGATGCTCTTCATACACATGGCTGATTGTTAACTTTGATTATTATAAAGGATCAATGCTGTGTTTGAATGTCACGTCTGGGTTGTTCCTTGGAGTTCCTGCTATTTTAAATATTTATTTTATTTTTACATTTATGCAGACGTTTTTGTCCAAAGTGACTCACAGAGGAAGATTAACATCATGAAGCATGTGGTTCCTCTGGGAATCAAACCCAGGACTCTCCGCTCTCTGCTTCAGAGGCAGCCGTTCTAACCTCTACACTATGGAACCACCACATGTTTATGGTCCAGAGGCTGAAGTAGTGCATCAAACAAAACAACTCACTAGGTCAAACTAAAAACTAATGCCTGCAACACAGTACGATGGAGTTTGAGTTTCCAGGTAAGAGGTTCTCAGTCGTATTTGTCTGTAGGGCTAAAATACGAGGCTAAAAACTTTCAGCTAAACTTTGACTTTTTTTTCTGCACTCAGACCTAGCATGGACTTAGCCTTAGCATGGAGTCTTACCTAGCATGGACTTAGCCTTAGCATGGAGTCTTACCTAGCATGGACTTAGCCTTAGCATAGATTAACACCTATCTTAGTTTGTCTGTTACTTTAAGAGGGAAATTACTTTTACCCACATTTATATATCACTGTTTTTTAGCTGTTTATTTTACATACGTATATTATACCATAGTGGGGGGAAAATGTAATGAAAAATTCATTAATAATTATCATTAATTTATATTAAATCAAATAAGTTATTAATTCTGATTATTGACTTCTGTTTTCTCAGTGTCTCTTCAGTCGGTTTAAAATAAAACTTAATAAATCTGAACTACGCAAAACAAATGTCTACACTAAACTATGAGGTTTGTGTAGACATTTTGAAACAAGACTGAGTTGACAACTTAACAACTTGAACTACTGAAACAATGCTGACTCCCCCTGCAGGACACTGAACGAGCTAAAACAGGAACAGCTGCTTTTGTCTTGAAAAACAAATAGAACTGTGATTTAAAATAAACACGTTTACATTTTTGTCCAAAACCTTTTGCTCAGTTTAGAGAACACTACAAACATTAGAATTTTCTTCAGGAAACCCCTGGTTTTAAACTCTCCCAGGTCCCTCATCTCCTACACTGCAGCAGACTGGAGGACACCACGTCATTAGTAGAATCTAACGTGACCTTTGAACTTGAACACGCCCGTCTCCCCGGGGCTGTGTAAACAGTAAGGTGTGAAGAGGAGACAGTTGGCAGAGGGAACAGGACACTGGCAACTTCATTATTCCACAATGACAGACTAATTATTGTGTTTGTGAGCAACAAATCAGAGCACAACAGACTGCATGTCCCCGTCCTGTTTTTAGCAGCTTAATTACCACAACACACACACACACACACACACACACACACACGCCCATTCCTTTCTCTGCTGTCACCACTGCTGCTGTTGTTATTTTGCATATAAAAGGCAGCAGCTAATTGTCTGGACTATAAATATTCGCCATGCAATTAGCGTCCTGGCCCGCCTGCGCGTCGCGTTATCATCTCGCCTTTTTGGAGCGCGGCACAGACCACACACTCAATTCTCCATATCTAATGGGAGCTTGATAGTAGCTCACAACCTTTGTTTTGAGGAACAAATGACGAGTGAACGTCTCCCTGTTGTGTCACGTCGCCTCTCCACTCGTCTTTGTGGACAGACGACTTCACCGTCATCACTTGAGACAGAGTGGAAGAGACGGAGACAGTGCATCCCACAGGCCCAAAGTTTTCTGAATGAACAGAAGTTTAAAGAGTCAGAAATCGATTATTGAACGTTTCATCATCAACAATTTGGCTTGTTGTTGTTGTGATGGGTGGCCACTGGGGGTGCTGTGCCCCACCACTGGCTGATGTCCTGAGTATTCCTAGAAGCTACACAATATAAAATATAAATATGTTTCAATGTAATACGCAGTCTGTCTGGATGTGTGGGTGAAAACTCATGAGATACACTAGGGGTCGCTAACGATATTTAAGGTCAGAATTCTTCTGGACAGACACATTAGGGCAGGACATTAAAAAAATCAAATTGTTGTATCTTATTTGATGTGGTGGGCCTGGTTGTATGGTTCAAGCGACCTGATTCAGCCCGCGGGCCACCAGTTGATCAACACTGAGATACAGAGTCTGTACCTTTGGATGAAATGTGTTGATCATGAAATCAGACACTCTGATATTGGAACTAAAATAAAAACAGCCAAGTCTGTCTGAGAGGCCAGGGAGGAGGAGAGGGGGGACGGAGGGG
>NC_024307.1:5260816-5262402 GCF_000523025.1 Cynoglossus semilaevis | reverse complement strand
GATGGATGGATGGATGGATGGATGGATGTCCTCCACTGTTTGTGAACTCAGAACCAAACAGGCTCAAACTAATGAGAGGAGCAGAGCTGTGGAGAAGTGGTGGTCCACCACCCAGCCTGCACGGGGGCTCATTATCCTGAGGGCTACTAATTGGGCAAAGCACGGCCGGAGAGAGAGAAAGAGAGGGAGAGCAGTCAGTCTCAAGATCTCGGCATGGAGGGTGGAGGGTGAACGGGGGGGGGCATGAAGGGGTATGGAGGTTAATGACAATGGGGGCTTTTACAAGTCACATGAAAGTTTGTGAGGATGAATGTACCATAATTAGATTAATAAGTAGCTTAATTTATCGCAGCAGAGGATATCAGCGGCTCCACATTAGAAGCAGGCCAGAAGATTAGCCTCGATTGGCGTTTCCAAAACACGATTAGCCCCCCAGCACAAAGAACAGGCTCTTTCACAGGTTCCTACCACAAGGGCTGGGATTAGAGAAACATGTTGAATAATCAGCAGCGCCCCTGCGTGCTCCACTCCAGTCTGCACCGGGATGGGGGTGCGGTGTGGCCCTTTTTAGCAATCCTCCCTGACCTGCCGGCTACACTCGTCAATTCGACCTGTACACAGCCAATTACAGTCAGGAGAAGCTGCGCTAACACCATGTTAGCCTGCGCCACTTTCAGAGTTCAAATACGGATCTGTACGATCGCCTTTACTGTCGTACATTTATTTCCATTTCACTCCGTGCTAACTTTGCTAACGTTCCATTTACCGTCCACAGCTGCCGATTGTCAGGTCGATTACAACTGAAATTCGATGCATTGACTTGAGTGTTGGGAAACAGGTGGGTCACGTCTTAGCCAAGCTCCAATCAGTAAAGCTTCAATATTTTGAACCAAAAAGGATCAAATTTCTATGTAGGACTACGTCTTCAATCACAGTCGGCGGCCATCTTGATTTCTAAACTGGGCCCCCAGTGTGTGCTGTAAAGAAGGGATCATAACGCAAGCACTGCAGGAAGTGACATCAGGCATATCTTATGGGTAGTGGCAGAGCAGGAAGTGAAGTCAGAAGCATCAAATTTAAATAAACCTTTAAGAACCGAGGTCAAGATTCACCGTGTTTGGATAAAAGACTTTCTAATCAGCTGTTAGCTGATCTTTATGTGAAGCTAAATGTTAATTGAAGGTGGTTAATTGGTCAGTAATACCCGTCTGTGGTCTGGTCTAGTCCTGGGACCCTGCACCGTCAACTGTGCTCAACTTTGGAACAAGAAGAAACGGGATTCACCGACAACTAACAATATTTTCATAACCATTTCTGACACGACAAATGTAAAATACTGACCGAAGCCAACGAGCTCTTTAAGAACAACTGACAAATGTTGATCCAACACATCCCTAATTACTGTCTGTGACTCATGTCACAGAGATCCTGTCTCCTCCTCATCACTCATGGTAGTTCTTATTTAATGGCATGTTCCAATCACCCCAGTCAATTAGCATCGTGTTGTGTCTATGGCAACTAAGTCATTTGGATATCCCAAGAGCCCCTGGTGACACACAGCTTCATGGCTAATTGATTGCCCCCCC
>NC_024307.1:5256679-5260772 GCF_000523025.1 Cynoglossus semilaevis | reverse complement strand
AAGACCTCAGCATATGTCTGCTCCAGTCCCAGCCATGGGCCACATGCATCATGAATGCAGTACTCAGTACTAAGCTTTAGATCCCTTGATCCTCTACATCCGGCCTCTTGTTTGACGAGAAAAAAAAAAAAAAAAGTGGAGGAAAAAAAACTGATGGGCCTTGAGCCAAGATCTGTGCAGAGTAGAAGATGTCGAGTGGAGAGGCTGCAGCTGGTGGAGGACTTCAGGTGCAGGGTGTGACACACACACACACACACACACACACTGTACATGTCCTGAAAACACACTTTCTCTTTTCCTGCAGGTCTTGAACCTACGACCTTCCTGACTCCTTTACTTGAGTTACTTGAAGTAAAACTCAGATATTTGGACTCTTTTCCTTTTTTTCCCTTTTCTTAGTTCTGATTGGCTGCTGAAGAATTCAAAGAATGTCCCCTCTGCCATTGAATATCTGTCAAGTAGGTAATGAACCCTAACCTTTGGGATGAAAGGTGAAACATTTTTGTGAGTTTCTCAAACCGAGGGTTGTGACCCAAAAGTTGTTAATAATTAAAAACGTTACAATATATATATTGTAAAATAAATATTTATAAATTTTGTTTTTATTTTATTTGAGTATATCATCCAATCACGCAACGTCCTGGACGACAGGGTGGATGGATGGAATGGTTGCAAGGGGGCGCTGCTGCCAATCCCAGTTTTCAACAGGTGAGGGCAGTGTAGCCTGGGCGGTTCCCAGTGGGACACATACAGAGGCCATTCACGCTCACATTCACACCTGTGGTCAAATGAGATTATCTAATCAACCTAATAGCGTTCCTGTGATCTTCTTGCTCTAAATATAAGTGTTCTAACAAAAGTTGGCCACCGTGTGGCGCACTTGGAGACTTCACAGATATACTGTACATCTGAAGTACTGTAGATACAACAAGTACCGGTCTTCAAAGATCTGTTTTTTTGCAAACTTCGCCAGCGGTCAGTCGGCTCTCTGAGCGACATGGCGGCCCAGCGTCCTCTGCTCTCTGCTCGTCAGTCAGCAGCTGCTTCACTCTCTCCTGGTTCACCAGTGTCTGTTTCTGAACAAACGAGGGAGAAACAAACAAACCCCGGGCTTGATCAGGCCACGTGCAGCGTGTGGCGCCTCGCACGCCCTGCTCCGCTCCGCTAGCCACCCCGGCGGCTAGCCTTCGCTGTGCACCAAATTACAAACCCCTGCCATGAGGCAGACAGCTGGCAGCCTCCCCCGGGGAATGCCAATTAAGTTTGTAAAACATTTAGACAACAAAACTGTACAAGAGAAATAACATCCCAGCGAGGCGGTCGTCCCCGCAAGTCCCAGCAGCGCTCACCGTGACCTCCGCTGCCCCCCTCCATCTGCAGCAGCCTCACCGCTCACCCACCTCCGAGCGGGCCGGGGGCCGCAGAGAGACGCAAATATGCTGGGAGAAATACATGAATACCTAATCAAATCCAATGATTTTGTTATGCTAATGTGTTGTTGTAGCAAATTAAGAGATGGTGTTTTGTTAATAAGGCCTAGTTCGTTAGATCACCACTGACAGACAGACACGTATTTTGATTGACAGCTGCTTTCACTAGCGCGACGGCAAATTGTCAGACGCGGGGGAAAGAACGAGCAGCTACTGTTGACGTGTCACACAACACACGGTGTTTAGAAGTCTTAAAATGTGAGGCTTCAAACTTCAGCGCTAAAACCTGATCAAGTGTCCGCAGCGTAACCTGAGATTTTAGCCCAGGGAGAAAAAGCTGGGCCGGGATTAGAACAAACTTAAGAAGCTTTCTGAAAAATGAACCCTGCAGTAGGAAAGGAATATGTCGGCCTGAGGCTGGGAGTATGACCCACGCTCTCGTGCTGGGACTCGTTGTTTGGCTCTTCCAGGCGGCCCACTCCTCACCTCACCAGGCAGTGACAGACAGAGTGACAGCGTGAGTAACAAACTGAGACGGCAAAAAGAAAAAAAAAAAAACAGCTTCTGAGCCTTAAGTAAATGTACGTGGGAGAATGCCCTCATCTCCTAACACCCTTCAACCTTTCTCACTCACACACACACACACACACACACACCAGATTCCCTGCTCAGGGCATCTCCATTAATGCTAATTAGCTGAGCTGTGATTAATATGGAAGTCAAATGAAGTTGTCATCGGTGTTTCCTCTGAAAGATTATGGTTATGTCAACAGATCTGTGTTTGACTCTACGTGGTTACAGTGGGAGTGACTGATGAAGAACAAATGTCTTTGACAGCAATGACTTTTTATCACGTTCAGTTGAAAATATAAAAAGGTCTTTTTGCAGCTGTCATCACAGATTGTTAATGAAGAATAGAGGCTGGGAATTCAACCGGAAACCAAAAAAGGTCTTTGACGATTGACAAAGAATTTATCAAAGACAAAAAGTATTCACGTGTTTTGATTTCTTCAGTTTTCCACTTTGTTAACTTAAAAGATTTTCTTTCAAGTCAAATTCAATTTTTTTTTACTTTTTGGTATTTCTGGAGCATTGACTATTTTTTTTAACTAACCTAAGATTAGATAAATTTGACTCTTCTATATACATTATTGTATTTAATTCTGACTAAAATGTCCAAACGTTGAATAATAAACGAGAATATGTTTGGCCACAGAGGGCAGTGTGGTGCCAAACATACAGTAATTATCATATTTGTTGAAACGTTTCAAGCTCTGTAATACTGATGACTTACAAAGATAAATTCCTGACGTTTTCTTATAACTGATTATGACTGGATTATTTTGGAATGAAGGAAATGAGTAAAACTGAGGTTCACGAGTTTAATCCGTTCAACAACAGCCTTCGTATCTCGATTGTATTTTCCCCATTAAAAATACCTAAAAACCAATTCATTCGTTCCAGTCCCACAGAAATATACTATTTATTAAATAAACCAAACATCAACCGACCCGGTACCAAATGACCTACAGACAGACACTGGTGACACTGGTCCCCAGATCACGGGTTGGGGACCCTTGATGTACAATGTTTATAATCAGGCGTCCAGGTTCATACCAGATACCATAAGACTTTGAAGCTGCTGCTAGAAGACTTTAAAATGTCAGCTGTGGCGACGTTGATTCTGCGTCTGGTGAATCAACAGCAACAATCAGTTCATTAAACTGTCGTCAGTGTCACCATGTCCATGTCTTACCCCCCCCCCCCCTCTCCCTCCTCTCTCATCATCTCTGTTAACAGATGACCTCTTAACTAAACCACCTCATGTAAAGCGACCAGACTCGATGAATTAAACCACGATCTGATTCCAGACGTCCGTGTGTTCCGTCTAGATTTGTACTTTAAAGACGTGAAAGCTGTGGAATCTTAAACGGAGACGGACGCTAATCAACTCCCAGTTGTTGTATTTTTTTTTTCCTTTTTGTGGTTTTTAAGAATCTAATCTAGTCTATTGTCAGGAGGGTCGCGACGTATAATTATCCTTAACCTTGCATCGGGGCCGCAACCCCCCGCCTTTTTTCTTTGCCCTCCAACAATTTAAACACGACTGGAACACAATAAGCAGACGTTAGCGTCCCGGTCTCCGCACCTTCCTCCAGAATCACCACAGCTAATGGGATCTAATCTATACAATAAGAGACATTAATATATATGCAAATCAGCTGTGGCTACATGTCTCAGTTTGGCCATGGAGCCAGTTGGCATACACTTGTATCAGCGCCACCATGTGTCACCGAGTTGTTAATTACTGTTAACATTCCTAAATTGCAAATGTGTTCTTCTGCAAACATGTATCTTTGAGTCGTAATGTTGGGAGATGAAAAGGCCCCTCCCCTCCCCCGATGGAAGGTCCAGCAGTGTGGGGGGGATTTGAGGCACAGGGAGGGCGGTGTGTTGGGGGGGGGGGGTGGGGGGGGGGGGGGTTGTGAGGGTTTGCTGCAGGTCGGCTGTTCAAAGCCAGTCTGTGCATTGTTGGGTTGTAGAGGATTAGGTCTCTCCAGGCTGCAGAATCTGCTTTCTAATTAAAAGGGATCAGATGTAGAAAATGGTGAGGGGCATTACTACTGTAGAAAAGACAGGGGTGGGCGGGATGGTGGGGGGGG
>NC_024307.1:5254981-5256613 GCF_000523025.1 Cynoglossus semilaevis | reverse complement strand
GGTGAGGCTGAAAAGACGGGAGAGAAGTTTGTAGTGTCACCCACCGGTGTTTGATCACAGGACTATAGGCAAGAGTTAGCGTCCTCTCACTGCTGCCCGTTTCTCTCCAGCTCCGACTTCTGTCTCGTTAACGTTCAACAAAAAAGTTCTGGTTTTCTTAACTTTATTTTCTTTTAGAATAAAGTGTGTTCTAATATAAGTCTTGACACAGGATGGGAGGGGCTTAGTCTTTATTCTGTTGTTGATTTTGATTTTTCTATATGAGTTACAACAGTGATCAACTCGAGGCCCGCGGGCCCAATCTAACACACCAAACCATACAGACCGGCCCACGACTGGTTTTCAAATTAAACATCAAATAGTCATTTTTGATGAAAATGTTATTTTTATTTCATTTTACGTAATGACTGACCGGCCGACTAAGCCCGAACCTTTGATTTATCACGAAGAATCCTGAATTCAGAACTTTACTGAAGATTTAAACCAGTATTTAATTTTTCTCCCATGTGGTTTCCTCCTCATATAAGACTGAAATGCCAAAATATGTTTGTTCTAAAAGAGTGTCTTTTTTTGTTTAAAACTTTAGACTTTTTTCTTTACATGTTATGTACGTAAAAAGCTGACATATAAACTTGGTCAGCACATTTGTTTTTTCTGATAGAGCCGAGACCTTGTCAATACTTAGATTTATTTCAACAACTAAAGCACATTTTCTGTTTACTGTCTCCATTGTTACCATTTTATTTCTAGTCTTTTTTTATTTTAAATTTTTTTCTTTAAATTTTGCACAATAGTTTTTTTTTTTTTTGAATTTCCAATGTGAATAATAACATTAAACCTTGCACACCGTTGCTTCTCCAGCCTAAAACACCACCACAACAACAACAACAACAATCGTTGCTTCTCCAGCCTAAAACACCACAACAACAACAACAACAACAACAACAACACCAACACCAACAACAACACCATCATCACTGTTTCATTCCATTCCCACTGATATGAAAACACTTCATTTAAGCCACTTTAAACAGTTTAATGTTTTACTGCCCCCGGGGGCTGCTCTGTGGCCCAGCATGTGTTTTTATTTACTGCCTTGCTCCAGTGTCCGTCGCCTCCCTACGGTCAGTCAGATGCCGTCTGGTTACCTTGTCGTCCAGCAGGGGAGCAGTTCTCACCAGGAACTTTACAAACGAACCTGGACTTAAGCCACACGGTGGCTTAATTCCTTTTCCCATGAAACCTCGGGGGACTAACGACATGGCAGAGAGACACCGGGGGTGAGTGACTCTGCCTCCACCTTCCATCCACTCAGCTCACACTAATGAACGGAGGTCGCTGATTGGTGGAGCCTGGCTGCTGCTGAAACGTCATTTGATTGATTGATTTTTTTTTATTTTTAAACAAGTTCCATTCGACTCACAAACTTTTACCCCCGGGGCAATCCCATCTTATTTGGAGTGTGTGACAAGGGCCGTCCTCCATCACCTCACTGATCAAGGGCCCCCCTGCAGGGCAGGCCGGGGATGAGCAGGTAGAGGGAGTGGGGCATGTAGTGAAAGAAGCTGCACTGAGCCAAAGAGAAGATTAAACGGTGGCTAAACATCAGTGGTATTCTCTCCCCCCCCCCTT
>NC_024307.1:5251216-5254720 GCF_000523025.1 Cynoglossus semilaevis | reverse complement strand
TCCCCCTTGTTAGAAGAGGGGGCTCTCCACTGGTGTCTTTTCTTTTTTTTTAAAGGGCAGAGATGAGTCCTGGGCTCTGCAGTCTGTCCAAGCATCCAAATTAATTTGCGTCTGGGCAGCAACAGAAAGCAGCACGGGGCTATTTGATGAGAGTGTAGGGCAATGACATGCACTGGCAGTCCTGCCTTGATCTCTTGCTTTCTTCCCTTGTCACTTTCCACCTCACCTAAACGCCAGATTCATGCCACCCCGGTCCACATGGGTGGCACGCAGGCCAACCGTTTTTTTTTTTACCAACACTGTCTTTGTCCATGTGAGGAAAAGAAAAATAATATATACAGTGATCCCTCTCCTAACACTGTGGTTGCGTTCAAAGACCTACCATGAAATGGGAATAAAAAAACATTGCAAAGTAGATGCAAGATAGTTTTTATATTATTTACATATATATTTACTCTTATCAACCCTCCCTGGACTGTATCACCATTTACCCCCCAGTTTTATTCACAGTAGAGTTGTGGAATGACGACGCAGAGAGTGACCGACAGACAGGGGGAGCTAATGAGAGATGCTACAATGTATGAGCCAATCAGCGTGAGGAACAGAAGAACATGCTCAATTAGCCAATGGTACACAGAGTTTGCATCGTATTAGCCAATAAGATGATGTGTACGATCTCGTCTAGGTAAACAAAGCTACCAGCGACCGTTCGCAATCACGCTAATCTCAATATCAAAACGGGAATCCACATTTTTAAAGCCAAAACTTTAGTCTGTAGAATTATTTTCTAATGTCTTTTAGTACTGAGGGAGTGAAAGGACAAAGAGAGGGAACACAGTATCTAACCGCTGATCCCTGCACTCGAACCACCAACCAACACATCAACAAATGCTTCGTCCTTGCAGAGAATAAAAAGAAGACACACTTCACTCAACGTTTCCCACAAATCCCTCGGCAAATGTTTTCCAATCCACGCCCGCGTAAACAGTTTCGGTTTCAGGAACATAAAGAAGGACATCTTCAAACCGGCGAGTCTTGGGTTTTTGATAAAAGTCAAAGTGAATTTAATTCAGTTTGACACAGGTTTGAAGTTGTGATCTGAAGAGGAGTCCACAGCTAATGCTGCTCATTAACGGCCCTAAATAATAAAGCGACTCCGGCCCATAATTACTGTCAATTAACCTCTGTAGACCAGTGAGTGTGAAAGTGAGTCAATCCTGTTATCAGCAAATATAAGACACGGCACAAACAGCACGACACAAAAAGCACGACACAAACAGCACTCCACAGGAAGTGGCTGGTGTTTACGGTGGAGGAGCAGAAGAACACAACACAACAACACAACAACAGAACAACACAACAGAACAGAACAACACAACAGAACAACACAACAGAACAACACAACACACAAAAAGCACGACACAAACAGCACTCCACAGGAAGTGGCTGGTGTTTACGGTGGAGGAGCAGAAGAACACAACACAACAACACAACAACAGAACAACAACAGAACACAACACAACAACACAACAACAGAACAACACAACAGAACAACACAACAGAACACAACACAACAACAACACAACAGAACAGAACAACAGAACAACACGACAGAACACAACAGAACAACAGAACAACAGAACAGAACAGAACAAAACACAACAGAACACAACAAAACAACACAACACAACAACACAACAACAACAGAACACAACAGAACACAACAACAACAGAACAACAGAACAACAGAACCGACAGCCTGACTCCACTTTCAGTGAACACTGACGCGGCGTCGTCCCCTCCGTCTACAGTGGGAGGGAGACAACTTTGGACGTCTGCTGTGGATGTCATTAATACATCACACACTAAGACTAACAAACAAACAACAACTGTTGGACACTTTGACCAAGGACGCCTCGTCTTCTGCAGCTGAAGACGTCCAACAAAAAAAAAAAAAAAAAAAAACTTTTGTTATTTTAGGGCCTGTTATTGAACCACTGGAGCCCAAAATACAATTGCCCCGAGACAAAATAAAGGTGACAAGATTCTGGAGTGAGGATCCTCCCAAAATACCCCCCACCCCGCCCCGCCCCCCCATTCCAATTTGGCAGCACTTGGCTCGCTGCCCGTCCCCACTGTGTGGACGGCACTGCCACTGTTGCCATGGGGATGTGTGGACCGGTGCAGGTCCTGTAGGCAGACTGGTCAGACCAGTGTTGAGGGGGGGGGGGGGGAGGGTTATCATCATCAGCAGACTCTGCTAGGCCCCTGTCCAAGGACCAGGGCGTAGGAGGACCAGTGATGCAGCAGAGGTCATGAACACGTCCGTCTTTGAGGACTGTCGTAGAAGGTGGATGAAGATGATGATGATGATGATGATGAAGATGATGATGATGCAGTCTGGGATCGAACGGGGCGGTGCAGGGCTCCAGCCTGTCCACTGGGGGTCGGCTGCCTGACTCTCATAAGCCTGGGCCAGACGGGGTGGGCTGAGGTTGGAAGGGGTGAGGAGAGGCAGAGCTGGACGGTGGCCCAGAGCGGTGACTGCCTGTCTGCCCAGGCGCTGGGCCACGCTGCCACTCCTCCGTGGGCTCGTGCCCCTGCACTTGGATTTCAAAGGGGTTGTGATGGGTGGGTCGGGGGAGGGAGGGGAGGGAGGGGAGGGGGGGCTGGCTTTCCCTCTCCGTCCCAGGATCCCCTGTTCCTCCAAAAGCCTCCCCAGAGCCCCCCTGCTCCAACAGCTTTCAGACTCTCTCCCAACAGCTTTTCAGTTTCAGCCCTCACCCAGGCTGCCTCTCACACTGTGCCTTTCCCACCGCTTCTGCCTCACATTTGGGAGCAAAAGGGGGAGGTTGTGCTGCTACACTGCACCCATCTGCCCCATGTCTTTCCATGCTGTGGACCATGATGCTGCAGCATGGCCCTGTGGGCGCCGTAAAGACTTTGGCCTGTGCACCCCCATCTGTATGTTCCCCCGTCCACCTAACACACACACTCTGATGCGCAGCAGCTGATTTAACCACATTAAACCCAGTGCAGTGATTGTGCTGGTGGACATATGGTGGTTAACACAGATGGACGACCTGGAATTCAACTGTTTGGGTTTTTTTTTTTTTTTTTACGCTACGATCGAAAAATCGCAGGACGTCGGACGCACTTCAAGCCATCTGTGAAATATCAGAGCCAGATGTGGTGCCACTGTGTCTGTGGCAACCAGCGCTTTCAGCAACTGGTCCATCACCAGCATCCGTCCTACTGAACCAAAACCATTGGCTAACGTCCTGCGCACCGGTCTGACCCCTCAGGTTCCTCTCTCCATCGCCCCCTGCATGGCATTTCTCTGGCAGTTGCTCCAGTGAAATTCTTTCTCTCTTGGACTCAGCATTCCCGTAGCCGGCCTCCCTGCCTGGGCAGAGAGCGGTGGCTGGGGCAGGGGGGGGCAGCCACTGCCCCCCCCCCCCCCCCCCCCCCGCCCCCCTCCTCCAAACCACACCGGGGGAAAAA
>NC_024307.1:5247992-5250097 GCF_000523025.1 Cynoglossus semilaevis | reverse complement strand
CGCTCCTCATCACTACTGAAATAAAACCCACATGGGTCAGATCGTCTGGAGTGACCCACGTCTGTGGGCCGCACGGAACAAATGTTTGGTTTTTATTTCATTTTAAAAACTGCAGTGTTTGGTGTTTATGAAGGAATAAAAATGAAGCTAATGCCAAACTGTACCACAAATACTACTGCACCACAAATACTACTGCACCACAAATACTACTGTACCATAAATACTACTGCAACACAAATACTACTGCACCACAAATACTACTGCACCAAAAATACTACTGCATCACAAATACTACTGTACCACAAATACTAATGAAGCAGAAATCAAACTGTACCACAAATACTGCTGTACCACAAATACTACTGCTCCACAAATACTACTGTACCATAAATACTACTGCAACACAAATACTACTGCACCAAAAATACTACTGCATCACAAATACTACTGTACCACAAATACTGCTGTACCACAAATACTAATGAAGCAGAAATCAAACTGTACCACAAATACTGCTGTACCACAAATACTAATGAAGCAGAAATCAAACTGTACCACAAATACTGCTGTACCACAAATACTAATGAAGCAGAAATCAAACTGTACCACAAATACTAATGAAGCAGAAATCAAACTGTACCACAAATACTGCTGTACCACAAATACTAATGAAGCAGAAATCAAACTGTACCACAAATACTACTGCTCCACAAATACTACTGTATCACACAGTACTGCACCACTTAGTACATATAGTACATACATTCTTGCAATACTTTTCACCTAGAGTGACATTGTTACCATTATATATAAGACAATATGGACATTTCTAAGAGAAACAGCTGGACACACACACACACATGTATGTGCACACACACACACACATGTATGTGCACACGCACACACGTCTAAGAAGCAGTGAATGTTTGTCTAATTGGTGTAAACTGAGGCCTGGTGTCGTCCTCGGCTCACGGGCCGAACTGAGACAGAGACAGAGACAGAGGAGAAGACAATCAAGACTCACCTGAAGACACATGGAGACAGACCTGGAGAGACAGTCCTGGAGAGACAGTCCTGGAGAGACAGACGTGGACCTGGAGTCCTTCCACAGTGAGGACGAGGGTGAGGGCGAGTGTCTCACCTGTGCAGGAGGTGAGAGCAGTGAGGCTGTTGAACAGAGAAGCCCAGGTCACAGGTGAGGCTGACGACACAGATTAGTCCAGGACCTGACACCTGGAGTCTTTAGCCGTCGTCATGACAACCAGTCTGAACTGGTTCTTTTCCTTGTTGTCAGTAGCAGAACCTGTGTCAGTGTGTGAGGGAGTGCTTGATGAAGCAGGGACTTATGTTGAGCCACCTTGATATTTTCAGCCAGCTCAGGTGTCCATCAATGTAGAGGTAAAATAAAAAAAAAATTTAAAAATCACTCCTACTTATAATGTTTTTGACTGCCACCAGAGGTGCTATTAAATGTGCTTCCTTTGGGGCTTGAACCCAGGACCTGCTGTGTGTAAGGCAGGCATGATAACCACTACACTATGGATATTGTTATCGTAGGGTTTCACTCAAACCCGGTGCTAATATTCACACCGACTCCCCGAATCTTCTATCAATAAAGTCAACAGCAGATGGCGACGTGCCCGGATTCTTTACTTTCTGACGCTGAGACTCATTGTTCCTGAAGTGACAGACGCTCTCTTGCCAAGTTCACCGGGAAAGTGGAGAGCCACTTGATGCTCATCAGGGAAGAGACAGGAACCTAGAGAAGGGCTGCGTCTGTGACTGTGTCAGGACAAAGCTGCTCCTGGACAGCTCAAGTAGCAGGAGGACAGGAGCCGGCCTGCTCCCTCCCCCTTTCCCTCCTCTTTTCCCCCCAAGCTGAGCCAGGCACTGTGTTTACTCTCCTAATTACAGGGGAGGGGCCGGCTGACAGGCGAGCCATCACAGAATCCCCACAGGCCCCGGGGCTGGGAACGCTACAAACCCCCGCCGCTGTCTCCCAAATGCGACGGCAACGTCCAGCTGTCACCAGGGAGCCTTCACTGGCAGAACTCGAGGGTCCAAAGAGAGATATTAAAGACATGAGAGGGAATGGCAGAGTTGGC
>NC_024307.1:5242957-5247920 GCF_000523025.1 Cynoglossus semilaevis | reverse complement strand
GGCCTGGCCAAAGTGTCATTCAAAGCAAAGTGGGGCTTGGACAGTACACTGTCTCTGCTTCACACACACACACACACAGAGTTCTGCTCTGGTCGAGGGAGTGTTGCAGACCCCAGATATAACATTACAATAATTCATACTGTAGAACATCTTTTTTTTAGCTTTTTTTTTTCTATTAAAAAACGATAATGTTTTATTCTCTCAAGAAAAAGACAGATTTCAAAGTCTAAAATATTTTCTATGATTTCAGGGGGGGGTAAAATGGAGATAAAAACTCCTTATATGATGGTCTGTGTGAAAAGAGACTGGAGCAGATGAGGGCAAACTACGGCCCGTGGGCCAGATATGGTCCGTGGGCTTTCTACTCCGGCCGATCAAACACTGGTTCCAGATCTGGTAAAGGCCGATGTCGATCCTTCAGTTTCATGAATTACAACGATTCGACTGTAATTCCTGTTGATGCCACTACATGGCACTAGACATGAAATGAAACGTTTATTTTTGTTACATTTTATTTGAATTATTTCACCCGGCATTTCACATCC
Organism: Cynoglossus semilaevis; assembly: GCF_000523025.1. Taxonomy (NCBI): domain Eukaryota; kingdom Metazoa; phylum Chordata; class Actinopteri; order Pleuronectiformes; family Cynoglossidae; genus Cynoglossus; species Cynoglossus semilaevis. The sequence continues at coordinate 5,247,375 of NC_024307.1, read as the reverse complement.
AACCAATACTGAACCAGTCAGATTTTGGACCTCATTTTGAGCCAAAAACGTTTGGATCGGAGGCTGAACTGGAGGTCAGAGGTTCAAGGTTTGGATTCACTGAGAAGATGTAGCTGTTGCGGTTGGAGGAGATGGAGTCAGAACACACAGAGTGAAGTATGACATCACAACATCTCAACATGTCATGTGACTTGGACTTGGGATTCAAACCGTGGGTACTGACCTGGACGTGGGTCGGAGCGTCAGAGCGTTTCTTCATCGTCCTTGTTTGATGTTTTGAAAACAGAGAAGAAGAATCTTCTCTACAAAAACAAACCTTTTTCAGAGTATCTTTTTTTCTAAAACCCTTTTGCAGACACGTTCTTTGTAGTATTTTTAGTAGTACGCCTCAGATTTCCAAATTGAAATCATCTGTTTTTTTCCCGGCTCGTGTTCACGGAGCTGACCAACGGTTTTACATCTCTGCTGTAGGTCATGGGTTCGATCCCTCAGTCAGAACAACATCAGGCTCCGTCCCATAATCAGGGCTAATTACCTGAACGGCGTTGAGTTGAAGTGTGTGTTAGAAACACCAACATTAACCGTCACTCCCCGGACCCTCACCCCCCCCTCCCCCCACACACACACACACACACACACCCCTCCTCACGGAGAGGCGAGACGAGAAAACATTTGATAAGTCATGAATAGTCCCACTTGTGCTGTGACCATTTCTGAAAATTTATTCTGGAGGATTACGCAGCGAATCACACAATGCAACATTTCCAAATGTGTTATGAATGCTTCCCAGAATCCAATTCAAATCCAAGGTTACCAAATAAGCCTGAACAAATCCCTCGCATTCACTTGGTGCTCCTTTGAAGACCTGAGCGGTCCAGTCTGCAGGGCAGGTTTTACCACACACACACACACACACACACACACACACACACCTCACACAGTTCTAGGTGAAGCAACAGACTGAAGGATTTACAGGAATGAACCGAAACATGGGGCGAACGTCAGAACCGTCCAGTCGTTTCCGGTTCATTCCTGTCAGAAAGATGAGAGTGGCCAAGGTCAAAGGTCAATTCTTTGGTTGTTTTCAATGAGATGGTGAGAGTCCACAGAATGTTAGTCTGTCAATACAGGGTTCACAAAGTGTCAGAGGTGAGAAAGTATTTTATTTCACATGTACAGTAACTGTATTTCTCATATATTTAGCACTGGGTTTAATATGTCATTTATATATTTATATATTTGAATTATTGTCATTCCTTGTAATGCATTGCATTGAAGTTTTATTCACATCCTCTGGATGTACAGTAAAAAATGTGAAGGAGGATTTTGAAGTATATTTTTTAAATATATTTCTATAAAATATATATATATATAAGATTGATTAATGGGTTTGTATGACTAAATATATGTTCTTAAAACAGGATAAAAAGGATAACGTAGTGTAAAAATAAATGTTAAATACATATATATATTTTATTTGTTGAATACTTCATACTATAAAGTACCTTAATTACATCATCAACAAATAAAGACTGTACTGTTAAATATATTTATCATGAGCCGGAGCCTGTTTCAACAAGTTTATAAAATTGTGCAACATTTTTTTTGATGATGTTCACATTGTTTAATTACATTAAAAAAGAATAACATTTTAAAATTTATAATATTAATTTATTTAAAAATATATAATATTAAATGTATAAACATATAATGTATATGTAAATATATATGAGTGGTTCTGATCATCCTTCATCAGTGTTTGGTTAAAACTACAAGTTGTGACGATAAATTAATAAAACTTTAAGAGCAAAGTGTGTGTGAGTGTGTGAGTGTGTGAGGACTCAAAGTGTCCACATTGTATGCAAATGAGCTCTTCACACATCTTAGCTGGTGTGAGTCAACCCAGAGGCAGCAGCAGCAGCAGCAGCAGCAGCAGCAGCCGCAGGAGCAGCAGCAGCCGCCGCCCCCTCCCCTCCTCCCTCCCTCTCTGTCCTCTCTGTCCTCTCTCTCGTCTTTTATTCGTCCTTGTCTCCTTCCTGCCAGTCTTGACTCTCCTCCTCATTGATGATCTGACGGCTCATGAGTTTAATTGCATCCGTTTGTTTGCTGGCAAACTCCTGCACAAACACAGCACAAACAATTATTGCACTAATTAAAAGGCAAACACACACACACACACACACACGTTTGAATTTATGCAAAGATGGGGCTTTAATTTCCTAGTGACGACATCTTTTCCGTCAGTTAAAGCACAGACCGTCAGAGCTGGTCTGTTCTGATTTACACTTTTAACCAAAACCACAAAAAACTGTGGAGATAAAATCCCAGATTCAGAGTTACCAACGATAATCTGTATTAAAAACACACTTTAATCCCTGAAGAGAGAGAGAGAGTGTGTGTGTGTGTGTGTGTGTGTGTTTTCATACAACTGGGGTCAACTGTGTGTTACATCATACACTGATTTAAATGTTGTTTTTAAAATAAACAACACCTTCAATAACAAACATGAACTCATTTTAAACTCACTCTTTAAATTATTGATTTTTACTCCGACTCTAACGTCAGGACAAAGGGTATACTATTATGCAGTTTTACTGTATACCAGTACACAGTATTACCTCAAATACTGTCAGAAACATTACATTATTAGTTCATCCCTCTGACGACCTGACAGGGAATTACTGGATGGTTTTTGTCTTTTGTTTTTTTACCTGAATCAATGACATTACTGCAGTGAACTGACGCACCTTGAACGCACCACCGTGTCTTTATTATTTGTATTTGTGTGTATTTTTGCAGCAGCGTAAACACAGTCATAAAACCTGCCAAGATCATTAAAACACAGCTCGTGATTATCCTTCACTTCTTATCTTCCACATTTGCACTCTGTTGTTCTCTCTCTCTCTCTCTCTCTTTCTCTCTCACACACACACACACTGAAAATGAATAAAAATAAAAACACATTTATTGGAAACAAAAAATACATTTAAAAAGAGGAAAATGGTTCAGGAAAAAGAAGAGAAAAATGTTAAGTTTTCATTGACATTAATTAAATATATATATATACAAAATATATATTTTCTGAACACCATCATATTTCTCCTATTTTAAACACATTTATTTTAAAAAATACCACGTTTCCATGTCATATCAACATGTACATGTGTGATATTAAAAACTGCAGTAATTTCCATTCATACACGTGCAACAAAGTAAATATTCAGGTAAAACCCGAGCCTCCGAATACAGAAATGTGTTTTAGCATTAAAATGTTTTTACATCTCAAAATAAATTGGCTCGGTTTTTTTTTTTCTTTTTTTCTCCAAATGTCAGAATGAATTCCACCAACACATTCCCCACAGTCAGCCATGCGAATATCAAACAAGGCAGGAAAAGGCAGAGGAGAAGAAAGGAGAAGAAAGGAGCACAGCTGCACTGATACTTTTACAGAAGTAAATATGTAAATATGCAGATTTACAAACAGATTATTCAGCAGTAGGTCATGTGATCTGGGAAATAAAAGGAAATAAAAAATAGATCCATGAAGAGTTTTAATCGTGTGCAGCGCAGACAGAGAAATATAACAACATATATCATATATATTTCCTTATTTATGACTCATATATATACACATTATATATACAGGCAGCTGTAAATATTCGACCAGGACTATTGAGTTCTCCCTCCTCATGCAGTGGTAACAACGCCAGACCTGCGGCTCGGGGCCCGGCGGCTCGGAGCCCCTCAGCCCGGGGAGGAGTGTGCAGCACAGGCGCAGATAAAAGCCGTCGTCGTCGTCAATTAGGCTGGAATCACAGAGGCGGCGCTGTTCGCCAGAGGCGTTTAACTCCTTCTTCCCTTTAAACGCCCCCCTCCTCCCCGCTCCCCCTTCTTTAAAGATACACAGTCCCCGCGGAGGGCCCCGGCCCCAGTTTTAATAAATTATTTAGCCTTTTAAACGCTGAGATCCGGCAGATAAGGGCATCACACGTCACGATTCTCCACACAAGTCTCACATTACCGACGCAGCTGAGGAGAAATTCACTTAGCTGTGAAAATACATAAATATATATATATATTTATATTCAAGGCTCCTATAGCTGGTTCTTGTGTGTAGTACACGCTGTGTGTGTTTTATTTTACTGCAGCAGTGACTCGACATTGTCTCCCAGAAACATAAAAATATAAAAGTCAACATGTGACAGCAGTCACGTGTCTCAGTTGTTGTTGTCGCTCAGAGTTTCGTGTCAGTTGATCAATTACCTGCATGTGTGGCAGCTCCAGAGTGACGTCATCAGGTCTGAGGTTTTGAAGAAATATCCATGGGAACGATCCGCACACGGAGACTTCACATCTGTCAGAGACAGAAGAGAGGGTTAGAGGGAGAGGTGATCAGTGTGTGTGTGTGTGTGTGTGTG
>NC_024307.1:5230748-5242845 GCF_000523025.1 Cynoglossus semilaevis | reverse complement strand
GTGTGTGTGTGTGTGTGTGTCCCACAAAGCCTCTTAAGATGATACATTTACCAAACCGTGACAAAAACCCTCGACGTTATTTGGGGTTATACAGCTTCAGGATTTCACCACGGTCCTTCACAGAGTATAATAATAATAATAATAATAATAATAATAATAATAATAATAATAATAATAATAATAATAATAATAATAATAATAATAATAATAATAATAATAATAATAATCCTTACCTTGCTGTGTGTCTTCTTCTCCTCTGTTTGATATGAAGTCACTGAAAGTCTCTCTGCACCAGAGGCCCATCATCTCATCTTCTCCTCCTGGGGAGTGTGTGTGGGGGGGTGGGGGGTGTTGTGAGGGTGTTTTGTTGGGGTCCACATGTACAAAACCTCTGGGACAGCAGGGAATACATTTCTCTAAATTCTCGTTTTTTCGCGAGGAAAAAATAATTTAAGGTTAAAGAGTTAGGACCGAGCTGCTCCGCGTTTTTCCTCAAAAAAACAAACCGAAAAAATCCTATTACCTATTGTTTTAATCATAATCTTTTCTATTTTGAGCAGTAAACACGTTTGATCCTATTTTGTTCTTTTACCAGGCTATATTTGATTATCATCTAACTTTAATTAAACTTATTTTTAGGAAGTAAAACTATGATCTGCTCTGTAACTCTGTGGTCACAGAACCTGCTCTTCAGACTGAGTCCCTACTGCAGTACCACACGTCAATATTTTAAAAAATATATATCGAATTGATGTGAAATAATACGAAAGTTTACCCCCAAAAAATATAAGAACAAAAAACCTGACTTTAAACTTCACTGTCGTCTTCCAGAGGTGTTGACATGTCACCAGTCCTCACTGGGATGGTGTCGCTGCTTCACTGTCATTGGCTGAGTGAGGAAAAGTAACAGAGAGAGAGAGAGAGAGAGAGAGAGAGAGAGAGAGAGAGAGAGAGGATGAAGGGGAAGGGAGAGCCCCTCCCCCCTCCCCTCCCCCCAGAGACTCAGATACACAGACCCAGCTCAGCCCTGGTCCTGCGGCTCCTATTGGCTGACACTTTGTACAAAATCCAACTCCAACCACTTGAGTCACAAACACAACCAGTAAATTGGACCAGGCGTTCATGCAGCCTCCTCCATCACGGCTCTGCTCCTGCCTCTGCTGCTCCGCTCCTCCGCCTCACACGGAGGTCCAGCGTTTCACTGTTCCGCCTCCGAAGTCTCCTCCTGCTCCTGCTCCGGCTCCTGCTCCGAAATCAGACTTGAAATCTGCTCCGTTCGCAGCGTTTTTTATTCACCAGGACGTCGTCGATCTGCGCTGACTTTTATCATTTCTCCTGGAGGAATTTACGAAGACAAAGACCGTCAAACTCCTCCACACCGAGGTGAATTATTATTATTATTATCATTATTATTATTATTGTGGTTGTGCTATAATTAAATCGACTGCAATCATTAAAATAAAAATAACAATCGTTTGTCCAACACATTTAAAAAACGTCACATTTAAATGTATTCATTGTTGAGTTAAATATAGTGAACGGTGACAGTGGTGGTTTAAGAATAGCAGCGGTTACTGGTGCAGTTCAGTGGCATCGAGATACAAATGACGGCCAACAATTCAGAAAAGTTTTAAATTCGAATTCCAACCAATGTAGCTGTGATTATTATTGAAACGAAAACCAGGGTGAATGTTCCAGTTCGAACTGAACTGTGGGAGAAGTGATTTATCTGAATACACATTAATTACTGCGATAATTAAAGACTGTGTTAAAGTAGATCGTTATCTGCTGGTTGGTTAAAAAAAGGAAGACGTTAATCTGATATCGTAGAAATAATAATATATTAAACTGTGTAGAACTGGTGTTTAAAGCAGTTTTATTCTGTATCTCGTCAGACTTTCGCCTGTGTCGCTGCCGGTCAATAAGTCTGTGTTGAATTCAGATAAATTTCACTCTCTTTTAATTCACCTCACATTTAAATCCAAAGCTAAACAAATAATATTACCTAAAAAGAATCTAAACTAGAATTAAATAACAAATACATAATACATATATTATAAATATTTTGGGCCTTTTTTCTGCTTCCGGTTATTAATAATTACTAGTGAATTAAAACAACACCGCGAGACTTCGGAATACTTTCTTCTCTTCTTCTTCTTCTGTTGATTAAAAAAACAGACCCGTATATTATGAATCAGAATGAAGTTATATTTTAAACAAAATAAATATAAATAGAACTAAAGCGATGTGGGATTTGTTTTCATCGACAGACCGTAACTTCCTCTAAACTAGCTCATTAAAAGTGTACGGTATGTTGACGAAAGTGCGGGTCAGAGTCGTTATTATCGAGCGGCTGTGTGTAACTGCTGTAGACCGTGGCGTGTGTGTGTGTTTTTAACGTGACAGATTGGGACGAGGGGCTAAAAACCGTTGGATAATGAAGGGGGGGAAAAAGTGCAACTAATCAACAGACACAGTAGGAATAACGGTGAGAGTCAGTGAGGTTGACGTGACACCAGTCACTCAGTCACCTCACACAGGCGTGGGGTTTCAAACTACCGACGTCTGGCAGGAAATTAATTGCACCTGAAGGAGCGGGCAGTGTAGCCGGGGTTATATTTTAGGTCAGAAATGTTTTTCAAAAATCTTAATATCTTTTATTTTAAATTAGTGGAACCAAACTGTTTTAATCCTAACAAATATGATTCGAGTTCTGGAATAATTGTTTAAAAAATCGAGATAAAAAAAGTTATATTTTTTAAATCCTCACTTTATACTAGTGCAGCAATCCTTTAAAGTGAAATAATGGGGAAAAACACAGAAAATGAGAATTGTAATTCTATATGAAATAAATTAAACACAGAAAATGAGTTCGGGAATTGTAATTCTATATGAAATAAATTAAATTAAAATGTGAATGTATGTTATTTATTTTTTTACTTGTTTATTTTTATAATTTAAGGATTTTTTGTTGTTGCAATCACAAAAGCTGTTTTTTTTTTTCTAAAAGTGGTTGTAATAATTACATTTAGACTTTATACATGTGCTGATAAAGTATACGCCGTGTGTCGAGTTAAAACCGTTGTTCTTTTCTGATTCTCCTTCGTTGGAACAGGAGTCCGGACCAGCGCGGACCTCAGGCAGAGCAGAGTTCGCACCGGGAGCTCCACCAGTTTTCAAAATTTTCCCCAACTTCAGCCCTCAGACAAACATTAGCATGATGTCGTATCTAAAGCAACCACCTTACACAGTCAACGGCCTCAGCTTAACCACGTCCGGCATGGATCTGCTGCATCCATCAGTGGGGTACCCAGGTACGTCACCACTTTAATTTAATCTACATGATATATTACATATTTATCATTTAGAAGAAAAAAAATCTGATGAATATTTTTACTTGTTTTTTACAAAATTAAAATATAGTTGAATACATTATTTTTTTTTAATTTTTATTTCCGCCTGCATTACATTTGTACCCCATTAAAACAACAAAAATGATGTAATTGCCCCGGGGCGCTTCAGTCTCCAAGGGCTTGTGCGTAATTACGCGTGCATCAAAGAAAATTACAAATGACCTTTAATCTTTTTAAAGGGCTTTACGTGTAACTTTAATGCAAAAATATCATTGAAGGTAAAATGACTAAAATATATATTTTTGGGGTTTTTTTTTCTACAGCGACGCCGAGGAAGCAGAGGCGGGAGAGGACTACTTTTACGCGCGCACAGCTCGACGTCTTGGAGGCGTTGTTCGCAAAAACTCGCTACCCGGACATATTCATGCGCGAGGAGGTGGCGCTGAAAATCAATCTACCTGAATCACGAGTGCAGGTGAGGAATATATAATTATATATATCTTTTGTATATACATTTAAGACACCTAAAAAAAATGAGGGTGAATAATTCGAAAATTAACTTAATTCATTAAATGTATTTATTTGTTAAGTTCATTATAAGTAAATTATTTCTACCAAATAACTGCTACGTTGTGTTTAACGATTGGAGGAACAATACAAATAAATGAAATCGAACTCTAATTTAAAGGTTTGGATTGTAAAATATACCACTTACTGTGATATTTGAAGTTTTTTTTTTCATCTGCGCTTCAGGAAAAAAAACTCAGATTCACCATAACTGAAGCTTTTTTTTTTTTTTTGCTAAGATCAAGTGAGAATCTTTCGCCGAAGGGGGGAAATTATTTTACTTTTAAATTGGCGAGTCCAATGAGACGGATCATTTCACTGCGTGGAACCGAGCGCAGTTCTGTAAACATTTTTTCATAGTTTAAAAGCGTATTCAATTGACAAACGTTTAGTTTGTGGTAAAAAAAAACAACTATATTTTTGGAATTTTTCAGTTTAAAAAATAGAATTGTGTAATTAATGTGGTCCGTGTTTTTATTTATCTGAGACATGAAATTGAGTTTTTCACTCCGTAGTTCTGTCCAGTTTAACTATTTCCTCCCGGGGATCCATAAAACATTTCCCTTTTTGTTTTTCATACATAATGTATAATGATGGAGTTCATAAAGTCTTATCAAACCAAACGCCCTGTGACTGTTCCAGGTGTGGTTTAAGAACCGTCGGGCCAAGTGTCGTCAGCAGCAGCAGCAGCAGCAGAACGGAGGCCAGAACAAGGTCCGACCGGCCAAGAAGAAAAGTTCTCCCACCAGAGAAGTGAGCTCTGAGAGCGGGGCCAGCGGTCAGTTCACGCCCCCCACCAGCACCACCACAGTCCCCGCCATCTCCACCAGCACCGCCCCGGTGTCCATCTGGAGCCCAGCGTCCATCTCTCCGCTCTCAGACCCGCTGTCTACCTCCTCCTCCTGCATGCAGCGCTCCTACCCCATGACCTACACCCAGGCCTCGGGCTACAGCCAGGGTTACGCCAGCTCCACCTCTTACTTCGGCGGCATGGACTGCAGCTCTTACCTCACTCCCATGCACCACCAGTTGTCGGGCGCGGGTTCCACACTCAGTCCCATGAGCACAAACGCAGTCACGAGCCATCTGAACCAGTCTCCCGCGTCCCTGTCCACCCAGGGCTACGGCACTTCCGGCCTAGGTTTCAACTCCACCGCAGACTGCTTGGATTATAAGGACCAGGCCGCGTCCTGGAAGCTGAACTTCAACGCGGACTGCTTGGATTATAAGGATCAGACTTCCTCGTGGAAATTCCAGGTCCTGTGAAGACACGGCGCCGCCGTCCCTCAGTGAAACTGGCTGAAAATGTGGCCCCGGACCCGGGGGTTCTGTGGGCTCTCAGGCGCCTCCCGCTTAATTTCTGGCATGACGATCCTTCGGTCCCGTTATAGAAGGAGTGTTTAATTTATTTTAGCCCTGGTAAAGAGATTTCCCGCGCGTTTATACACAGGTTAAAGCCACAGCTCCACGTCAGTCCGGCGTTGATAAAAAGAAAACACACCTGTTGAGGACAAGTGGAATGGAGTGGAGTGGAGTGGACTCTGGGCCAGAACCTCAACCTCAGCCACGGAACTAATGTTGATCCACGAACAAAAGTTTCAACCTCACGTCCCAGACGAAGTCTTCTGGATGGACAGAAAAACAAAATCCCTCTTTAGCGACGTGGACGCGGGCAGAGAGACACGACGAGGACGGAGGAGTGTTGGACATGGAAGGAGTGTTGGACATGGACGGAGTGTTGGACATGGATGCACTACTTTATTTAAGAAAAAAAAGTGTTTATAAGGAATCAATATGTAGTTTCTAAGAGACAATCAGTGTGTGTCTTCTATAAATGGTTCATTTGTGTTTTTTATCTGTGCTAGCATTCGAAACTGTGATCTGTTGTATTGTATGCAATTTGTGAGCGCCCCCTACCGACCCCACACCGTCAGACTCTCTGCTGTGATTTGAAAAGATTTCTAACTTTTTTTTTTTTTTTTTTTTGGAAACAACGAGAGGCGAAAATGGTTAAATCACAGACAGAGAGAGAGACAGAGAGACAGAGAGAGAGTGTAGACTTCTCTGTTAGACACGTCACTGCAAAAGACTGTCGGCTGCTTTTTCTCCACTACATTGAACGCATCACACGGTGACTGTGGATCCTTATTGGCTCCAAAGATGGTGTGACCTCACCGCTGAAAAAGACGCGAATAAAAGGTCCTGTGAGCTCACTCTGCACTCGTGTGTGTGTGTGTGTGAAAGAGAGAGCGCGCGTGCGTGTGTGCGTGCGTGTCTGTGTCTAATAAGTGGTTGTAGCGGTTGAAGTGGAAGTTTGGTTTCGCTAAAAAGGTCCTGGTTCGGCAAAAAAAAAACAAAAAAACGAAAACGATATTTAAATGTTAAAACTCGGTTCTGTAGAAATGAAATGTCCTCACAACTATGAAAATTATGGGTCAAAATGTTTTTAAACGAGGTATTTATTTATGAAGTAAATCAATTTCAACCGACTATTCAGATTATTTCCAAAACCACGAATATAATCCTAGCCATATTATTGGATTTAATGTTATTTATTTAAGTTATGTCTTTAAAAAACTTTTTTTTTAATTCTCAGGTGGAATTTTAAAAAAAAACATGCCTACCAACATTATTATTATCACTCTGGGGAACGAACGGATATTTAGTTTCCGTGAAAGTTTGATTTTCTTTATACAGTTTTAACCTGAGTGTTTTCTACTGTTGGTGTTTAAACGATGTTAACGGTGAGAAAACCACCACTGACGTGTTTGAGTCTTTCTGACAAAACTCGTTTCGTAAAAAAAAATTTAATTCAGAGTCGCTGTTTTTCTGGGGAGGGGGCTTTACCTCCTTCTTCTCTAGTGTTTGTTTCCCCCCGTGATTTCCGGTGATTCAAATCTCAACAAAGAGACTTCGCCCCGTGTTTTAATCCCGCTGCCTCCCACAGATGTTAATCCCAATATTTCAGTGGCGGCTGTTCCTCAGGGGTGAAGGACGGCGGTGGTTTCTTCCATCAAAGCCCACCAACATGGGCTTTATGAACCTGAGCCCCAACTGTGGGCTCTGATATCATATGACGTCATCATGTTTTAATTTCAAAACCAGGGATACTACAGTAATTCATATGTAAAACTGCACTTTTACTTTGGTTTTAGGGACTGTGCGATGAACACAATGTCGACGTCACTGACGGGCAGTTAAATCTTACTGCCCTGTGGCAATTATAGTGAATTTGTAGAAATTTAAAAATGTCAATTATGACTCATTTTTACCACTGTCTCAACAGGTTCTCCAAAAATACGTAGTAATATAAAGTCAAATATTAACCAGTTTTTGTGAATGCAAATTTTTATCACGTTTCTTCAAATTTAATGCGAATTAAATGTGAGTCAGGTAAAAAAAGGAAGAATAATTCTGTGCTGCCATTTGATTTTTTAGTTATTATTAGTAAAAACCGAGAAATAACCGACTTATATGATTTATCGGTTTTTGTTCCGCGATTATTGAAGATCACAAACATTTTATGTTTGGAGCCCAAGGCTAACATCTTTAGAAAAAGCCAAAAATAAATAAAAAATAAAAAAATAAATCTAGTTAAATCTCAAGTAAAGTTCAAATAACTTTTTAAACGACGATAAAAACCGCTTCAAAAACCACCTTCATAAACGACCCTCATCTACAGCATCGTTTAAATCAGTCAGAAGGTGGCGCAGCAGCAGCTCTGTCCTAGTATCGTGTCTGTGTCTGTGTTTCTTGAACTCCCTGCAGCTGTTTGTTCTAAAGTCCTCTCCGCATCGCGGTGTACCGTCAGTCAGTCAGTCCGCCCGTGGACACAGCACTGAGATCACACTCGGTCTGTGTAGAGTGTCTGTAATGAGGCTGCGCGCCTCTAATTGTTAGAAGTCCAACATTCAATTAGCGTCCTTGACATTTGCCAATAATCTCTCTTTCATTCGGCGCTGAAGGAGCGAACTAATTAAAAGCGTTGCTTGAAATAATCGAAGCGTTAAAGAGAAGAGAAGAGAAGCGGGGCTGCAGGTGCACGTCACTGCACCAAACAACGACGTCATGTCACTTTAATAATAATAATAATATATACATACATAAATATATATATTTATATATTTATATATGGGTTTTATTTAAAGGCTCAATGGTTCAATGTTCAGGGTCAGGATCAGAGTCCTCGGTCCGGGACCATCTGCTCCTAAAGTTCAGTGTTATTTTAATGATATTCAAGTCTGAGTTCAGTAACAATCAGCAGCAGCAACAGCGTCACAGGGATAAACAATGGTACAATTGAACTTGTGGGACACGAGGCCTGAATATTCATGAGCTGCGTCTCCTCTCAGAGCCACGACAACCTTCACACATCCATCCATCCATCCATCCATCCATCCATCCATTTTCACAAAAAATAAACTACATTTAGTACTAAATTTAACTCATTTAAGAATATTTAAAAATGAACACCGTTAACACAGTCGTTGTAAATTACCAGGGAATTTAAACAACCAAAAAAAAAAAAAACCAACACAGACTTCTGAGAGCTTAGATCTATATGACTCATTTTTGACCAACCCAGAAAATATATATTGGAAAATATTCTATATATTTATAGACTTTTTTTACTTTTGTTTTTTTTTAGACATTTCAGGGTCTAATTTGTGGGCCACACACTGGCAAAATACCACATAAAAGTAGACCAGAAAATACAACTGGTACAGACGTGCGATTTTCTTGATTATGTTTTAAATACTTTTTTTTTTAAAAAACGAAAAACAGTCAAAAATAGCTCGGTTTCTTTTAAGCATTTGGGCCACTTTTTTTTTTTTACACGTGACTCAATTTAGCGCTCGTGCACATTTTGGGCCACATGAAGACGGGCACATGAGAATTATATCTGTAGTGAATACAGTAATATATCGTGGAATATTTTTAATTGCAACTTTATAATAAATTGTAGCGGATTAACCGACATTTCGATTAACCAGTCGATTGTTTTTTCATAATGAACAATGATGACGGTTTTCTTAATCACAGGTTTTTAATCAAACCTCAAATAAAAAAAAGTTAAAATATAATTGATCCATAACCAGTATATAAATATTATACATTATGATGTATTCATGTTTTGTGTGTTTAATTCTGGGCAGTAAATAAACAACAACAACAACAACAACAACATGCTAAAAGACTAGACTACAGTAAACTACACCAGAGCAGAATGAAACTAGAAAATATGACACATAAATATGTTCTCACCAAAGTAAATATATATATATGTATATACAAGTATATAAATACATATAGTATAGAGATACTTTGAAGAACTTCACGTTTTACTGTGGACTAAAAGAATTGACTAATTTTTTTACTTTCAATTCAGACGTAAAAACTACCGTCGATTAATCGACAGTGTCCAAATACCGGTCTGGTTCATTGATAAATCGTCGCAGTCCAGTACTTGTCACTTTGAATTTCTTCTCTCGGGACGTTTTCATCCGAGCTCACAGTGGACACAAAAGCCGGTTCCTACTTGTTATTGTAACCTCGGAGCCTTCGGTCTTTAAAGTGCACAAGTCATGAGGACACACACACACACACACACACACACACGAACACACACACAAAGAGTTTTAATCCAGAGCTGAGGCTGAGGCTGAGGCTGAGGAGCATATGGAGTCAACAGACGCTGCTTTAATCCCTCCTGGTTGTTGTGGAGCAGCGGGCTGTCCACAGACACTGTCCCCCGGTCTGTTGACTGTCCGACCGGACTCAGATGAGTCGGTCCATTCACAGACTGCCAGTGTGGATGTGGTGAATGTGGTGAATATGGTGACGGAGGCCGCGCAGAGTCTCGGAGGAAAAAAAAAAGATAGAGAGATTTTCTGAGACTCAGACTGAGCAGAGGAGACGGAGAGTCTGCGTAAAGTCTGCGCAAAAATAGAACAATCACGTAAAGAAAACGAGATGATTAAAAAAATAACTCACGGATATTTTTTCGATTTTCGATTAAAAAAACCAAGCACGTTATTTAATCTAAATATTTAATTTGAGAGATTATAATATCGTTAATACACGATAAACCGATTTGTAAAAACAAGAACAAGAAACGAGAGTGACGAAATATTCACAGAGAAAAACATGGCGAATTTGTTAAATAAAGTTCGGCTAGAATGTGGAAAAAGTCAAATCTAACGAAAAATAACTTTTATTTTGTTAAATCTATATTAAAGCTGTTGTACTGACGTAACAAAGAAAAATAAAAAAATATTTGAATTTTTACGGTGGCTGCGATGACTTCCGGTGTCATGAATATGGACAAAAAAATACAAATACACCCGGGCTGCATTAACAATAATTATTCACATTTATATAATAATTTTAAAAAATGTGAACTTGTGTGTTGATACTGCTGAGTTTCTGTCAGGACAAAACTGGAAAAACTGCAGTAATGATAAAAAAAAATAATCAAAACATAAGTTATTTATTAAAGTACTTGTTAAATAATGTTTTTATGTTTTACGACTGAAGATTTTCAACTGAAACACGAGTTCCATCCCGTCCTCATCAGAATTAAAAAGTCTGAATTTCACATGGATCTATGGCTGAAGACTGAACAAGAAAACAGAAAGAACGCCACCAGCAGGATGACGTGAGGAAAACGTGTTGACAAGTAAAAAAAAAACAACAACAAAAACACAGAAACAAAAACCCCACATCACAAAAACTGCTCATATTTTTAAAGCTAATCCAACGGTGCTGATCCAGGCTTAGTCAACATTTTATGAAATTATTTAAGTTTGTGACATCATCAATGAATTCGATAATCTTGTCAGAGATTAAATTAAAAGGGTTTTTTTTGTGTGTGGCTCTCATAATAGCAGCTTTAGATGTGTTAAAAATGAAATCTAAAGAGATTTGAAATTTAAAAAAAAAAAACAAACATGTTATTTTAATTTCTAAAAACCAGTGCGTGGATTTACTGAGATCCTCTGATGATAAAGACAGGATGAGCTGCTGGTCTGAATCAGTTACAGCCCATAATATAACAGCTGCAGAACAAGGAGATAGTTTTGTTTTAAATCTAAGTATTAATAATGAGTACTTTCTCATGTCAAAATACTAGGAAAAATATTTTTATTTATTTTTAGTTTTTTTCATCCTGTCTGAACCACAGAGGGTTTACACGTCCATGAGACACTTGATGACGTTGTTTGGACTTACAGTAAACGGGGTTGGTCGGGGGGGGGCAAAGGTCGAGGACACAAACGTCCATTAATGACGCATATTTTGTTAAGCTATTCAGAGAGAAACAGCAAATAAATCCAGCTTAAAGATTAGATCTGGGCATATGTTATTATCACTGGACTTACAGGTCGAGTTAATACAGTAACTAGTTAGTTAAAGCTTAACATCCACTCCCATGAAAACATCCCTTTTTTTCTTGTCATTGCTCTATTGTTGTTTTGTCCTGATTCAGCTTTTATTTTGAAAAACAGAGGGGAAAAAAGAGACAGATATTTCTCTTTTTTATTTCATCTAAATTTAAAAATATGTCGATATGTTGGAGATTTAACCTGTGAGTAAGTATTTCAAAAGTGAACTTGAAAGTGAAGAAATTCAGAAAAACAGATATTTGCAGTGAAAACAGTGGATTTTCCCACCGTAGAACCATTATAATAAAAGAACATTATTCTCCAAGTATTCAGACAATAAAGCAGTTTTTTTAACTCACCTGTCGGTGGACACTGATGACGAGGACACCTCTGCACCGTTACAGTCCTACATCTGCAGAACAGGAGGGTGAAGGTTTGACTACAGCTGAGTGGCAAGTGTGTCGTTGGGCAAAACACTTAACCACCGTGTCGTCAGCCGTAGTGAAGCCTGCAGAGAGAAAGAATGTGTGAGGATGTGAGGTCACAGCGCTAAACCAGCGAGCTAAGGCTAACAATATTTACACTTTTGGTTTAACGCTCAGTATGGACTCAGACTGCAGTGGAAAATGACACTTGATATGACGTGATGTTTTAAAAAACATTTTTTTAAGTAGAGAGGGGAAAAAAGAATTTGATATATATGACTATAATGATGTGCAGTACCTTTACTAACCTGTGTGAGGCCAACGTTTGTTCCTGAGATTCTGTGCATCTGTCAGCGTTACAATATCGCTC
>NC_024307.1:5229129-5230700 GCF_000523025.1 Cynoglossus semilaevis | reverse complement strand
GAAGACTGGGGCGGAACCACACGGCGGGGGGGGAGAGGGGGAGGGAGAGGGGGGAGGAAAGTCAAATCTCCTCTCTTTGCTTATTTTGAATATTTCATTTACTGTTATACATCAATGAACTGTTTCCAAGTGCGATGGCACATAAAAGCTAAGCCTTTCAGGGTCCACAATGTATGCTGCTCACGACACGAGCTACAGATAGAGGCCGCCATCGCACACACACACGTCGAAAACCTACATTAAAATCCAGGATTGGGAACTCTGACGGAACTTTTCAAAGAAACTGTTTTAGTTTTGTCAACTCATAAATAAACGTCCAATAAGTTTTTATTATTATTATTATTATTATTATTATTATTATTATTATTATTATTATTATTATTATTATTATTATTCCACTGTGGTGACTGTCAATCAACAATCAACATGTGGGTGTTATGATGTTATGAGTTAAAGTTTGTAAAGTCAGTCATTTTACAATCAAAATAGTCAAGTTTGTTTTTCGACCACCTGGCCAGATAGTGGCCGTTGTTACTGCCTTACAGCATAAGGTCAGCGGTTCAAGTCCCAGTCTTACTGTAGATGTCTTACTGTATCCTCCTCCAACTGCTGGGATCAGCTGCAACTTCCTCTGAGAAGAAGGAAGAAGAATACATTTTAAAAAATGAACTTTCAAAAATTCATATTCTCCAAAACCACCGTTACCGTCTTTGGTCCAGACCATCTGAGGTTCTGAGACTCATCAGACTTCTTAAAACTTTGGCTGCAGTTTTAACACATTCTTATAAAAACAGATGAAATTCCAACTAAAAAGTACATAATTATCATCATAATAAAACACTTAAAAATCATTGATAAAAAGTACTCCAATTGGTAGTGATTACTCCGACACGCAACTGGATCCACGGACACAAACAAACTCACCATTTCCTCACTGAACTCAGTGTGAAACCTGGGTCTGTTTAGTTGAACACAACACTGATACGCTCACAGGAATTGAAGAAAGACAAAGAGGATCGTCTTTAACGGCTCTCTTTTTATTTAGATTTTATAGCCTACAGCCTTCTGCCACCTAGCAGTGGGTTACGTCACTGTCCTGTCTGTCACTGTTGCATAGACAAAGACAAAGAAAAGAACATTTTCAGGCCAAAAATGCAAAATTGGATTTTTCCCACTGTTCACTGATACAAAGACAGTTTTCTTCACAGTAAAAAGAATTCTCCAGGGCCGAAAAAACCACAGCATCCTGCACTTGCCCAACATTTAATTAACTTCTGTGGGTTAAGAAGCTCTTCTAAAAGTGAAATCTTTCGGCGATAGTCAAATCTCAATCCTCATGACGCTAATTTGATGTTTGAAAAAGCCTCCTATCCTTCATCATCTGATCGGTTCTACTCCTCTTAATCAGGATTTCCCCCCCCCCCCTGCCAGTCTGGGTCTGCCTGCGTGTCTCCCTCTCTCCTGAGACCATATGGACCAGAGGCCGACCCTGGGAGTCGTTGAATGTGGAGACAGATGCATCCTCCCACCCTCACCCCTCCCTCCCTCCCTCCCTCCCTCACCCCTCCCTC
>NC_024307.1:5225814-5227276 GCF_000523025.1 Cynoglossus semilaevis | reverse complement strand
AGGAGGAGCAGGAGGAGGAGGAGGAGGGGGAGGAGGAGGAGGAGGAGGAGGAAGGGGTGAGGGTAATGTCCAGGAACCCACTTTTTACAACAACACATCTTTTCAAAAAAAAAAAAAAAAAAAAAAAACCAAAACGGATCATTAACGCCTGTGGATGATTTGTGTTCGTCTAGACGAGGTTACATCATCCTGGCAGCCCGTCTGTATGTTATTGTGTCTATTGTGGTTTACTGCAGCGTGTCATGCTCTCTCGACAGGCATGGTTACACATGGCTTGTGGCGCCCTGACCTACAACCCTCCCCCCCCCCCTTGTTTGTCAGCACTTGTTTGGCCTACTTTCATAAAGACAAACACCGCCATTTGTGTTGTTTTGCATTTCCATGAAAATGGAATAAACAAACGGCGTGGGAGGGAGGGGTGAGGGGCTTTTATTCATGTGACGTGGGGGGGTTCGCAGGAAAGTGGAACAACGTTCTGGTGCTTCATGAATGGAAACAAAAAAATAACTAAAGAAAATGATGACTGATTAATGACAGACTAATCTGTTTTTAAACTTCTCATCAAAAGTATTTAACAGTAAATATTTGAGCTGATTTCAGATCAGATATTTCATGTGAATAGATTTTTGTTTCCCTTGACCTTCTGGACTCTAACTGAAGAGCGTGTCATGAGGCCGGCAGACTGTCCCTCCCTCCCTCCCCCGTCTCCTCTCCCCCTCCACGGACAGTAAGGATGCTACAGTTCGTTAATGAGTCTGCTCCATAGCTCTTTAAGAGTCCTTAATTAGTGGCACACTGACACCGACGGCTCCAGGAGGAGGAGGAGGACGAGGAGGAGGAGGAGGAGGAGGGGGAGGAGGAGGAGGAGGAGCAGGAGGAGGAGGAGGAGGGGGAGGGGGGGGAGGAGGAGGAGGGGGAGGAGGAGGAGGAGGAGGAGGACGAGGAGGAGGAGGAGGAGGAGGGGGGGGTGAGGGTAATGTCTAGGAACCCACTTTTTACAACAACGCATCTTTTCAAAAAAAAAAAAAAAAAAAAAGCCTAAAAGGTCATGTGTCTCATTCGGGTGTATCAAAATCAATTGTTTTGACACGAGGGACTCGATCAAACAACATTGATTAGGTCTCCGAGACGCTGTGACACGGAGCGCACTCGAGGGCTACGCAAAGGACTGCAGCAAACACGTGTGATTGAAAGGCTTTAAACGGGTGTCAAACAAGCAGGGACATAATGTTTGACTTAAATTATCTGCCGTCCCCGAGGGGCCGCGGGGACAGCTCCCCAGAGCTGGGGCTGTGAGTGGAATACAAAAAGAGGATTCACCGGTGACCGGCGGGTCAGAGCTGGAGGAGCCGGCGGGTGCAGGTTGCTCCCGTGGGAGTTGGCCAAATTCCTGCAGCAGGTTTTTTAATTTGCTGGACATGACCCCCCGCCGCAGCACCACTTCACCAACCCCCCCCCTCCC
>NC_024307.1:5205621-5225438 GCF_000523025.1 Cynoglossus semilaevis | reverse complement strand
GGGGGGCAGTGTGTGTGGGTGGCTACTGAAGCAGCCCAGATGGGTTAATGGGGGAGTTAGCATCAGGATTACGATGCTACAGTGAATATGGATTGAGGAATGATTACTGCTGATACAGGTTAAGGTTGACCACAGATCAATACAGTATCGACAGAAACTGGTTACAATTATAAATGAACAACACAATTTATCGATTAATGTCACTGTTAGTTTGTTAGTATTTCTGTTATATATATTAATTAAAAATATATATATATGTGTATTAGAAATATGAAAATTTAATTCAAAATTTAAATGTTTTGTTTCAATATTTGGCAAACCAGGCTGTTAAGCTAACCTGCTAAAAACAAAACAACACTGTTTTACCTGGTATATTTCCTGGTACATCAGTGTGACATGAGAGATTTTTAGATGTTCAGTGGAAAATTATCCAATTGGTCTGAAAACAATTATATATCATTCAATCATTTGTTTTGGTTCTTCTATGCAGCAGTGACAGGAAGAACAAACTAAATATTCTTATTCTGAAGTAAACAGCAGCAGATGAAAACGATGAAAACTAAAAAAAGAAGAGCGTTGATAAGATCTTCATAAAACTCTTTCTTCAATTCCTGCCGGTCACGTCAGTGTTGTGTTCAACTAAACCCAGGTTTCATACTAAGGAAAATGTGATTACATTTAAACTGGATCATTATTTCTAATTACAGATACTTTGTTTTAAGGTGTGCTCTTAGATTTTTCTAAACTAAATCTTGTGTCGTGGCTTTTGGGAAACTCTGGTTTATAGGACGAAGGCTTCACACAGTCTGTCACTCACCATTCAACCGCATAAGGACGGACTCAAGTTCGCTGGGGAATGATGGGAAATTTACCATCCCAGGGTCTGGACTATTTTTATCAAGTAGAATTAAACCATCACCAAGTAGGAAATGGAACTCTAATCAGTGGTTCCTACATGACCCAGCTCTGGGACACACTTTTCACAGGAGGGCTACAGTAACGGTTTGAGGAAGCGCCCAGTTTCACTTATTACTAACACTTTTTTTTTTTCAATTTCTTCTAAAAAGAAGTAGGTCATAACTGAAAGACTCAAGCGTTGATCATCCAAGAACCTCGGCCGTTTGGTTTTTCTACTTGAGTTAAAGCTGAAACAGTTCCTGTTTTTCTCCCTCCTGTTCCCTCATCACCTCCCTCGGCCAGGAACACTCCACCGGGGTGCTACACTAATCTGTTTGTCAAACGCGTGTCTTGTTTTTGCACCCTATCTCCAACCAGCGCCTGAAAGAAGGGGAGGGGCCTGGGGGGGGTGAGGGGGGGTTAACAATAGACACAAAAATACTCCACAATTGACATGTGCAAATCCACACAAAAAATTATTTTAACCATAACAAAAACGTAAATACTTGCCAAAGTCATTTTAAGAGGCAACGATGAGTATATTGTGGCATAAAATATTAAAATATTTTTTAACACATCTATAGATTTTATTTTATTTTTTTGGTATTAAAGTACATATATAAAGTTTTTAACAGTTTGTTCGGAGGTGTACAGCTCCACCAGGCACTAAGATCAGCAGCTGCTCTCTGTAATATACTGTAAAAACTACATTACCTCTTTACTGTATAGCACTCCCTGCAGGGCAGGAGGGAGAACTACATGCTCTATTTTTGTCCAGACTATTAATTTTAACAACTTTTTTTAAGGCAAAAACAAAATGAAACCTAAAAAGGAAGTAACACGGTACAATTATCAGTACATTAGTCAACTTAATAAAAAGCATGAAAAAAAAAACACATGGTCAGACGTTAGCGTCCCATTCCCAGCACTGAGTGATGAATCATCAACACCAGCCTCAGACCTGTCATCTTCTCAGCAGGTACAGTGACCTTGGGTCTGACCTTGTGCCACTGTACTGACATACTGACCCACACATAACAAAATATGTGACCTTGGCTCGGTGAAATGCATGATGGTTATTCTCTTCTCTCTACTCCAGTGTTTCTCTAACTTTTTTTCTGGAGACCCATATTTTTAAAAGTCACAAACCTTCGCGACACAAGTCAATAGATATTATTCCTAAACTTCTGGGAAACATGAGGCAAGACGATCCAAAAAAAAAAAAAAAGACTCTTGACCCACCTGAGGGTCACGACCCAGTCTTTGGGAAACAATGCTCTACACTGTTAGTGTTTGGTTCACAGTGTTCTATGAAAGATTGTCATTATTTAATGAAATTTTAAAAAATTAAAAATATTTGACTGGTCATCCAAGATTTTGTTAATAGTTAGTTGCCTATTGGTTAAATTGTATTTTTATGATATATTTTATTTTATATTTCTCTAATCATTTTTATATGGTAATTTCACTGATTAACTTTGAGCCGTTTTGTCATGAGTTTAAGTTTCTGTTAAAGTAACTCAAACATTTTAACCTCTGTTTAACGAGGAAGAGCAGGTGGCCTCTGCTGTGTCGTAAATAGGGGGCGTGGCTAGGAGGAGGAACGTGGGTGCATTACAGTTTGTGGGCGTGCGGCGTCACACGCACACACACCACATGCCTGCGTTGAGGATTCGCTCAGAGGTGTAATGCCTGATTAGGGGATTACAGGAAAGTGCTTCTTTGCAGTTCTGTGAGAAACAATTATTAACATGTTGGTGTCTCTAATCCTGGATAAACACAGCTTTTCAAGAACAACAGAGAGTCTTTCTTCCCTTTTGAATAAAAAACAAAAATCTGCGTTTAAACCCCCGTAGTCACTCGAACTCCAAAGTCTAAGTAGAGGAGACGGGTGTCGTCTCTCGGTGGAAGACATCGCTGGCCGACCAGCAGGTCTTCGTCACCACAGAAGGAAAATCCAAAGTTATCTGGAGGAGAGCGCGGCCGGTGGAAAAAGGCTTCAAAATGAAATAAGGTTTAAAGTCTGTAATCTTCTACTTGTTCATCTAATCTGTTCTGCAGCCGTGCAGCGACATGATTTGATACCTGTGAGGAAGTGTTCCAGGTGTGACTACAGTGGCACTAATGAAGCCTGGTTGGCTGGGCAAACTAAGGCCCGGGGGCCGGATGTGGCCCGTTCAGTTTTGTAATCTGGCCTGCCAGACCTGTCCAAATGATATCATTGGTTTGTGTTGTGATTAAACCTTTTCCTGCAATGCCCACATTTTCCCTATAGATGGCGTAGAGAAGGCTAAAGCATTTTAGCATTTTAGCATTTTAGCCAAAACAACCTGCAGGTTTCATTTCTGACTCCCTGGAATTCGCTGACCGACCGTACTGTCAACAAGCTGACCTGAACCCAGAACCTCAACCTACTCCACTGCACCACTGTTATGACGGCGGGAGGCAGAGACGGTGCGTTTATTAATGTGGGTGGTGTTTAAAGTCAACAGGCCACAGCTACACAACACCGTTTTTCACTACATGGTAAATTAGTATTATTAGTACTATTAGTATTATTAATATTATTAGTATTATTAGTATTATCAGTATTATTAGTACTATTAGTACTATTAGTATTATTAATATTATTAGTATTATTAGTATTATTATTGTACGCCTCAGAGCGCCGGACACAAAAAATATTTCTCTAATTATTATTTGATGTTTATTTTAAAAAATCAGTTGCGAGCTGGAGTGGAAAGTTCGGTGGGCCAAGTTTGGTCCGTGAACCGCCTGTTGATGGTCACTGCACTAAAATTAAGTAAAAATATTTTTCTCATTATTTGACGTATCCAGTCCAGATTGGAGGGCCTGATTCGGCCTGCGAGCCGCCAGTTGACGACCACGTATGCTGTATCTACAGGATATATTTGAACTGTGATATAAATGCAAAACTACAGTCAGTGAGATCTGGTCACAAAACAAATGTAACCTGTGAATACGGAACCCTTCAAAGAAGCGTGAGTGAAGTGTCTTGGAGGTAGTACTGCAGTACAATGTTGTGCCCATCTGGCAGCCCATGGTTTAGCACTAATCTTAAATCCCTTCGGCTGGGATGCCCCAGATTGTTGATTATTGCCCCCCCTGCTGACTGCCCCACACTCCTGACCTCCTCTGGCACCGTCCAACACCAATTTGGTGAACGGCCCCTTCACATCCCTCGAACATTTTTTCACATCTTCCTAACTGTGTGTCAACAGAAGGTGATGAGGTTTAGACTCAGGCAGCAGCAACGGACAAACACAAACAGACGCCAAGACGGAAGCGTGACCCCCGACCGACGGAGAAACACACGTCAGAGAGGGCACACAGATTCTTGTTTTTGTGAGGCAATATGAAAATATGAGGAAAAAAAAAACAACACATTTATTAGACACACGAGCAGAGACGGTAAACACACACACACACACATAATTACAAAAACATAGACAGAGAGGCAAACACACAAAGACACCCAGAAGCAGTCACCCAGCCATACACACCTACCACCTAACCAGCGATAATCCCCTAGACACGGGAACACACACACTCACACACACACTCTCACACACACACACACACAGCACGTCATTCTGTTTATCACTGTGAACCAGCCCACCGACACCCATCACTCTAATTCCATTTGTCTGTTTAGATTCGTTTTGCTTTAATCCTCCCTTGTTTGTGCACATCTGCAAGCACTGCAGTAGCACAGACACGGGGAGGAGAGGAGACGGACAGACAGCCACAGACAGACAGAGAGACAGACAGAGACATACCCGGGCGGAGATGAACGGCACGGGGATGACTCCCCCTACTGACACCCTGCTCCCTGCAGCTCCACTGGCGGAGGCAGACGTGCGCTCCTTCTCTCCTGCCCAGGGAGAGGCTCCGTGTCCAGGCCCGCAGGCCGCCGTAATCACTGCAGACAGTCGAACATCACAGTCACACAGGCTGTTACACCAACACAACATTACAGGCTTTTACACAGTGTTACGCCACGTCTTATTATCCCATTCAAGTCCCTCTATTAGCTCAATTGGATGCTGGGATTTTCATTTGTAAATTGGGGGGATTTCAGATTAGCTTGTCTGTCGGTGATGAAATGCCCCCTAGAGCCTGTGAATTATGCGACCAGTCACATATGAATCAACGCACACGCTGTACTGCATGAATGGATGGTGGAGACGAGAGTACTGCAACCTGGACTGTGTACTGTAAATGTACACAGAAGGTCACTGAACTGACCCTGGGTATAACCAACGGGCAGATGCCTTCAAGGTAGAACTGTTCATATTTAAACAGAACCATATACAGTGAACCACCACAGCTGTTTGTGCAACAGGAAGTATGCAGTGCTACGTTCATCATCGGTGACTCTTCCTCAGGTCTGGATTTTTTATTTCTAATTTCTCCACTGCAAATAATCTGAAGGCTTTAGGTGAGAGTATAACCAGTAGGGGGCAGTCATTTGCTAAAAAGATGTTCATGAGAACCACAGAAAACAAGCGAGGACGGAAAGAATTAGCTTCATTAGCTTAGCCTAGCACCGTTGGAGATTGACTACAGTTATATATGTATAAATATATATATATACACACATATATATGTAAAAATCTAACCTTTGTGTGTATATTTCTCGAAGTAATCCCTGGTGGTCATTCGTAGTATTGCAACCAAAACTGAGTTTAATATTTGATCTATGACTGCAGTGAATAGTTGTAACTTCATTGCTGTGGCTCCCAAAGTGTCCCCCAACCAGGGGTTTAAAACCTGCAACCCAGTTCCTGTTCGCTGGTCAATTTCCATTATTACAGTATCACTTGTCCTGAATAGTGTCTCAGTGTAACTAACTACACTGATTCCCCGCAGAAGAACAACTGTGTTGAAGGTGTGTCTTTGCTTCAGACGTTAATGACTAATGTTGTGATTTATATGTTTAGGAGAGAGAGAGAGAGAGAGAAAGAGAGAGAGAGAGAGAGATCAGGTTATATGTTTTGTGTCGACAAAACTGTGTAAAGCCAAAGCTGATTGGTTGAAAGTAGGAAGATGAATCACCTTCTTTCTCTGCAGGCCTTCCATTCAGATACAGACTCTGAGAGAGAGAGAGAGAGAGAGAGAGAAAGAGAGAGAGAGTAAAAGAAAGAGAGAGAGTGAAAGAAAGAGAGAGAGAGAGAGGGAGAGACTGAAAGAAAGAGAGAGGGGGGGGGTGGGGTAAAAAGGCTCCTCGAGCTAGATGAGAGACCCGGTAAATTATGAAAATGCCTCTCTGTGTCCTAAATGGAGGCCGAGCTCTTTAATGTGGCACAAAATTAGAACCTGGGGGAGAAAGTGTGGCCCGCTTGATTGGCGAAACCCCTCCTCACCCACATTCTCCCCCCTTCCCTCCCCTCCTCTCCCTCTCTCAGAGCACACAGAGATATTATCCTGTGCCTGGTGGTGCTTTCTTGTATTGGGGAAACTGAAGGACCCCTGAGAGAGCCCAGGGGCGTCCATAAAGGTGCCTAATTTGTCAGTTTACTCCTCAATTATTTAAATAGATCTAAGAAGGGAGCGTAGAATGGGGCTTTTTCTGCCTTTTCGCAGCCAAAGCGGAGAGAGACCTTTCTCCACGGTAGCCATTTTCAATTACGCTCTGCACTGCTGCCTTTGATATACATAAGTGCCATAGTGGAGAGGGGGGTGTATCAAATAAACAAATGTGTGTACACAAGATAACAACGAGAACTTGGGGATAATATTCAGTTTGCTCTGAAGAACTCTGAAGTTATTTCACATTGGCAGATTAGGAGGAACTTAACTGTGCAAACACAGATGCAGCGAAGCATTTATCGTGTGTGCAAACACGTGAATTTACACATCAGTTAGGGACGACAGGCGTGGAAGTAAAAAAAAAAAAAAAAAAAAAAAAAAAAACACCTTCTGTTACATCACTCCCACTCCCACCCTCCCTCTCTATCAGGTTAGAACACGAACACCCGTTTCCCAATCAGCTTACAACCAGCAGAGACCCTTCTCCAGCTGGTAATGCCAACTCTCCGGTGGAGAGACCAGTGGTTGTACAGAAGGCCTCGGGCCGGAGATTACTCTGCGGTTGACGATTGATCCTGGAAATGGAGATGTTACATTCCCCACACCCTTCAACCTCTAATCCCTCGCATATCTGCATCTCATTGTTTGGTTTGTTTTGGATTGGAGAGGTCTCGGAGGTTAAGGAGGATAAGGGTCCTAATGGGACCTTATCTCTGACGGGGCATTTGTGGGAACAGGTAAAGATCAGTGCTGAGGTATGACTGGTGGAGAGACCAGACGAGGGGAACGATTGTCCCTGCGCTATTTCATCACTTTTAATACAATCAGCCATTGTTTTTAGTGGATGTCGAGCAGGGAAACGTCTCTAGTTACTGTAACACTTGACCCGACTGTGGTTTCAACATAAGGTTCGGAACAGTTCGAAAATACATTTCCCATCATACCACGTCATTAGGCTGACAAATACTGCAGGTGTGAAGAGTTAGTCGAGCTCTAAACAGTCGAAACAGGTCTATTCAGTTAGCTGCGGTGTTCCACAGGGTTCTGTACTCGGTCCACACATCTTACCATATACTGTGTCTCTTACTTCTTTGGAGTATATTTTATTATTTATTGATTTTTTTAAAGTCCATACATACTGTTCTTACCTACATATCCACTTTTCTTCTAGATTCAAAGAGATACAAAATGTAATGACTTCTTCTTTGTAAAGACTTTTTTTTATTTGCAGTGAATTTTTTAAAGTCCATACATACTGTTCTTACCTACATATCCACTTTTCTTCTAGATTCAAAGAGATACAAAATGTAATGACTTCTTCTTTGTAAAGACTTTTTCATCCAAAAGGTAGAAAGAACTACATATCAGCATCAAACATACTTCACTGATCCCCTAGAGGACGTTGTTGGAGTTACAGCTATTTCCCCCAGAGGACATGAATTTATTTCAGTTTTTCTGAACTAGTTTGACTATAGTTTTTAATTTACATGATACTGTGACCAATCACAGACTACAATATTTACACATCGTCATCACTGAACACCCAACCTTCTACAGACTGTACTAATATTAACTATAAAATCAGGCACCTATTGTTCGTACCTCTACACCCTGGTCACGAGCCTCTTAACGTCAGCTGAGTCAGTGTGTTTCAACCTGGGGGACACAACCCCAGGTGGTCGCCTGGAACTCAAATGGGGTCGCCTGAAATATTGATATAGAACATTGTAAAGACTAAAGATGGCCTCATATGTACATTTGATCAGGGAAAATAAAATGTCCTGTTGTGCATTAATCTGGCAACACAGTATAACAAACATGTTAAAAAACTAATCCTAGAAAAAAAGTATCTGGGTTTGCCAGAGATTTGCGAGGCTAAAAACCTCCAACCATATGGATATGAACGTCTGATTAATTCACATAACACACTGTTCTGTCTTTATGATAAAATGTACATTTTATAAAATAACAAATCATCTAAAATCATGACAAAACACAAGAAGCTGCAGTACTTTTGTCAGGTTGTTCCTGAGAGACAACAGTCGGTCAGATGCAGCCGACAGTGAGAACATCTCAACTACAGAAAAGACAAAGTCTCCCAAATATAAACAGGAGTTCAGCGAGGGCTCCCTGCTAACACCTGCACAAATAAACTGAGTCCATGTGTAAACACACTGGAGGAACACAAACAAACAAACAAACAAACAAACAAACAAACAACACACGCCGAGAGTGACCGCAAACACCAACCTAAGACCAGTTAGTCTCATCGTCACGTCAACACAGACTGTGCTAATGGCCGTCATTCAACCCAATACACATTCACTGGTTAACACCAACATGTTTAGTTAATGGGTTGAGGGATTCCACGACAGCAGTCGCAGGATTGGCCGGACTTTACTCTGACTGCTAAGACAGAAAACGAGAAAGTTGCTGTTTGCAATTGTGCACTGTAGGAGGGAAAGAACGCCGTGCAAAAGTGCACGTGAAGTTTGGCACCAGTCGTGGCCCACCACCACAAATATAGGTGTCCCCTGTAAAGACCCTTGAAACAGGCTTCTCCTGCTCAGTAAAAGGATCTGTGGGCAAAGTTTTTTTATTGGAGTGTAAGATTCTGCAAAATCGGCAGCCGGCTGAGTATATCGTGCGTCTCACACCCTCCATTCTCTCTGCTAACACTCGCCGCCACACGCCGGCCCTCCGCCCCCCTCCACCCCGAGCCTCCATCCAGCCAGAGAGCGGGGAGGAGAGCGGAGGAGATAGGCCCAGCTGCTAAAGCTGTCTTTTCAGCCGCCGCTGCCGCACGGTCTATCTGAGATGCACAGCAAGCGGAGGTGTCGCTTCTCTGCTGGCATTTCGGACAGTATCTACTTATGGAGGGGAGGAAAGAGAGAAAAGAAAAACAGAAGGGGTTTTTATCAGAGAGGGATGAGAGCAGCAAAGGCATTTTGTCTTTTTATTCCCCTCCTAAGCCCTGGGCTTTGCTCCCAATCCGATTGGTCGATACGGCCAGGGATGTAAATGAAATGCAAAGAGGAATAAGGCTGGCTTCCCATCTCCAGTGTGTGCCCCTCTAAGTCCCCCCCCCCACTGCCCCCCCCACTCCTTTTCCCCCTCTGCCTCACTCCGTCTTGCTCTTCGGTTCTGTTTATGATGTTGTGTTTCTGTCTACCCATTCACAGACTTGATGCTCTCCCCGTTTCCATCTCACCCCTCCACACACACTCTGCCTCACCCCCCCGTCTCCACCCCCCCCCCCCCCCCAGGAGGCAGCTCCCTGGCTGGGCACACGGCTCTTATCTCTTCAGACGCCCCACATTCCAGCGTTGCTGTGGCTCCCTGCCTGCATCCTCGGTCACGCCGATTCCACGGGTTCCCACAATCCTCGGCAGCTTGCTGATTTAGGGTGGGCAAGTGACTCTCAGAGACAGGAGAGTGCGGTGAAACAGAGGTGGTAGGAAATGACGGGGTGAGAGGGAGAGGTGAGGGGAGGGGGTGGGAGAAAAGACAGGGATGACAATGGGGGAGAAGCAGGAGAGAGAGAGAGAGAGAGAGAGAGAGAGAGAGAGAGAGAGAGAGAGAGGGGAGTAAAAATAACACGAGACCATAAACACACACACAATGTAAATTAGGCACAAACTCCACTTCCAGAAAAGCTGCTAGACTTTCTTTAAATGCAATAAAAGGAATAATCTGTTTTTTTTATATAATCCAGCAGAAAGAAAAATACTTTCTTTGTGAAGAGACTTTTCACTGAGAAACATTTGTATATATTTTAAACACAAACCTAATTTAGTAAAGTGTTACCGTTATTATACAAAAGAAAATTAGTCAAGAGGAGGTTTGATATTGGGACACATCCCATCTGTAAATCTTGAAGAAAATATGAAACATTGAACTTTTGCAAGTAATGTTAATAATAATAACAGAATGATTAGTTGATGGAAGAGCTCAGTTCAAAGTACAAAGTACTTAGAAGCACCAAGATACTTTCCGGGCCGTACAAATCGCAGGCCTGATTGGACAGTTTGGTGGGCCAGATTCGGCCCGCGGGCCACAAGTTGATTATCACTGTTGTAGACTGATACTTTTATTCTCTATTTGACCTTTTACTTCATTGAAGTGCACCAACTTTTCTGGAAATGGACTAGATGAAAATATATACCACAAAGTTATAAGACCAGGTGTAGAATAACTGCAAAATAAAAACAAAATAGAAGCTACTGTTTTTAATCCAAAACACCAAGTCTTTAATCAAAAATATATCTGTGTTGGATTATTCTAGCCTCAGCAAATGAGGGGAAACCAAACCACAGGTTCTGCAGCAGACAGACTCCAGATCAGAACAGACAGATCTGAACACTCCTGATGTCCTTTATCTTCATCAAAAACTTCATTTAAGTAGAAGGTGTGAATGTTAATGTGACACCGATATTTACACACACAAAACAATCCTGAAGATCCTCAGAGATGATGGTTTCCATCACTATTTTTTTGTTGATAAAATCTCTTTTTAAAATGTTTTTTTTTTTACTACTTATATTCACTTCTGGCAGGAAAATGGCTGCTACAGAGACTGAAGGATATTCTCACACACTAATGTATAAAACCATCACTGATGGAGTCATGTTCCTCATACAAACACAGCTCTAAAAAACACTCCCTGGCACGGTGAC
Source organism: Cynoglossus semilaevis (assembly GCF_000523025.1). Classification (NCBI taxonomy): domain Eukaryota; kingdom Metazoa; phylum Chordata; class Actinopteri; order Pleuronectiformes; family Cynoglossidae; genus Cynoglossus; species Cynoglossus semilaevis. The sequence continues at coordinate 5,214,312 of NC_024307.1, read as the reverse complement.
ATTTTATATTTCATTTAAATCCATGAGGGATTAAAAAAGGAAGAAAAACAAACATTTAAATGACCATCAGAGATTGACTGATGGACGGATTGAGGCGTGGGCTGGAAATGTTGTCGCATCGTGTGGACTGTGTCAAAGCACAAGTTTGTCTGAGATTAAAAAAAAAACAACAACTATAATCCCCCATTTCTGCCCTCCGATTGGGTTCCCTTCAATCTCTGTTTTACTATCGTAACGTGAGAAAAAAAACAAAAAACAAAAGTAGCAACAGAGGCTAAATAATCAGCAACTGAGAAGAAAAAAAAAGATGTGACTGTGTAGTAAATTAAAGACTGATTGTGCTGAGTGAATGTAAACATCCATTAACTGCAGCAGAACGTTTGTTTTAATCCATCCTCGCACGAACTCCACAACCGGTCACCGACGGACACTCAAATAAAATAAAATAAAAATATTGTTTTTCTCTAAAACTATTATCAGATGTTTATTTTGGAATTCACTCACAGACCAGATTGGACTGTTCTGTGGGCTAGATCCGGGCCGCGGGCCACGAGTTGATAACCGCTGTTCTACAAAATGACTACTTTGGATTTTAGTGTTGGTCCAGTTTGGAAGGGGCTTAAGTTTAACAACAAGAGAACCACGATGGAACCAGGAGAACAGCAGTAACCTGGAACTCCAACTGGGCTCCAGTGCGGCCCCTGCTGGACGGCCTCACGGGTGTTTCCTCTGGCCGGAGTGGAGCCTGTCTCTCTCTTGGAGTAGGTGACCGATGGCGGAGCGTATGGCGGGAGCCTGGGCGTCCGAGGGTTCCTTCTCCAAATACAGACTGAAGTGGTGAATGCTGCAGGTCAGCAGACTGTGTGGACTGTAGCCCCGATGACCTGAGCGCAGCAACCGCTCACAGGCCAGAGCAAAGTTCTTGTCCCAGTTGGGAGGGTAGTTTGTTTGCGCCTCCACTATCTCCTTATACAGCTGGAGGCAGAAAACAGAGAGGTGAATGGAAACAGTTGAACTCTGACAGCAGCAGGGGGCACTACAATCATGACTCTGGCATCAGCGTGAAAGAATGGTTAGGAAACAAGTTAAGAAACTGAGATTCAAAATATTTACAAAAAAACAGACAACAAACACAGATACCTCAGTTCAGAACTAAAGGAGTCATGAAATTCATTGTTAATAAACTCTGTTAAAGCGGGCCACACAAAATGACTTGGAGGGCCACATTTGGCCAACGGGCCTTAAGTTTGACACATGTCTTAGATATAGTCCATACAAGCAATACATAAGTAATTGTATGAAGTATTTATGTTAGACAGTGCTGGGGGTACAAGATAAAACGTATATTTTTTTATAACTGTTTATGTTGCACAGCACTTGCGTCAATATTATGAGCAAAGCAGTGGAATTAAACCGTTGACGTGCGTTCACCATCGACGAGGACAAGAAGTGATAATAAATCTTCACTTCTACAACAATCATCAGTGTCGGTGTGCGTGTGTGTGTGTGTTTGTGTGTATAATCGTCACACTCACGGAGTACGATAAGTCAAACAGGCGAGTTTTCCCCTCTCCGTGCGTTCTCTCCGCCAGGTCAAATAGAAAGAAAGCCGTCTTCATCCTGAAACAAAGCACGCAGGCTTAGGGCTGAGTGCTGGATGGATGAGCCACGCAGATCCACACTCTCAGACGCACCACTCCACTGGAGTGATTCATACAGACGCCGCCACCAAAAAGAATGGACATGTAGATAAAGCTGCTCTGCCACACAACAGCGCTTTTAAAGAGATGTCGTACGGACTTGTGTGCTCTGTGACACAGCACTTTATCCGCCCGCCAAAGCGAACAAGCGCTCCAAAGAGGAAAAAACGTATTCGGTTTTGTCCAAAAAATAAAATAATAATAATAAAAATAACAACAGTACCTGGCCTGCCACATCTCCTCATTGGCGACACGCTCCCAGGTCGCAGCGTGGAAACTGCTCACGTATGGAAAAAAAACAACATAAAAATCCACAGTTGAGAACATAGTTCTAAAAATGGTGTTCATTATTAGCGTGTTGATACCAGGGATTCTCCATCAGTGTGGTGAGAGAACATGAAAGTTATCCAATTTCACTAAATTCATCTAAAAACTATGATAAATTTACCGCTAATAATTTGTTTTCATCTATATATGTGGTAGTGAAAGGTAGAACAATAAATAGTATTTCACTAGGTGGCAGCAGACGACTGTTAAAAACTAAAAAAGAAAAAGAGCACCACAGAGCTGCCATGTGTGTCTTTCTTCAATTCCTGCCACTATATCAGCAGTGTTCAACTAAACAGGCTCAGGGTGAACCCTGTAAATGTGAGTGAACTGAAAATAGAAGATCATTATATTGCACCACATATACCATATATTTCTGGTGTTTTTTAATGTAAAAGATGAGACACGCCTCGAGACTTCCACTCAGCTGAGCAGGTTAAGGCAAAAATAACATTAATATTCTGTTCCAGCCAGAACATTAGATATGGAATAAAACAAGTTAAATGTTTTACTTTGTTGACTGCAAACACTTGACCTCTTCTTCAAAAGAATATTTTAGTAAGGCCCCTGAGCTAATATTGGGCTGGTGGGCATCGACGGACACGCTTGTCGTGGGGGTGCGGGAAATAATGTCACAGTATTCATCCGTGGATATCGGAGAGAATGAGGAGCTGCTGGCAACCGCAACAGAATATGGAGCTTCACTAATTCCACTTTTGACATAGTTATTGACAAAAAGCAATAAGACGCTGGTTATTTTTCATCTTCAGCCTAATTTCAAATGGCTGACGGCCTAATGTCTTGCACTGTTTGAATTCGAAAAGAGCTGGATCACAGCGCCGTGAAGAGAAGAGCGGAGACGTTCAGTTTGGTTTGAGTTCAAACACAGAACTGAGAGGTTCACACCGTTTTACTGCCGACTAAAATTAAACTAAAAACAGGACTATGGACATTTAGGGTTTGATAAACCATAAATACAGCTGTGGATTTATTTTTTTTAAATTGTGAACTGGTTTCCTTTTTTAATAACAGGGAATAAGGATCAAGAGTTTTGCTGAAAGGTCAAATTTGGTTTGTATGATTGTTTTTGTATTTTTTAATTTTGGAAAACTTTACATTTGTATTGATATAAAATAGCATTATTTTAAAGAAAAAATCCCTGATACTAAAACTGGAAATATTGTATAACATTTAAATTATAGTTCCCCTACCACAGAGTAATCAAAGTCCAACAATGAGAGTCTTAAGGCCATTACCTGCCACTAAATGGTATGATATTTTAAATAATGGAGTAAATTTTCATGAAAACGTTGTAATAAATTCTGATACATTTTTTTTTTTGCATTTCGTCAAAGCAAACAATCTGTTAACCCAGTGGTTTCCAACATTTTCTGCCTTATGACCCCATTGTGACATCACTATGTTGTATTTAACCAATATGGCTGCCTTACTGATATATTTGTATCTATATCATATATATTTATATATTATATTGATATTGATATATTACATGCTGTATTTTAATTGAACTTTGTTCATATTTATAAAGTGAAAGAACACAGTTGTTTAAGATTGTGTGGTGTTTTTAATCCTTCTAAAAAAATTATAATAATTTGTTAAAATAATTTGTTAAAATAATTATTTATTATCCATTACTAGACATTTGAGGCGACCCCATTTAAATTTTATGTGACCTCATGTGAGGGTTGCGACCCCTGGTTTGTATAACTCATCTGAACAGTAATCACTGGATTTGTGGATAATGTTAATAATAATAATAATAATAGGTGGAGGGGTGGTCTGCACCTGTTGTGCGTCTCGCTCCAGTTGTAGAGGTTGCGGGTGCGGCGAGACCACTCCTCAGGGTGAAACTCCCTCTGGATCGGCACCAGGTAGTCACACACACCCAGAGGCCACAGGGAGAAGCTGTGTTCCCAGCTTTTGTCTCCATCGTTCAGACCAATGCAGGCGAACACGTCCCTCCTGCAGAAACAGAGAAGACAGAAGACGAGTGGACACGGGTTCACGTGTTTATAATCATCAGCTGCTCCCTGAGGAGCAGTCCCACAGGTCGTAGTTACCCCATGTCAGGAGGACATGTTGGCCTGGCAAACACTGCCCCCTGGTGGGCTTGGTATTACCAGGTCTCCTGCCAGTGGCTCTTTGAAGGAGTGAGTGTAAGAGCAGGAGGGAGCAGTAATACCAGCAGGAACATTTAAGCAAATCCAGTAGATTAAACGACTTCTGTAGTTCATCAAACTCCTTTCATGGACTCCACACTTCCACGGGCTTATCTTCACCCTGCACTCACTGCACTGACATCCGTCCCACTGATCTCTGCCTCATTAGATCACCCACTTGTTCATCTGGACCATTGTTGCCCTCCCGGTTCACTCTGTGTCAATTTAACAACCCCTGATTTATCTTTTTTAAACCCTTCTTTTACTCGGCTCCTTATCTCTCCTCTCTTTACCCCGAACCGTGGCTCACTTTGTGTTGTGGGACAGGAACTGCTCCAGATTGAAGGTGTTTTTCTCCTCAGGCTTAAACGGGTCCCACTGGCGACCGGGAAAGTGGATTCCAGGAAGATGCTGGGATATCTTGGTCACGTACCAGGAATATGTCATCATCTAGACACAGGTGAGAAGACCAGCAGTTCTGTTTCAACATCACAGCCAACGTGAGTACATCAAAGACACATGTACGCAGTAATCCCCCACCAGTGAATACTAGCTGATAATATTTAAAATGAATATACTGTAGAAATCCTATTCCTAAAAAAAACGTAATAAATAGTACAATATCATCAGCGTAAATCTATGTTCCATGTGGTGTTTTGTTTTTTTAAACCTTCATTCACAGCAGTGCTCAGTCCTGACTCTTCAAGCGTCTGATTAAAATGTATTTCCTATTTGACAATCATCAGGCAGGAGAGGAGGAATCAAACCTCTCACCTCCTGGTCAACCAGGTGAACGTCAGGCCGCACACCCTCACAGAAGTGCAAGTAGCGCATCGAGTTTCCAGGCAGGTCTCCTCTGGTCAGGATGATGGCGTCTCTGGGAACGGAGCCCAGAATCTCCCTGCCGAACCTCTCCACCACGGAGTTACCGCTCAGATCGCACTCCCTGAAATGAACGACACCTTTGTGAACACAATGTTAACAGTGAGTCTGTAATGGACCTGTCCTCAGTCAGGCCGTCCTCAATTTGTGAACACAATGTTAACAGTCTGTATGTTGAGTCTGTAACGGACCTGTCCTCAGTCAGGCCGTCCTCAGTCAGGCCGTCTGTCCAGCCCCTGCTGTGGACCAGTGAAATCTACTTCCTTATTGTGAGAGCTCAGACTGTAGGTGTTGTTCGTGACATCCATGTATCGGCTGCTCTTTGGTCCAAATCATGGATGAACCAGAGATAAAGTTCACATTTGAAGTTCAGACTTAAATACAAGGACGAATCAGGGGGAAAATATTCAGTAAAATATGAGAAAGAAACTACTATTAAACCAGTATGAACAAATCTGAGACACCTGGTCGGGGGCGGGGGGGGCACACAAATAAAATAATATCACATTTCTGTCTAACAATATTATTTTATGTTTATTTTAAAAACCAGTTGCAGGCCAGATTGGACGATTTGACGGGCCATATTTGGTCCGAGGGCCACCTGTTGATGTTCACTTCACGAAACTGATGAGTAAGAAAATTGGTCCATGTTTATGTAGAAAGTTTTATTCTGTTCCTTCTTTTAGAACGCTGGCTTTAAAGCACAACAGTGCACTTAATAAATGTAAAACTGCTGATCTGTGTAGGTGTTTTGGTTGAAGAACAATTTCACAACGTTATGCAACAATAATAATAATAATAATAATAATAATAATAATAATAATAATAATAATAATAATAATAATAATAATAATAATAATAATAATAATAATAATAATAATAATAATAATAATAATAATAATAATAATAATAATAATACTGGCCAAGAAAAAATCAACTATTATCACATAAACCACGTGTGCTGTAATGATTCTAATACCTGTTTTTTTGTTAATGTTACTGTCATATAACTACGATAATAGAACTAATAGTAATAATAATCAATAATACATTTAGTTTAGAAGCACTTTTCAAAACATGTAATGGAAACATCGACTGAAACTCACATTAATAATAACATTAAATAACGGTAAAAAAAAAAACAATGTAGAATAAAACTGTGAGACATTAAAAAACTTAAACATAAACTTTTTTTTTAAGTTTGTAGAACTTGGAGCTGTGATTAAAAAAAAACATAAACACGTTTTTGTTGTAAATTAACACCAGTTCATCCCAGGATATATACTGTATGTTAGACTGGTAAAGTGTGGCGATCACCTGTGATTGGTGCGCACCATTTGTGCCAACAGCGCCACCGTGAGGGCCCAGCCTGTGGTCTTCCACACCCCCCCAAAGCCCAGCCTCCGCTCCAGCTCAGCGGGAGCCGTCGTAATGTCACACAGTACTCAGACCAAATACACACAGTACTGCTGAGAGTACTGTGGAAAATAAGCATCAGAGGACGACAGACGTCTCACAGCTCACCACTCCCAGCAGCAGGGGTCTGCTGATGTCCAGGTTAGCTCTCCAGGCAAAGAACACCGAGTAGACCAGCAACATGGCCGCCAGCAGCCAGGACACGCAGCGACTCTTCCTGAAACAGGGAAAAAAACAGAGACTGACATTCTTCACTCTACATCAGGGGTCACCGACTGCATTTGTCAGAGGGTCCGAATTTCTGGACGATTTTTATCTAACATTAGTATTTGATTTTGGAATCCACTCTCAGGCCAGATTGAACGGTTCTCTGGGCCGTATTTGGCCCGCAGGCCGTCAGTTGGTGATCACTGTTACACGGTTCCCATGTTCATACTGTACTGTCAGAATATATTTCGCATATACTCTGATTAGGATTTATGATCCTAATCAGAGTATATGAAGGAAAAGTTGTTTTATTTTATTTTAGACCCATTTATATTGATATATATTTATTATATAAAATGTATATAATAAATGCTGTTTTGCATTTTATTCTCATAAATTCACAAACGTATTCTTGTAATTTCAAATATATATTTATCCTCAATCATAATTTAATACCTAAAATATGAATGCAGAATAAACCACGGCCACCAGCTCATGTTCACATCAGTCAGTCAGTCAGTCAGTCAGTCAGTCAGTCAGTCAGTCAGTCAGTCAGTCAGTGTGAGGTGATGCCAACTGAGTCACCGACTCATTACAGTACGGCTGTAAATTGTATTTGTATTTATATATAAACACCAAACTGAAAAAAACATCATCTGAACCTGGAAAACATTTTAATCCAGACTAAATGATGCCAACACATGACTGTGATGTTTTTCACCTCTGTCCTCCGACACAAAATGATCACTTTTATTATCATCTCATTATTTTATCATTATTACATAAACCAGCGTTTGCATCTCCTCGACAATGACCTTTATCTTTTTTTAGGAAGATACTGTCTTTGTTTCCCACATTGTTTCCCAAAGAACGGGTCGCGACCCTCGGGTGGGTCACAAGAGTTTTTTTTTTTTTGGGTCGTCTCGCTTCATGTTTCCCAGGAGTTTACAATAATTTCTATTGACTTGGGTCAAGAAGGTTTGTGACTTTTAAAATATGGGTCCCCAGAAAAAAAAGTGTAGGAAACTCAGGTCTAAGATACAGACAAACGCTCTGGACCAGACTGTCAGTTGTTCAATAAAAAAATATTTTCTTTTTTTTAATTCAGTGGTTCTCAAACTGTTTTTGACTTGTTAACCCATTTTGACATCATAAATTTCTGGCGACCCCAGAGACATTTTTTTATAATTTTAAATTAATTTTTGATCATGTTTGTTATTCTGTGATGTAAATAAACAGATTAATATTACAGTATTTTATTCTGTGTGGTATTTTTGATGATAATTTGAAAAAGGAACAACAAAATAGTTAAAAATAAATAAAAAATTATCAGTAATTTTCTTTTTGTTAATTACAAGAAATTTCAGGCGACCTTATTTCAATTCCAGGCAACACCACATGGGGTCCCACTCCCCCCCCCCCCCCGCATCCCACACCCCCCCGAGACTGAACACCTCTATTTTAACACAGTGTCCTGACGTGAATGCAGCGTCACGACAGCCACGACAGTTTGACAGTTACACCTTCTGTGTGTTTTGTGTTCCCTTTTTTACCAACGTCGACATCCTGTCACCCGTTTTTGTTTCCTCCTTTCACTCTGGGGGGGATTAGACTCTGAGTGGGGGGGGCTGCCGACGTGTGTGTGACAGAGTCGTGCCTTTTAGCATTATTCTGACGTCTCCCTCTCGTCCTCACCTGTCCCGCGAGGACAGCAGCAGGCCTGTCACTGCCAGCACCAGAACAGGAACGGACAGGTCCGCGACGCAGTGGTCCATCTGCGCCCTGCACACACACACACACACACACACACACACACACACACAGACACACACACGACAGATGACGAGACCCTCCTAATTACCCTTCCTGTTCCCTAAGTCCAAAAATACTAATTATTAGTCGCCCTCCTTTACTTATCAAAGTAAACTCTTTGGACTGCCTCCCTCCAATTGGATTGACATAAGCGAACGACTGTGTCA
>NC_024307.1:5203560-5205085 GCF_000523025.1 Cynoglossus semilaevis | reverse complement strand
TCGTCCGCCCCCGCCTCCGCCGCGTCGCTCACATTGCTCTCTACGCTGATCAGGGCCCATTCTGTCGGAGCAGACACTTTCTGTGTGCAGTCTGGGATTGGAGGAGCAGCGGAGGGGGTGGTGCCGCCGGTCAGTGATGGCGTCTGTGCTTTATTAAAGGCCATGTTGGCCAGGTCTGCCTCTGAGGGAGTGGTGGGAGGCGTCTGGAAAAAATCTAGAGGAGAACCTGAGAGAGAGAGAGGGAGAGAGAGAGAGAGAGAGAAATAGAGAGGAGGGAGGGAGGGAGAGAGGAGGGAGGGAGGGAGGGAGAGAGGGAGGGAGGTCTGAAGTGGAAAAATACAATTTTTCCCATTTTGTTGCAGTGTCTGTCATCACAGCTTGTCACGCTTAAAGACCAAAGCTGAGTGATCATTTCAAACTGCTGGAGAAACAGAACGCAGTGATTTGGCTCCAAAGGTTCAGCTCTGCTTTGATGGAAGAGACCGGAACACGGAGGAACAAAAGCTGCCGAGGACAGACAGAGGAGACGGTCGAGAGACAGAGAGGGGGAGAGAGAGAGCTGCAGGACTGACTCCGTCCTCTACAAACAGATACTTCACATCCTCTGTGTTCTGACCAAACTCGTTCACGACCTCAGTGATGTTTCTTACTCTCAGAAGTTTCATGAACTGAATAAGAAAGAAAACTGACTCCTGGATCCTGTGGTAAAAATAAGCTAAAATAAAAGCAAAAGCTGTAAATCTATTGATTAATTCTGGAAATAAATTAAAACACAAAGTCATAAATGTGGATAAAAGTGTCTAAAGGTTCAGTTCAAGTGTTAAATAATAGTATTAAAAAATTAAAATAGTAAAGAAAAAAAAAACAACTTACTGCAGCATTTCAGTCATTTTCACAGCGTTTCCTGTTTTGGCCTGAGAATAAAACATCAAAACCCAGACGTTGGAGGTTAAAGTGAACAGGTGAACAGGTGAACACGGGGTGAGTACCAGACTGAAGGTTCCATATTCAGCCCTCAGCAGGTGGGTCAGCAGGCCCCACAGCGTGGTCTGATCTCCCCAGCTCCAGCGGGCTGCGTTGAGGGAGGACGACACCGGCAGGTAGACGTACGGCAGGAAACCCGTGAGAAAACACACTCCCAGAGACACGACGAGACGCAGGGACAGCTCCTGTCAAAAAAAAAATCACACAGGACAGACGCTGTCCAATTCATCCATGTGAAAAATGTGAATTTTGAACTTTTGTCTTAAGGTGGTTTTAAATGATCTAGAATTGAAGCAGGGTAAAGTATCGTGTCAGATATTTCATTTAAAATGTCTTCCACAGACCCCAGATCAGCTGAATGTCTGGACTGGTTGTCTGACAGATCCACGTGGGTTTGGAGAACGCCAGAACACAAAACCACCGACAGCATTATGCAAACTTTAATTTTATTTCTTTCAGCGTATCAACATTTTTCCTAAAAACTCTGGGCTTTGAAATTTATGGAAACAGTTTTGTAAAAGGAACTCTTTTTTTTTTTTTT
>NC_024307.1:5200382-5203408 GCF_000523025.1 Cynoglossus semilaevis | reverse complement strand
GAAAAAAATCTCAGACAAACGCTGTCGTGTTCATGAAGTGTGTTACTGTGTCTCTGACAGCTCCCTGTACCGACAGGCCCTGTGGCAGAGCAGATACCAGCCAGAGATTAGGATGTAATTACACGCCACTTTCTGCTCCTCTCTCTCGGCCCGAGAGAGAGGAGCAGAAAGAAATGGAGGGAGAGAGAGAGAGAGAGAGAGAGAGGGAAGGTAGAGGAGGGGAGCTAAAGTGGTGATAAGGCCATCGTGTGTGTGTGTGTGTTTGGGTGGGACACAATTTGACTGACGGGTCACTGGCTCCAGGACTTACCTTGTGAGAGTGGAGTCGATAAAACACCCAGGGAACGATGATCAGTATGTACAGCACTAAGGTGTGCTGGTTACACAATCCCAAGCCACAGCAGAGCGCTCCCCAGTGGGCAATCTGACAAAGTCAAGAAGAAAAAAACAAAACGTAAAAAAAAAAAAACCTCTGAAACGACTCCTGCGTGAGGAACTTGTTCTCCTGTTTCACCTTCTTCCTTTCCCCTGTTTCCTCAGTGCAGTGAAAGCTGGCGGTCAGGAAGAAGAGCAGACCAACAAAGAGGTTGTTGAGTGTGAACACCTCGGCCACCATGGACCACTGCCAGCTCAGCCTGGACGCAGCAAACAGGCCTGCGGTCAGCACCGCTCCAGGACCGGGACCTGTCAACCTGACGGTAACAGAGAAGAAGCAGAGTTCATTTTATCAATGACGGTTTGAATTTCTTGAATTTTACGGCAGGAAAACAGTTTAACATGAAGAATAAGCCCGTTTATTTGAACATGATACTGAAATACTAGCAGGAATTGAAGAAAGACACATGAAAATCATCTTCAACAGGTCAGTGTATTTATTCAAATATTTTATGGCCATCTGCTGCCACCCAGTGGACATTATATACTGCCTTTTACAGTATGATGACCTAGATATGATGACCCAACCGGCGGTTACGGTGGAAACATTAGAGGAGCACTGAGGAGTGGGTTCCATACTGTAGCGGTTAGCACGCCTGCCTCAGAGGCAGAGAGCAGAGAGTCCTGGGTTCGATTCCCAGAGAAACCACATGCTAGGCACTTACTAACAAAACAACTTCGCAAATATGGAATCAATAGAGCACAATTTTTTTACTTTAATCTGTTAATATCAGAGTCTTTGAAATATTAATAATGAAGTACATTTTTTCACTGTGTTCCACTGCGGCTTGGTATCAAATGACCCACGGACTGAGGTTTGTGGACCTCTGACTAGACGCCCAGTGTTCCACAGCACAGTGGTCAGGAATCTGACTGTCGTTTGGCCAGACTAAAGGAGGAAGTTTATCTCAACGCCCGGCATGCGTTTGTTAGAGCTTTATCTTCAAGTTGGAAGCCCAGCTCGTGTCTGTCCTGCCACACGAGGCAGTAAGTCTATGGCTGACGAGTTGAAAGACAAAATTGCCAAATGGATTGTTGCCCTGGACTGTAGACGGTGATGAAAACAGTTGAAGACTGAAGTTTGAAAGCCCCCGTCCAGATTTGAAATTGTACTTTTTCATGTTTCTACCAGACGTTTTCACATTTTATTAATCTCATCGTTTGAATTAGTCATAAATAAAAACAGATGTAAAACACAAACATCCACCTGCTGTAGATCTGTCTTTCTAATGGGAGAAGTAATACATCATGATTAACCTAAAGCTACCCTGCAAGTAATCAGAGTTAAAAAAAATGTAACTTGACACTTCTACAATTAATATATTATTAAATAAATCTTATAAAAACTCCATAACATTTCAAAGCAAAAAAAAAAGGTAACCACTTTAGTAATTAAAGGTATGAAGGGATTAACGTCACTTCCTGTGTACACTACTGTATATTATAAAGAAAGCATTAAAAGAGTCTCCTCAGCAGCTGGTTTATCAGAGCAGCACAGAAACCACTGTCACAACAACAACAACCACAACAACAACAACAACAACAACAACAACCACAACAACAACAACAACAACACTTGGCTCCTCAGCTGCTTAAATATAATGAATGCACAAAAGTTTCCTCCCTTCTCCTCTCCTGTACTGTCTCCATCTTCTTTGCAGTAATTGAGGCAAACTTGGGATAATCTTTCATGCACTAAGACCCACCGTTTACAAAACGTACGAGACAGAGGAGGAGGAGGAGAGACAGGGCCACAAATGATGGCAAGGAGTGGAAGAAAAGAACAACAGTGTCGTGTGTTAAAGGGCTGAGGCAGTGTGCTGGATGGAGGATGAAATATAGAAAAATCTGAAGAAAAAAAGTTCAAGAAGCGAGAGGTTGAAAAGAGAAAGGATGGGAGGAAAAAAAAAAAAAAAAAAAAAAGGCGGCTCGGTCCCCGGCACGCTGGCTCTGAAATATGAGCAGCCTCGACAATTAGGGAAGTCAGGCAGTATGGCCCTTTCCACCATTGTGTGGAGTGGCTTAGAGTCCTCATCAGCCTATCAGCTAACTGACAGGCAGAGAGCTGCTCTATTCAGCACTGCAGATACAAGCTGCAGGCCAAACGGCTGCCAGGTCCCTTATGACCCCACAATCCCTTGCCGGTGACAGCTTCAAGCTCCATAGCAAATTAGGCGCTCTCACATTACAATCGCAGAAGACAGATTCCATTAACGGTATCTGAAATTGAGTAGAGAGCAGGCCCGTTATCAGACCTGACTCATAAGCACCGCCATTAATCACAAGGCATGATACCATTTATACATTTCCAGCTCTCTGCCTGCCGCTGTGATAGTCAGCCACAAAAGGCCTGATGAGACTTAGGCGAGGGGAACAATGGAGCTTTCTGAGGAAAGCGCGGTAAATCAGGAAAAAAAAAAAGGAAGAGGGAGAACGAGAGAAGGGTGAGGAAAAAAAAAAAAAAAAACTCTTGCTTGCTGAGTACTTTACTCTTTTTCTTGGGTTTTCTCTCTTTCTTTTCTTTTTCTTTCTCGTAAGTCATAAACGTGAGACACACATCTGGTGGGGGTCAACCGTGCTGATGTGGAGTC
>NC_024307.1:5196759-5198674 GCF_000523025.1 Cynoglossus semilaevis | reverse complement strand
AATGCTGCGGCCGTGGGAGGAAAACAACGAGCCCGGACTCGGAGTGGTGGCTGTGCGGTCCCACGTACTGCAGTGTTCAGTGATACTGCTGCTGCTGCTGCTCCTCCTGCTGCTGTTGCTGCTGCTGTTCCTGCTGCTGCTGCTGTTACTGCTGCTGTTGTTACTGCTGCTGTTATTGCTGCTGCTGCTGCTACTGCTGATGCTGCTGCTGCTGTGTTGAAATGTTGTGTCTCACTGACAATGCTCTGGTTGAGACATGGCAGAGGAACAACAGAGCTGACAATAGGACTGTTCTAGTCTGGGCCGAGCTGCGCTGCCAAAACGTCTGTATCACCACCAGGATAATTAACTCACTGACATCAGTGGTTTGTTCACTGTAGCTCAGAAAGTAAATAAAATGCAAATGTCACTAGGGAATCATTTGCAGAAGAATCCACTCTGTTCCTTCTCCCCTCAACATTCAGACACAGTTTCTACTGCCTGTGGTGACATCCACATACAAACCTAAATTGTTGACGATCCAACAATTAGTCCAACATTTTTCTTTTGTGTGTTTTTGTTTTCTCAGGACAGTATTGGGTTTTTAACCCTACACAAGTACACATTCGTAAACCAAAGTTTGAGATAGTGTCTGCACCACTGGCCTGCCTGCAGTCCAGATCTGTCGTCTATTGATAATGTCTGGCACAGCCTCAAATGTTAGGGCAGCTGGACGGGCTCTGTCTCTGAGGGGACATTCATCTCTCATCGACAGTAGGAGACGTCTTCAGTTTAAACTGACTGATGGAGAACTCCTGTAGTTCAACTTCAGGAGTGTTGAATGTCTACGTGACGAGCGTCTTAATATGAGAATTAATAATAATTAGAACTTTACTACACAAAATGATTGTGTCAGGCTGTCTCTTAGAGACACCGAGTATGTGGTTCCTCTGGAAATCGTACCCAGGACTCTCTGCTAGCTAAGCAGCCGTGCTAACCGCTGCACTCTGGAGCCACAAGAAGCAATGCAAACAGCCTCACGTTGACCTATTTACAGAAAATCAAACGATGGAGACAACAGGAGACCCCTAGTTTTAGTAGTGCGGCGAAGATACGTTCAACAAAATGTATTTGGTCATTTTGATGTAAATACCTCTGTAAAGATACTTTGGCTTTTTGCGTGAAAAATAAATCAAGTGGATTACCAAAATACAACATTTTGTTAAAAGGACGTTTGCACTAAATGACAGAAACACAACTGTCCTTCTTTACAATGTTGTCCTCAGGGACACTTTAAAACCGAGGCATGAAAATAAGACCTTAACGTGACCTCCTCAGTTCTACAGTACGCTCCACACACACACACGTGCCAGCAGCAGCAAAATAGCTGCACACCAAACCCAACACCAACAATGTGCTCAGAATGATGCTGTACAAAAGAGCTGGCCGAGGGACCCAGTGTCACACACCAGCCGGGGGGGGGGGCAGGGGGGGGGGATAAAAAGGTGATAAATACCACAGCTGTGCCGCTGCAGATCAGGGCAGCCCTGCTTCAGAAACCAAGTGGTGGTTCAGGGAGCAGCTCTGGAAAAGAATCACACATTCCTGAGGAGGAGGCTCCAGTTGGAGGCTGAGGCTCCAGTTGGAGGCTGAGGCTCCAGTTGGAGGCTGCGGCTCCAGTTGGCTCCCACTGGGCCTCAGGGTTGTTCTTTGGCCGGGACATCAGGCAGGGTACTTAGCAGCTATTATGTGACAGTGGTGTGTTTTAACTAAAAAGAAACACCGAAATACCAGCCAGTAAGAAGACATGGGCTGAGGAGACCCATAGAAAACTAAGAAGTCCAAACCAATTCTTGAACGTACGTGTGTGTGTGTGTGTGTGTGTGTGTGTGTGTGTGTGTGTGTGTGTGTGTGTGTGTGTGTGTGTGTGGGTGGG
>NC_024307.1:5169818-5194066 GCF_000523025.1 Cynoglossus semilaevis | reverse complement strand
TGGTACGTGTGTGTGTGTGTGTGTGTGTGTGTGTGTGTGTGTGTGTGTGTGTGTGTGTGTGTGTGTGTGTGTGTGTGTGTGTGGTGCTTTCTGATGTGTTTGGTTACAAAGATTCTAAATGTTTGGTGAATCGTCACACAACATTTTGGAAAAAAAAAAAAAAAAAAAGGACCTTCGTTAACCCCAAACTTTTTGGGCCGTGCAACTATATACCAACCAGGATGATGCGCCCTCAAATGCCCAGACATTTGAGGGAAAAAAAAACAAAACAAAACAACAACCTTCCTTGATGATAATGAGAGCATGAGAAATCATACAAATATATATATATATATACACACATACATACATATATACATATATATAACCTGCATTTATTTCTTAACTAATATTTATTGATTAAAGTCTGCGAGCAGAAGAAATCAACAAATCACCCCTGCAGGACGCTTTGGGAATCCCTGTTTGACATAAATAACAGACCTGACCTGATCTGTCATGGTCCATGGTCTGATTCTGTTCCTTGTATACTGTATATGAGCTTGAAAAAAAAATGGAAAAAAAGAAGAAAAAAAATTGTGATCCACGAAGCTACTGGATCCAACAAAGGATCTACTGATAATGTATGGTTTTTAATTGTTCTTATAGTTTTATCTAAGTCGGTCAATTAACTGAGAACTGCAGTAATGTCTGAAGAGAGTCGTCCTCATCCTCCTGAAGACATGACAAATACACAGACAATACTGTGACCAAGCTGTGTTCAGTGAATATACTGACACACACCTTTGTACCTTAACAAATACAGGAAGGTGATAAAAAAAACTATTTACTGTATCTATAATTTGGCCCATTCCAAGGTTCAACACAGAAAATAGAAAACAAACCACTTCTATTTAACTATCCTCTTTATCTTAAGATGTTTTCTTTTTTCTTCCCTCTGCTCTGTGTCTAGTGTGTGTTAGCAGAGCATGGTTGGTGGTTGAGACCCTGCTCTGCTGCAAAGACGCCCCACCTCCAGGAGAGAGCTCCAGAGCTCCAAGTGCGTGTAAAATTAATCACAACAAACAATGCATTCACTGACATGACAATTTCTCCAAGAATGCCGTCTTAATCTTCACCCGGCACAAAAAAAATTACACGAAAAAAAAAAAAACAATTTACAAAACGGTGTGTTTGTGCAATTCACTGAATGCCATTTCCACTGCTCCCACAAATTCATTAGGCACACGCCACTGATTCATAAATGTTGCTGTATAGATTCCATTAACTAATTCTGGAAGAATTGTAATTGCCGAGTCTGATCCGTCTCCGTGCCTGGTGCCTTATCAAGACGGCCTGTGGTGGGTGAGGAATGTAATATTGACGTCCGAAGCAGACACAATCTCAGGCCCACGGGCGAAAGGAATATTAAACTGCTACTGTATTCTGCCGTCTATTCCACTCCCCTCCTCCTCCTCCCATTTCCTGTAGCCAGTAATGAGGAAATAACATCTTCATTAAACATCTGTTTAACTGTATTAAAGGACATGTCCTGGGGGAAACATTGGTCACACTGAGGAGGAGGGGTGGGGTGATGGGGGGGGGGGTAAAAGAGGTCCTTTGGACTACAGCGCAGTGGAGGAGGATGTGATTCCAAAAAGCTAAATTTCTAAGTGACTGAGGAATTTTTATGTATTTCATGTAAAACTCATTCATTCATCCATTCATTCATGTGCTGCTGCTTAATCCTTTTCAGGATTGCAGGGGGCGCTAAAGTCAATCCCAGAGGTCTTCAAACAACACCACCTAAGGTCACACTCACACATAGGTGAATACAGTAGAGTAACTGGAGAGAAAACCTCGTGAACACACAAGGGACGGCTCGACCCGATACTCAGCGTCGGTATCAGTCTGATAAGGGTCAAAACTTCAAGATCGAGCATTAAAAAAAACAAAACAACAACTCTATGTCGTCTGATCCCACACCTAAGCTCAAATGATCAACTTAACTTTGTGCGACCTGCTGTAAACTCACCTCACTTTGACAATTTACTTTAAAACTCTACTAAATGTTATTTTAAAATCTGTACAAGGCTGTTAATGTCTTTCTGTCTCAATTAAGAAAATACTTTGCCTTGTTGCGTCCCTGCTGCTAAAGTTCTGTGCCACTAGAGGAACCTGCCCCCCACTTTGGGAACCACTGCTGTGAAATAATCACATTTCCCACCCTGACAGTGATGTGTGGCTCCAGACCTGAAACAGGTCTTTGATGAAACGTGAATTTCACCGCTCAGGAAAGAAGGGACACAGAAAGAGATTCTGTCCTTCTGTAACAGATGTGAAAAGGGAGGAGCAGTTTGGTCGCCTGCAGAGAGGTGGGAACCTCATCCAATACACAAACAAAAAAAAAAACAAAAAAAGATTTTGAACTCTTTCCTCAATTACAACACAGTTAACGAAATGGAAACGTGAACACAAACACGTTGCTCCTGACATTATCTTCATAAAATCCCCGTATCTCCATTGCTGTGGAAAAACTGCCCACCTGAGTTAGACGGCTAGAAGTGCCATCAGGACCATATGGTGGAGGTCCTTATAAGGAGATGGAGATGCAGCACAAGGAGGAGATGGCATCAAGCCCACCCTCTGGTCCACTGAGGTATCAGCTGTGCCACACATGGGCCTTCTCTCAGTGGTGAAGGTGTGTGTATGAAAGCTGCCACAGACTGTTATATAATGATGTGATCAAATGAAAAAGTGCTGATGATTTTTTTTTTTTTTTTTTTTTTTTTGCTCTGATGGCTGTCAGCGTGCTAACACGTCAGCTCGTACCTTCTGATGCTAAGCCCAGGCCTGAGACAGATTCCTCTCAGGTAGCCCAGATCCAGAGCAGCTTTCACAGATATGACTAAACTGAGAGAGAGAGAGAGAGAGAGAGAGAGCAGAACACCAAGCTGCCTGGATTATCCTGCTACCAAGGGAATACTCTTCTACAAACACGCGGCTCAGACCTCCAGCATTCCAAAAGTCAAATATTTCTTCCTGCAAATTCATGGAAATGTCCACCATCATCAAAGGCTCGTCAGGCGGCGGTGTGGAAACATAAAAAGACGTGCAATTTGGACATCAAACCACATGATCACCCAAGAGAGCTGTAATTGACAAATCAAAGGGAGACTAAAAGCTACATTTAAAGTTGTGCGAGCAAAAAGTGGCTTCCAAGCCTATCAGCTTGCATTCCCCACATTAAACACAGCAATGTGGCCGACTAATTTGAATTGATACATCAAAGGCCTGTCATGTTGGGTGTGTTCCAGATGAATTTCAAGGTCTGCAAATTTTCTACTTTAGAGAAACTGACTTCAAGTTCCTGTATTTACTGCACTTTATTATGCCGTCTGAAAATAAAATGCCCAAAAGGGAGATGACTAGTTTGGGTAATTTTTAATATTTTTTTTTTCAACATTTGAGTCGACGCAGACCAAAAAGTAAAGACGTAAAACTAATGAGGACAGAAAAAAGACAACAAAACATTTAGATTTAAGTTAACGAGGCGGTAAGTTGTCGAAAGAGCCGTTGACTAGTAGCGGTTAGCCAAAATATCGATACTGCGATTCAGCAAATATTGATATCTACAACAATAAACATACTGTATACTAGTTCTACACAGATTTTCTATCAAAAACCTGATGCAATTTTTCAAGCCTCCACCTGATGGTGCCAGAAACCACTATGCAAGAGAGTGCACAAATCAAAACAAATCTAGGCTAAGCATTTGTCATCTTACTTTATGTGCTATTTGTACCATGGTACTACAGAGCTGCCTGTTTAAAAATTTACTACTGCAAATACACTGATCCACTGTGCAGTCAATAATTCTAAATGTCTTCTATGTATTGTGGATGAAATATATTGCAATATAAGTATTATCGCAGACTCACTGTATCGTGATATCCTTATCGTGGACAGAAATATCATGACAGTATCGTATCGCAAGATACCTGGTGATACCTGGTGATACCTGGTGATACCTGGCCCGACTAGTGATAGTGACTAGTGATAGTGACTAGTGATAGTGACTAGTGATAGTGATTAGGGATAAGGCCCTGGAATTTTTTAAGCAAATGGCACAACATCAATGCTAAGTCCTGACCATCCAGAACCCAACATAAATATCCTGACCGGTCCTGACACACCGTACCTGGCAAAGCCCACAGCCAGGAGCTGATCTCAATCTGAGTCCTCACCAGATTATGACTAAAAACCTTTTCCGGGATATTTTTAAAAACTGAAAGCACAGATTAGAGATTCTTGCTTAAAAGCTTAAGGGGGTGTGTTCGTGGTCCGCCTGAAGTCCTGAATACACGCTGACCTTTATTAGTGGTGGGCGGGGTTAGATCTGGTAATGACTTTTGGTTCGAGCATAATCCAAAATTTAAACCAAATCCCTAGAGATTACAGAAAAAAGCCACAGTCGCTGGGTGCACTAAGAGCTGCTGGTACGACTCCGACTACATGGACACGTTTGACCTTCACAAAGTGGCTGTTAATGTCTGAGACCAAGACTCTGCTCTCACTAAAACTGTTAAAACTGTCCTTTAAAAGTTAAGGTTCGAGGTTTGGACTTTGTTTTCTTGGCCACACGGTGGGAAGGTGATTAGTGCCCTGGTACTGGTGTGATGCCCGGCCTTGTTGTATGGATTTGCATGTGTAAAAATGCAGGATTATGTTCATTATTCACTCTAAATCAAGGATCTCAAACTCCTGGCTCTGGGCCACTTGTGGTACGCAAACCCCAAAAATCTGGGTCACAACTACATTTCAATAATGAAGTCATTTTGAACTTGTGGCCCTGTCAATCATCACCAAGACCTGGTGGTAGGAGGTAGCAATTACATCACAGTTTATATTCGGCCAGTAAATTATCAATGTGAGCAAGTGTTTAGGAATACTGAATGTTGAAAAATAAAATATTTTGAATGATGGCGTCGGCAGCAGGCCAAACAGCAGGGTGGTCGTCGACGGCGCCAACACCTTAAACTGTGCTCACGACGGAGCTGAGGAGGTGATGAAAGAGAGAAGGGAACAGGGAGGAGCGGAGTTAGCGACCCAGGAGGCAGGGAGGAGGGAGATTAGAAATCGTGCCGTGTCAGGATTGGGAGCACGCTGGGCAGCAGGGGAGCGGGAGGACGGGGATGTTAGGGTGTGTGCTGGAGGGTACAATAATTGTGATATACATACACACACACGCGCACTCACACTAGGTGGCTGATGGGTAAACAGGCGAGGCAGGGTGATGGGCTGCTGGACTCTGCTCCTGAATACTGAACAGAGGATCAGAGAGACCAGCGCCAGTGAGACGGCACCAAAAAAATGCCACTCTCTGTCCCAGACAGCATCGAGATGCAAAAAGTCATTAGAGCCATGTTTGAACAACCCCCCGGACCACCCACCCTCCAAATGACCAACTTCTATTTATGTCTGTGAGACACAGAGGTATCTTGCACAAACCGACAGTTTTGAGACAGAAAAAAAAAATCATTAAAAATTATCTTTGGAGAATGATTTACTGCAGGGTTTCTGCTGCACAACACACGCAGCCCTTCAGTTTATCAACAAACAACATACAGGATTATTATTATAGCCCATAATTTTAACACATATTATTATAGTGATTATCAAATGGTGGCCTGCGGGCCGATTGCGGTCCACTAACCTATCCAATCCGGCCTGCAATTGGATTCTAAAATAGTCAGGATGAAAGAAAAATATAGTGTGGTCACCAATATAAAGACTAAAATGCCTTCAGTTTTGTAATAAAATAAAAACATACATAAACAAAAAAGATCAAATAATGTTGGAAAAAAAATCTGATTTTTATTGTCTTGTTTGAGTGTCTTGTGCCTAAGGTGAATGTCTGGAAAAAATCTGGACCTCTAAAAACATATAGTTATTGACGACTGTTATATGGATTAACTGCTTAACTCATCAGCTACACCTGCTGCTGTCTGTGCTGAAGTCGGCTAAAGTTTGGTAATTAGCCAAGTTGCACAGAATTTTTCTCTTCAGCGTACGGTCATTAAAAACAATTCCAAAACATATCTGACTTCAGCAGAAGTCCATGAACGTAAATGAAAAAATTCAAGAGGAAACACTGTAGTGTCTACACATGTACTCTATTCTACTTTGGAAGTTTATTAAATATTTCCATGTTCGTACCTGCACACCGTCATGCAGAGGGCGCCACAGGCTGCAGCTCCCAGCAAACAGCCAATCAGGTTGACACTGTGGGCTGGAGAAAGAGAGGGCAGTGCAAACATGGCCAGACGAGCCATCAGGGTGAAGAGAGGGTATCCTGGGGGGTGAGCCACCTACAGTACACACATGGAATGACACGTCACCACAGCAACAAGATACACGCAACAAAACCCAAACATGCTCAAAATACTGTTGCAAGTTCAATGCAACATAAAGTCCCGTTCTGTCAGTTAATTACTACCTGATAATCACATATGTCACAATAAATAAAAACGTGTTGTACTTATATACAGGTGCAGTTCAAATTTGAACATCATGAAAAAGTTCAATCTTTTTTTTTTTAAACAGTTCAGAATATGTTACTCTTCTTTAATATATATAGATTCATTAGACATGGAGGGAAATATTTTAGGTTTTCATTTCTTGTATTTTTGATCATTACAGATAATAAAACCCCAAAAACTCAGTGTCACAGAAAATTAGAATATCACAGATATTTTTTTATTTTAGCTTTATCTCAATCCTCCAACGTGTCGATTGAAGCCTGCAACAAGATCATGTTGTGTGGCCTGCGTGAACTAAAACAAACTGTACTGCACTAACAAATGAAAAACTTCAACATACACAGTAATACTGTAATACTGCCTGACCTCAAACTGACTCACAGCCACATTGGAACCCTTCCCTCCTCCTTTTGCCCTTGGTTCCTTCACTTTCTCGCTACATTCCTCCAGCCTCTTCCCAAGGACGGCGCCGTCCCCTAGAGTCCACGCCGGAGTGTGTCACGCTCACCAGCCCCGGCCCTCAAACCACCTCTGAGCCACAGTCATCCTCGCCTGGGGGATCACGGCAATCACAGCAATTAGCTGCTAAGTCTCCTCTACCCAGATAAGGGCTCCGTCATTAAACACAGACTCATTCCCCGGCACTGATAACACCAGCCATGTGGGCAGGGAGAAGGGACGGCTCTGAGAGTGAGTGAACACTGAACTGTGGAAAAGGTGAGAGGGTGACTAACCAACAAACTGTTGCCCTCCAACACACCACGTGTAGAGATGGTCACACAACTTTTACAAAGTCTGAGGAGCAGAAATGGAAGAGTAGATTGACCAAAGAAGGGAACTCGCCACTAGGGGGTGCTAGATGACGACTCTGTGTTCCTACTGGAAGTGGACGGACACACCCTCGCGGGGCAGCCGAGAGGCAAAGGCCACGGGGAGAAAAAAAAAACTGTTGAGCTTTTGGGATGGGAAAGCGCTGGACGGGGGAGGGCCCTGCTGCGTGGGGCCCGGGGACGGCCTGTGAGGCCCTGGGGAGGCCCGAGAGGCAGAGAGACAGGCCACACGGACCGCAGCACTAACAGCAGGATTACTGGCATGGTGACACTGACACAGCCTCCCTAAAAGGATCACAGCGGCGTAATAAACTTTATTAAATAATAAAACTTATTATAACTGTTAACCCGATTTAGTTCATTCTTCGCGGCTTACACACACAAAAAGAGGGGTGGATATAATAAGCCTTATACCGTACATAAGGCAAAGCCTACAAAAGCCATTGCCTTACCATTGACTTTAATTGGATTTGGAAAAACGGGTTGCAAATTATAGCATTCTCTATTTGCAACTTAGTAAAATAAGTGTATAGAAAAGAAGAGCGGGAGGAGGAGAAGGAGAGGAGAAAAAAAAAAAACCTGTGGACTCAAAGTGAATTAATCTGCTTTCTTGCCCATGCTTAATTAAACTTCCTTAATGCTTATAAAAGTTAATGAGTGAATTGATTAAACAATGCAGTTAATACTCACCCCCAGCTCACAGGCAGTGGTGATCAGCTCTCCTGTGGAAGAGAATAAGGGAGGAAATTAATGTAAACCCAATAATTATTATTAAGAGACAAGTCTGCTCCCAAAGTTTTCCCAAATCAAATACTTGCACTGGGGTTTTGCATTAATTTGCCAGGATCAAAACCTGCAAATCTTCCCAGTGTGACATTTCCTAAGCGGCACGCTCATTCTCTTCATCTCTGCCTGCTCCCCTGATGCCTCCCTCCCTCCCTCCCTTTTTGTTGCACATCTAGATATATAAACACACACGCTGCTCTCTCTCTCACACACACACACTCTAGATTCTCTCTCCAATGCTCTGTCACACAAAGACACGCGTATGCTGATTGAGAATAATGCTTTTTTTCTTCACCCATCCTCCTCATTCATCAGGCTCCTCTCCTCCTCTACAACGACCCTCTCCTGTTCCCAAAATCCCTGTGTCTCAGTGTCTGGTTTTGTCCAGTGGGCATAAACTGAACATCCGTGATGAAGACAGTGAGAATATGAGGTAAGCTGTTTAATAAAGGAGAGAAAGACCGAGGAGGAGGAGGAGAAGAGCCAGTCGCTCTATTTTAAACAAGCCCTGTGTGAGGCACTGCACCAAATACAAGAAGAAAAACAAACCTCACGCTATTTTAGGAAGCTTGAATGTTTTTGGTAAAAATCCATTTCCTCCAAAACACACCCAGAGCATTTCAAATTACAATATTTTTTCACCCGGTGTGTTGCTGTAAATTGAAATTCGGCTCTGATTAAATCAGTGATAAATGTTAGGCGTTCGAGACAGCGCCCTCTGCTGGCACATGAAGGACTGTCACCTCCACTCTCAGAAAAGCCAATGACTAAGTAGCATTAATTCACATGACTGTCATGAGAAACACCTGTGTTGATTTAAACACAATGATCTCAGTTACTAAAGTAAATATGTACACGACGTATAACCTGAGAGAAATAATAATTAAAACTTTTTTTTATATAATTAATACATTAACTGATTTTCACTGGCTGAAAATAATAAAAACTTTTTTTGTAATAATAATACATTAACTGATTTTCACTGGCTGCACATAAACATCCATTTGAAAATATACACATTTTTCTCCAATTTGAATAGTCAAAAAAAAAGAAAAGTTACAAAACAAAAATTGTATAATTTGAACAAATGCAATAAACCACATTAACCTGCATTCATGCGGCAAGAAAGAAAACAAAGAAAAAACAAAATGGATTCTAGAATATTCAAAAATCATGTCTTCATATGTTTAATATAAATAAAGTAGAACCAAATCATAGAAATAAATAATAATACATATTTGTAAATAAATGTAAGATTAAATATTTCTCAGCACAATATTGTAAACAACTTAAACGAAAGGCAGACACTGCTGCTGAATGTGCGTGGGCTTCAAGCCCTTTAAAACAGACATAAAACCCTGGGTAATATTAGTAAAAGTGGGTTTCATGGGGCTGAGATCAAGTTCAAATCAGTGTCAGTTAATATGGGCTGTAATTTTAATTGCACTTTCTGGTCTGAGGGGTCCAAGGTTCAGCTGGTTGTTGGCAGAAACCGACAGAATTTTAAGTACTGTATGTGCTCATTTAAAATGACACATGTTCCTAAGAGCTCCATTACTGGTTCAGTAAGAACATAACAACCAGGCCTCACAAACATAAACACTTGGTTTGTAAATTTAAACTCACTCTGAGGAGCAAGAACAGCCAAAAGTGCAGAGTCTGATGTTTGGTTTGACTACTTGCATCCTTGCAGACACAGCGGGTTTCCACCACATGAGGAGCCCTAACTTGTCAGCCTGATGGACCATGAAGTCAGAACTCCTCCACCTGCACAGCTTTCATGTTTTCATATCTGCGTTTCACCTGTGAATCGTGAGTTGTCTGCCACCTTTTTATGTCACCGTTCCGCATTCTTCATCCGATTCTCAATTTACACCCGTTTTCCCTCACTAGTGGCACACTTTCACCGCATTCAGAAATGTGAAACTCCGAGTCATTTTGAGCCAAGACATTCATCCTGGTGCCACCAAGATGAGTTTTTCAGCTCTTGTACTGAAAAAGCAAAATATTGAGTCAACGGGGGAGCGGCATGGGTGCCAAACGTCTTTGTGATAGTGGAGCATGGGCACCCACACCAGTCTTCTGTAATCCCCTTCATTTCCACACTCCACATTCCTAGACAACAGCGTACCTCTGGGCTGCGCTCAAGCCTCTCCAGGGCACAGCACACCTAAAGAGATTAGGACACAGAGACGGAGACCTGGAGCATTGAAAAAGGGTGTTCGGCTGGCACTATCAGAGTGGGCATCCTGCACCGTTCCTAAACACTGTGGAGAAGGAGCTGGCTATTTTTTCAAAGGCCCCCTTCAGTAGACGGCAGCCATGGCTACTCAGCGCTCCAATCACATGCACTCTACTCATCTCTGCTCAACCTTATCTGGCCAAGCGCTTTGTATTCTGCAAATTGTGCATTTAACCTTTACAGCGGCTTGTGTGTCAGAGAAATGCAACACCTAACAGGCGCAGGCTCCATGCCTC
The DNA here is from genome assembly GCF_000523025.1 of Cynoglossus semilaevis. Classification (NCBI taxonomy): domain Eukaryota; kingdom Metazoa; phylum Chordata; class Actinopteri; order Pleuronectiformes; family Cynoglossidae; genus Cynoglossus; species Cynoglossus semilaevis. The sequence goes on along the minus strand of NC_024307.1, from coordinate 5,183,454 downwards.
CGAGTCCATAATTTACAAGTTTGTAACCTTGCTATCACTTCTAAACAGTATGTAATTGTGCAACGTGTTACTTCATAAACTGCAGTACAAGACTGTAAGGGGGAAGTGTGTGTGGTGGGGGGGGGGGGTACTGACTTACCACACAGGAAAGGAACTGGGTGAAATACATTTATGTCAGCTGTTATGCCTTGTGAGTAAAGAGTGAAATTTTAAATTTCTCACATCACCCTATTTCAAATTTCAACAATTTTGTAAGTGAAGAGCAGTCAACAACATTGGACATAACAACTGGTGCAATCAGTAAGGAAAATTACACATTTTGCAATCGGTAAAAAAACAATATTCCGTTTTCCCTTTAACCAGGGACTGCCTTGTGGAGCTGTAAAGAATAAAGCAGTTAAATTGTATTATTTGAAAATGAGGTTATAATAAATCATAAGTTGATTGTTGTTTGAATGGTCCATAATCTCAATTGCTAACAAATAAGTGATTTTAATTTTAATGTAATAAGCTACTTCTGACATTGCCAACGCAGCATAAGTGATTTTAATTTTAATGTAAGGAGCTACTTCTGACATTGCCAACGCAGCACGCTGACGTCAACTGTAACAAAACTATATTGTCTCACTTTTAAAGACGCCACAATGAAACACTATAAATTTAATGTACCAACCGCTTTAAATGCGTTTTTCTTTTTTACATATTGAGCACAGAACAGACTCAAGAACATAACCTAAAGTTTTCTTTAACTTTTTGGGGAAAAAATGGGGAATTTGTAAACATAATTTTTGTGTTGTAAAGTGAGTTTTTCAGTCACTCTGCAAAGGTTGCAGTACCACGGACAGAGCCGCTGGAACGCCCTCGCTGACGAAACGTCACCTTATTGGCTGAGCGACAACACAACAAAGTCACATGACCCCAGAAGCTCTGAGCTAGCTGCTGGCTAATACTGACCTGAGTCTCCACCGGGGACAGTCCTCTGGACGCACGGGACATATAGAGCTGTGACACAAGCTACGGTGGCGCCCGTTAGGATCCAACTTGTCCGCTGCTCCGTGGACATTTTGTTTTTTTTTAACGGGACGCCGGCGGCTTGGAAAGCAGCTGCTTGGCTAATGTCGTCAAACCATGAAGCTAGCGTTGCTACGATATAAAAAATATCCGGCTGACGAGAAATAAAAATGTTTCCGTCGCCCCTGTGTAACTAAAAACGACGTCAAAATATAGTTTACATCAAGTTAAAAAGACATTCAGTGATGAGTGCTGTAACATTTCATTTTGCAGCCTCAGAAAAGCAGAAGTGAAGTTAGGGCGCTCTTTTCCAAGGGAGCAGCTGGACCTGATTTGAGCTAACGAGCTGAGCACATCTCGCGATATTTGGAAGTTCTCATCCCTCAAAGTTACACACCATTTCTAGTGATATGGACAAGAGTCTCTGTTATTTACACAGTTTACAAACTTTGCGGTACTTGTTAGTAACTCCCAATGACTTCCTGTTACCGTTTATTTTACTCTCAACTCTTAATAACAATTAATAAAAAAACAGCAAATCGTGTTTCCTTTATAACCGTGTTAGGGCTGTGGAGAAAACCAGTATATGAACACAATTCATAAACCTCAGATATTGCAAAATTACTTCAAAATGCCCAAAAACACTCATCAGATGAATTCAATAAAATAGAATAAAGTCGACTGGAAAACAGCTAAAAAATTTACAGTGTCAGCATTGTATTTTGAATTAGCTACAATTGAGGCTAAAATATAAAAGCCTCAAGCATAAATATGGCCACATGGATTATGTCCAAAGGCCATTATTGGCCGAAGTAAGGCTTGAAACCTCAGACCTTAATGCTTTACAACAAAAGAAGAAAATCTAATGATTCGAGGATTGCTGACATGACAGGTTCAGAAAATCCAATGCTCTAGTAAATACTGCATCGATATTTACTAGAAATGCTGGACATGCACCATCAAGGTAATTGCAGCAGCATGGCAGTAGATTACAAGTAAGACTCGATAACCGCTCTCCAAAATGTCTCGCAAGTGTCCATATTTCACAGGTTGAAGGGTGACTGTAATGAAGAAATTGCCCCATTGAACTGATATTAATCCCAGCCTGTTATAAATGAGTCTGATCCCTCAGTAAATTGAGCCCTTGGTGAGGTGGAGTGGTGTCAGCACCTAGCCAACTCTCACATGGCTCTCTAATCCTCGCTCCACTCTCACCACCACCCTCACTGTCTAATCAGTCCTGAACACACACATATATAACATCCATCTCACACACACACACACACACACACACAATTTCTCACATTCGGGCTCAGCCATCGCTTCAGTGTGATGTCACCCTTAATCCACGCTCGGTTATCCGCTGGGCTGCAGTGCTGGCAGAGGGACATGGGGAGGAGATGCAGTGAATTTGGGAAGATGGCGGCCAGTGGGGGGTAATCAGTCAAGTCATAAAGTCTCCTCTGTAAAAGTACCACTTCCACTTCCCCACTTTGCTGCACAGAACTCCAAACTCTTTTGCACCAATCGCAGGAGCTACGGCGTGAAAACGACTGTGGATGTGAACGTGTCCTCCAGCTGTGATGGCAGAGATAAACAGCTGAAAGCCATTGTCACAGAGGCCTGAGCATCCTATTCCAGGCAGAGCGGTCATTAGAAAGTCAACTGGATTAAGTCCTGCTAAAAAAAAAAAAAAAAAGGCTCTGCATTAACTCTGAAAATTTGTCCAAAATCACAATTAACCAGACGTCTGAGGCGGTTGGTACCATATGTCGTTAACAAATATTAGTTGAGGACAACAGACGGACTGAATTCATCTTTTCAGATTACATGTAGTGTGTGTGTGGATGTGAATACACACACACAACGTCTGTGATTAGAAGGCTGTAATGTTTCAGCTGTAGCGATGAAAACAATGAATCGTGATGAAAAACAACGAGGCGTTAAAAATCTACATATTGTCTGAAAATATTTGCTGTTTTCCTAGCAGAAAAACACCAACAGAATATCCATGCGTGATGACAGAGGGGCTTCTGAGACCACTGAGTGATCACGATTCAGCGTATTTGATTTTGTATTCCCTTCACTTAGCACGTATCTGTTTTAATCTTACCTTAAGCATCCTTGAAATGAGGTGTAATCCACTTAAGCCCTTTTTGAATCTGCTTCACAGACATATTACACCCATTGTTATTTTTGACTTAACATTTGCTCACTACAAATATGCAGGCCAAGAACCGCTATTAGCACATGCTAAAAGATGAGAAAGTGACATTTTTGTGTGTGTGTTTGTAACGCAGGGAGAACAAGACTGTTGGGATTAATGAGGTGGAAATAATAGGCATTATGTAAATAAATAAGGCCGTCGGCAAACGTGGCCAGACAGTAACGGCTTTGATGACAAATGTGAAGTAATGAATAAGACTGGGACAGAACGTGTTATGAATCGTGCCATCAAGTTATGACCAAGTCACTCTAGAGATCCTACAGTCCAGGTTAGCGCTAAGCTAGTACAGTCAAAGTATTTATCTTGTACTTATCATCCAGCATAAGTAAAAAAAAATGTAGCGAGTAAAATATTCCCACAAAAATCAAAGAAGAGTCCGACGTTATGTTATTAAAAAAATCCTGTAAAGAATTTATATATATATATATATAAATTCTTACATTTTAAGATGGAGATACGTTTTGTTTGTTGACCCAGAGAAAAAGTAGTCCCTGTCTTTGTTGAAGCTAATAAAGCTATAAACAATAATTAAAAGTTTTTTTTTAACAAAAAGAATAATAATGTCCCTTTGTAACATGTGACATATGAAATGATCCGACAAACAGATTGATGATGGAGATTAAAACACGTCCTAATCACATCCCCTTTTTTGTGCGGTAAACCAAGCGGTGTACGGAGATCCAGGGGCGGACGGAGAGCCCGCAGCGCCACACCTTGTTGAGAGCAATTAAACCGAGAGGATTGAATTGATTCAAACAGCCTGAACCAGAGATAAATGTTGTCTCTCATCTCCGAGTAGAGGACACCGCTTCACGAGTGTGTGTGTTTTTAAATGATGTTTTTTAACAAACAACACCTTTCTCCGAGGGACAATAATCCTCATCGTTTCAGTGTGAGACCCAGCAGATAGTGGGGAGAAGAGACGGAAGAAGATAAAAGACTTTCTCAGACTGAACTGGGGCGACGACTCCTAACTGCACGGTTTCCACGTGGGACCAATCCACTTACTACCACTGATAAAGATTTAATTAACACAAGACTGCAATTACTCCATAATTAAAGTCATTTGTCCCCTTGTTTGCAGGAGCCGGCAGGACGTCTTCAAAGAGACGAGAAGATTCTGTCCCCACTGAAGGGGTTAGTGTTGAATGTTTGATGTTTTTACAGATTGATTGTTCTCTTCCCTAAATAAAATATAAGTAACAATTCATCTATAGCCAGTGTTTTGGGTCATTGATTGGACAAATCCCTTGTTACTCACTGAGTGTGAATTTACGCTAACGTAAATTAGCTAATGACGTTGTACAGTGTTTCAACAGCCAATTAAACTTGATTGGTTTAATGGTAATATCGTACTTTTTTAACTGTTACATATACTATTCTAAAAGAACAGCAGCAACAACAACAAACTTTATTGCTGCAGAAATTATATTTATTCCTGATTTTATGTTTTGGCTGTTAAGATTAATGAGATGTTCAAGGGGTTTTGGAATTTTTAACACTGTGACACCGTTGCACTAAAACTTAAGCTAAAACTATTAATTGCATCAGTTGTGGAGTATTTCTCAAAGACAGAAAGTATTTACACCTAAATTAGTACATTAGTCTGCACGGGTTCATTTGTACTTCATTTGGAGCACGACTTTTTAAACCATGACATTACTGACATTTTTTTAACCAAATCTCAAACGTCCAATGTGTGGGATCTGGCCCAGTCTGTCGTAGTTTAATACAAGGGTTTTATTTTATTTTTTTATTTTATTTTTGTGAGGGGAGGTGACACATAACAAAGCACAATTAAGGACATTATTTTTTACTTTAACTATTTCATATATACTGTAAATACAATTATTATTTTTACTTATATAATTAGTCATTTTACTAGAGTAGACAGAAATGGTTCTTTTAATAAAATAAAATACCACACAGACTAATGTATAAATTATGATTTTATATTATGCACTTTTACTTATATAATTAGTAATTTTACTAGAGTAGATGGAAATGGTTGTTTTTCAAAATAAAATACCACACAGACTAATGTACATTGAAACGTGACCTGGTACTGGTCCCCCGGCCAGTAGTTGGGCACCACTGCTCAACAAAATGGATTGTGCATCTCAAAAACACAGATGCTGCCAAACCTCCGAGAAGGCCGTCTACCTTCTACATAGACCTACCTTCTACATACATTTTTATAGAACAGGTGCCAAAAAAAGAGCCACAGATGAATGAAATATTATTCATTGAAATGTCGACCTCTGAGCTGAGCTTTAAATGCAGCTTAAATCCTAGCCAATGGAATGGAGTTTTGTGGCTTCAACAGTCGATGTCGGTGATTATTAAAGTGGCTTCTTAGGATCACAGAGGTGATAAGACAGTACATCTCACATCCATCCAGCCTGACGTGAGTGCAGCACCGGGATGGCACTGTCACATCCAGGAGGCTGCTTCTTCACAGGAAAAAAATATGTATCATTCCATTTATTTGCATAACCCTGGCCTGCTTAAGGCAGAGGAGCCACTGAGAGGTCTCAGAATTAGCATGCTGTCACCTTCACCGTCTCTTCTGTCATTCAGAAAAACAGGCATGTGTGCAGACACATGAACCCATCTCACATCTACTGCAGAAATGTTAATTAGGAGGCACGGCGTCCCACGGCTCTCAAAAGCCTAACCGATGTGTTATGTATTTAAATCCCTTTCATGTGCCCTTATAGAAAAGCAAAAAAAAAAAAGAAAAAAAGATGGAAAATGTCATCACATATAGATTTGTGAATGCACACAAGAGTAATTGCCATAAACTGGAGACTTTCGGAAATGTCCTATGTTCAATGGTTGGATTTAAAATTGAAATTAATGTACGAAAAGTGTAATTAATTTGACAAAATCAAAGACTCTAAATTAACTAAATTAATCAGTGAACATCCTGTGTACTCTATTTACATCATATGTAAATGTGTAATCCAAACATACACATCTAAAAGTGAGCAGCAGACTCAGCAGTAGATTCGGTTGCTACCGTCTTAGTGATTGTTAAGGAAACAGTGCCCTCTTGTGGCATATTACAGAACACCACCCTGCACAGGGGACGTTTTCAACAGAGGAATCTCTATGATATATAGTGAAACATGAGGGTAAACTTATGTTTAGACTTATAAATATAAACTTAACTTAAATATAAACTTAATTAAACTTATGTATATATATATATATATTTATAAGTCTGTGTGTGTGTGTCTGAGTCAGTACTCATCACTCAAACATTTAGATTATTATTAATAGACCCAGGTGTGAAATCAGAGACCACAAACTCACTTGGGCGTGTTTTCAAAAATATTTTTTATTCTTTGAAAAAAAACCAACAACAACAAAAAGAGGCATAGGGAGCATCAGTGCGTTCCATGGCTTGTGTGCAGAACTCCTGCAGGAGACCAAATCATAGAACAAGCCCTTTAGTGAACTGAGGGCCCCACCCATGTTTACCAAGGAGGAATGTTTCAGGCTGCTCCTCTGCAGCTGTTACAGAACATGGTCTTAAGCGACGACAGGCACAGTGTTGGAGCTGGAAGTCTTTGTAAGGAATGCTACTGTACAGTATGTGACTTTGCACTTGACCCTGCACGGCAATTACAGGAAATTTGGAAATGCACTGTGGTACGAGCAAAGTGTTAATGCTTCTGGAAGAATGTTGAGTATGTTTCTCTGAGGGAGGAACCAGAGAGTAAATGTCCCTACAGCCCACCACTGACACCGAGACACTATCTCTCCTGGCAGGAGCCTTTAATCATGGTGGACTCTGCCTCTGAGCAATACCTCGGAGTTTTTTAACATCATACAATTTTGGAGAACTTCTACAATGGAAAACTATAACGCTATATTTGGAAACTTGACAGTCAGCGTCTCATAATTTAACGTTTGTAAAATATATTTGGTAAAACAGTGTCAGGGTTAATGCTTTGACTAGACTACAGAGACGAGCAGACTGGAAAGATAACCACGTCTCGACGACTGCACCGATTCCTTTCCAGATTCTTTAGTTTTTCTAATTATTTTTGGACACATCAACTCTTTCTTCCCACACGGCTTCTCAAACTTGGCACCACGTGTGACAATATCATAGTTCCCACAGTGCTGGTGCTTTCAAGTGAACAGTCCTGAGTGTAATCCAGAGCTGTCACACTCCACCACAGCAGCACTTCAGCTTTACATCTTGCATAGGGAGAGAAAAACGTCTCCGACTTATATTTGGTATAATCTCTGAATGCTGCTGTGGCTGAGCCCAAGTTGGAGAGCCAATAAATCATTGGATGGAACCCAGAAACGGGATAAAGCTATAAACAAAAGCAGTGTTGACTGAACACAGTACACAAAGAAGAGGAGAAAAGGGGAGAAAAGGGGAGTAAAGGACACGGGGAGCTCAGGCAGGCCTGGTTGTCTCACACGGATGTCGTCTTTCACTGCAATTAGGCCGTACCTGTACTTCAAACAATGTAGCCTTTGGACGAGGAGTTGAGTACAGTTGAAGTAGAAGTTTAGAGCTGCAGCCATTAATTAAATTATTATTTGATAAAATGTTTTCCAGAATCAGACTTTTTTTCCACTGGAGTGAAACTCCAGAGAGACAAGGCATAAGTGAGTAAAATAAAAATAAAATCATAAAAAAATAACATACAAAACGTTTGTTATTGTAATTTCCATATTTTCTTTAAAAATATATGTACTAAATTAATCAAGCCGGCCTGATTGGACACCCCAGCAGGCTGGTTTTGGGCTGCGGGCCATATGTTTGACACCCCTGCGATAGATCGATCGATTAGAGAAAAAAAAAATCAACAGCTGCAGCTCTATCTCCGTACTTTGACTGTCAAACCCTGCGTTGTCGTTTTTTTGTTTTCCTGCATTCCTTTTCAGAATGATAACAAAGAGGGCATTGACTGAGGAAGTGATAAACATAAAAACACCGCAGGGCACTCGCAAAGTCCAGCCCCATCACATTCTCACACACACACACACACACACACACAAACATTCATGTAAATAGTGTCTATGCAGGAGAAAAAAAATATATTAACATTTGTAATATGAAACAGTACAAGGGCCTCAGTGTAGTAAAATACTACTATATAATCTGTCGGATACAAATGTGAAGAATCCGTGTGGGTTTTCATTTCCTTATGTCTTCTGGATATAAAATTACCTCTTTTATGCTATCGACAAAATATTTCTTATCTCTGAGATTTAAAAAAAAAAAATTCATATGGAACATAACCCCCGTTCGTTCTGCAAACAAAGCCACTCTGCAGAGCTGTAAGGTCAGGATCAAGGCTCGACTAGTTTCCCATCAAAACCAGGTCCCGGTCGGTGGCGGTTTTACTCCCAGCCAACAGTCCAGCTGTCAGGCTTTGGAAAGACTTTCCTTCTGACCCTTCAGGAAGAAAATCAATCCAGTTCTCTCTGGACAGAACCATCAACCTCCGCTCACTATTATTAGGTTCAGTCTAATTCATGAGCAAAAACAAACCTTAATCCTCCTGCGCTCTGATGGAAAAATAGCAGCCATTGTAGTCACAGCTACAATGGGCTTTTTTTTTTTAAAGCAGTTGGTTGGCAGGATTTATAAAAACTGTACTGGAGTCCAAAGAACTGTGGTCCACTGTGCTCCACATCTGTGTATATCCCACAGTGGCCGTCCAAAAAGACACCAGGGGCCCAGAACAACGTGTATTGTCTTTTTTTTTTGTGCAGGATCCACAGTATATGACCAGAGGTTCAGGGGACGGACTCCTCGTCCAATCCAAAGACGTCTCACACGAACAAAAGAAAGCATTAAGTCATCGGAACAGTTTCACAGCATGTTGGCGTCCCAGTCGCCCCCTCTCTGCCGCAGCAGGACCGTCAGCAGGATCAGTCCACGGGGCCCTGGAAGATCAGTTTGGAACAGCCCTGAGTCAGACTGAGTTGTGTGGCGCAGAAGGGACAGGCGGCGTGGAAGGCGTGGGTCCCGTGGGGCAGAGGGATGTCCGCCCAGTATTTCACCGACTTCTCTGAACACACGTGTCCGCAAGGCACGAAGGCGTACGTGGGCGCGCCCGCGTCCACGTAGAAGGCCGGCTCGCAGCCCAGCCAGAGAGGTACGTAGGGCCCCACCACGCGACACATTGGACATTCTCGCTCGGCGTTGGCCTCCTGCTCCGAACGGTGACCCCAGTTGTGGTAGCCGTGCACGTGCCCGCAGGCCAAGTAGACCCAGGGCTGCTTCTCCTCCAGCGAGGAGAGGGCGCGGCTGCGTTGCATGCTGGGGAAAGCCAGAGTGTTGAGGCCGACGGGACACTGTGGCCGCGCCGCGTTGATCTCCTGCCTGAGAGCCTCCAGGTGTTTTTGGGTGGGAGTGTGAAAGAGACCCTCGGCCGTACGCCACAGTAACGTAGCACCGCAGAGATCCACCAGGGAGCCGTCCTGAAGTATGTTACTCTCATTCTCCACCTGCAGAGGATGACGTCGTCAACACACTGGGTTAGTTCAACAGCAAAAAAAACAAAAAACAAAACACAACTACATTATTAGATTTAATTCACAGAAATGTTGATACACATTTTTAAAAAATAATAATATTTTTTCATAACTAATTGTGAAACTCTGAGCCGATACCGATGTTTAAAAAAACATGTCAATGTGTTTGTTCAAAAGAACAGATGTGTACGGCAGGCGTAAGAACCGGTACACCATGGAACCATTTATTTTTGCCTTTTCGCAGATTTTCCTGTCGATACCAATGTTCATCCAATTCACTGGTGCATCCTGTTTCATAATCAACGATAAATTCAAATATATTTTTCATTTCTATGCCGCGGCTGCTCTGGAAACTCCACAGTTTTTACTGTGTGTTTTCTGGACCAGTGTGAGAAAAGACTGTGTTTGTCTTTGTCTTTTTCACACATCAGATAAGATTAGACGTACAGCTTCCTCATGGCACGACCCAGATCAGCTTCGTTAGTGACTGTGTTGACCCATCGATCAGATTAGCGCGGCCTTTGTTCATGTAAAACCGCCATAGCGCTTAAAACGGGTCACGGACGGACGGTATCTTTTGCGGAACTTTGGCACAAAAGGGCATAACCACGACCACAGAGCACGAGGAAATGAACAGAGGCTGCAGGGAACAAACCTGAAGTTAGCCTCTGTGTGACATCAACCACAAATGTCAACACTCCATCATGGTAACGCTTTAAATTATTTTTACATGTACACAGAAACATGTACTCTATGTGTGAGGTTTGATATCAGTGGTCGCTTCGTATGACCAATTGTCCAATGGGAGGTGGACCACATTACACCGGCCATACAGCCGCAAGTTCAGTTCGTACAGTTCGTTGAGAACTTGTTGACCGTGAGATTCTCACAACAGCTGAGTGTTACACAGACACACAGTAAATGCAACAGCAGTGATCGTGCACGCAGCGGAGCACTTCCTGTTGACATCTGTGGCATCGTCTTCAAAGGGCTGTAGTTTTGGTTCCATTGTGAACGTCATCAGAAACATATGATGTCAATGAGGACGGAGCCTTTTTTTTTGCCTGCTTCTTTTTTCAGTTTCAGTCTTTGTATCTTATCGCTTACAGTGTTAAATCGTGGTGCGGGCATCAACTTCGAAATCGGCTGATCTTTACTCACGTAATTCAAATTTAATTTGTCGGCGAATGTCCCACACAGTCTTTCTTTTTCCGCCTGTTAAAAAGAAAGTTTTCGTCAATCCCCGAAAATATCCGGGTTTAGATTTGATTGCATTTCTTTGGAGGAGACACTCAACAATTCTAATAATATTAATCTTTTACCACCAAGTTCTTCTCATGGTTCCTGAGGGGCACTGGTTCTAAACCCGATCGTCAGTGGGTCTATATAAAGTGTTCGATTAAGATAATCCTGGATCTTTGAAATGTGTGAGGAAGTATCTGGACAAAACCCAAATATGTGTGCAATACTGGTGTGAAAATACTCCGAATGTTCCATTTCCTGTTTACGTATGGAGCCTTGCTCTGTTTATTTATATGGAGTTTTTATTTTTTCTATTTCTAGTTACTTTTTGTCGCCCCCTACAGGCGGTTTGAATATTTTCGTTCAGTTGACAGTAAATAATCTGGAATCTTAAATAACATTCATGTAGATTCAAATGTCATAGAAACGTTCTGACCAGTTTTCCAGGGGTCTGCGCCGAGCGAGTCTCTCTCAGAGTGTAAACATCTCCACAGACGGAGATTTCTCTCCAGACCCCGGGCTTCGACTCTTCCGTGAATCCACCCTTTGGATGCATCACCAGGACGCCGTTGGTCGTGAGTCCGTCCATGTGGCCGTCAGGGTTTTTCCACTTGGCTGCTTTTTCCTGTAAAAAAAAAAAAAAAGAAGAATAGATGACAAAAGTGTTCTGTTTCTGTTGTGGAATGAAAAGAATGAATGACAAAAGTGTTCTGTTTCTGTTGTGTTCTGGATTTGATCTGCGCGCCTCGAGTTTGACACAAGTAGCAGGTTGGACTTGATGGTTTGGCGGGCTGGATTTGGGCCACGGGCCACTGGTTGATAATCACTGCCCTAGACATTTATATAAAAGAACACCAGACACATGTTGAGCTCTACGGGGCCACATAAAATGGTGTGTTGGCATGGATTTGGCCCGCGGCCCTTAGGTTTGACAGATGTGGAATACACAGACAGAAAGTGAGATAAAAAAGTAAAAATCTATGTGCTCTTGGACTCTAACTAGTAATTACCCCCAGGAAGATGTTTTTGGAGGAGTCAAATCCAGCTGCATAGATGCGGGCGGTGTAGGGAGGGTTGCGTTCGCAGACGATTCGACAGGCGAAACGAGAGATTGTGCTCTGTGTGATGGGAGTCTCTTCTCCCTCCTGACCTCCTGCTACTGTGTCCGTCACCACGAAGTCTATGGGACTTTCTGTGGAACGCCCAATCTTGGAGGAAAAGGAGAAGAAAAACAATCAATAATTCATCACGTAGACTTGTGTATCACTCGTCAGTACACCGTCGTGAAGTAGAGCTGAGTATTCACATGTCAGCTTGTCAGTATCCTGGCTGTACAGTTATGAGGCAGTTCGATACAGCAGCTCTGTGTGTGTCTGTTTAACAGATGACACACACACACGGTGTGATAATAATAATAATCAGTGAACTGAAGGAGAAGCACGGCTCTGTAGTGTTACTGCCCTCTGGTCAGTTCCTCTAAGATTGATGACAATGAGGAAACAATTGATGTAAACAAACTGCACACACACACACACACACACACACACACACACACACACACACATCAGCCTTGTGTTGATCATGAGGTTTACTTGGAGGGGAAATGTCACATGTTTATATAATGACTGTGACTGCCAGTTTCCACAATAAATAAAATAAAGACGGTCCAACTCTGGCCGTAAATTAAAACTGAGCAGATTCATTATTTTCATTTTCAACACGTGCACGGACCAGACGTGCAGTGCAGGGTTCAGCCCTGGCCTTGAGCAGAAACCCTCTGTGGTATTTCCACATCAGTGACACGCCTTTACCTGAAACATGTCTGTGTCTTTGTCATGGCTGTACTCCACCACCACAGTCTGGTTCCTGGACAGTGTGTAGGAGATGCTGTGTTGGCCTTTACAGTTCACCGCCTGAAAAAGAAAACAAAACAACGTTATATACGACAATTCGAGCACAAAAAAAAAAAAGTTTTGATGTTTGGTTTTGTTTTTCTAAACAGCTGATGTGGTATCTCCACAGGTTCACAGTCACCAACTGCTCTACCCACGAATACTATCGTTGAATCTCCGCAGACGTGACATCAAAGATGGAGAGAAAAACAACTTGTATGGTACTAATGAAATGAGAAGTTTTACACAGGAAAATACATAAGAAAACTGTTCTCAATTATCAAGTAACAAGGATGTAGGAAGTTAGTTAAAGTAAAAGTCACATAATTGTATTAAAAAAAAAATCTCCACAGTGAGTTTTTAGGTCACCACACTATGTTTGGAATTTTTGGGGGTTGGAATTTTTCACCAGTTATTGGAGGAGCAGCTAGGGGGCAGTAATGTGTCAGGTCAAGCCAGCTGCTGTGAAAACGAAAAACAAGAAATAGCACAATGTATAATAAAAAAAACGTAGAGAATATGAAAAAGTACAAGTTGTCATAGAGTTGGTTTCAGTCTCTAGAGCTCCGTCAATGTGTGAATACAAACAGATGAATCAACTGTGAATAAGAGCCAGGTACGATACTATCACGATGTTAGTCATCGTACTGTAGTACTAATAGGATCCCGGCGCACAAAGCGAGACATCAAACGTTGGCTAGCTTAGCCAGGTTTGTTTTGTTTTCTACACTCACTCCCACTCTCTTATGCA
>NC_024307.1:5159022-5169783 GCF_000523025.1 Cynoglossus semilaevis | reverse complement strand
TGTGTGTTTATTGTTTAAACATCGATATTTGCCACCAGTATATCAGCAGGACAAAATACTTAGACAGCAGTGTTTGAACAACCCATTCAAACGTCTTAACTGATTCCCTTTAATAAATAACTTAGGCCACTTTCATCCTGCTGCGGTCTACACAGTCCACAGTCACAGAAACAAAGCCCATCTGTGAAGTGCAGGAGGTAAAAACAAGTGGTAGAGAAAGTGGGTCATCGTCAGCACTGATCTTAACGTTACAGCAGAGGGATCTCCACACACACACACTCACACACACACTGCTGCAACATCACTGACAGACGGCGGCAAATGTCAGCATCACGTGAAGCCTCGTTTCCACCACACTGCTACAAAAACAAATGCTGCTACACCTGCTCCGCCGTCAGAAAGAGGTCACGCACATTCCCGACAGGAAGATGTATTTTTAAGAGCACCGCGCCCCCACAACACGACCCTGCCTGAACCGATGGGAGTAAAAATAAAGGCAATCGTGTGCCAGGCAACTTCAGGGAGAAAACAGGTGCAGGTCGTCACGTGTGCACTTTAAGTTGTGGAAACCGAGTGGGCAGATGAGAACGCAGGGCCAGGATTTGAAAAGGAAGTTGGCATCACCAGAGGCCCTTCTTAGCAGTTGTCAACGGCTCGATGTGCACAGACAGGGGGAGCTTTCCTGTTGAGTCAGACTGGAACTGCACCGTGGTTGGAGAAAACTTGACAAACACAGACAGAGTGAAGAGGCTGGGTTTGAATCTGATTGGACTTTCCGTCAAAATGACTTCATCTGGTTTTACAGGTACGACATGCTAACATGCTAACATGGACACAGGGACCCTGCCAGGAATTCTGGGCCACATGGAAGGATATAACAATGGGCTCCTACGTAAAACACACAAGAACATGAATATAATGCAGAATTCACTATTGATTATGATCACTATGAATAATCAATTATCAGAATATGTTGATATTCTAATATTTTTGGGTCCCCCCCCCCTATACAGTTGCTAAGGCATGTACAATTACTGTGGTGGTTGTAATGTTTAAGCCTGTAGGTACAACCAAACCAGTGCTATGATTAAATTATTAAATTAGATTTATATAATAATATAATTTATATTTCCAAACCAAAACATCATGTACAAACACAACATAAATACTGGTGATGTACAGAAAGTTTCATTTAAAAAGATACAATAAATAATCAAAATAAATCAAGAGTTTGCTTAAGTATCGAAAAGTAGGTTTTAAAAATATAAAGTCAAAAAGTCATATTCTGAAGGAAAAAAAACTGCAAATAACACAAAACTAATGCCATTTAAGATGTGCCATTTCCAGAGTAATTGCAGAATTCAATATTGATTATGATCACTTTGAATAATCAATTATCGGAATATGTTGATATTCTAATATTTGTGGGTCCCTATCATTGAGGGCCCCCCCATACAGTTGCAAATAACACAAAACTAATGTCATTTAAGATGTGCCATTTCCAGAGTAAGGTGAGCACATGAGAAATAATTTAAAAAATCATATTATTATTAATAATGTGTTTGTTCCAGTTTTTCAGGTCTAACTTTAATACAATGTCAGAGAAGGTCTTTTTAGAGATGGGTCTTCTTTCCCCTGATAACTCAGGCATGTTGCAACTGACAATGTAAGGATGTGACATTGTCAGTTGTCACATCCTTGTCAGTGAGTCAACAGCGTCACAGATGAAATGACCTTCACACAGTCCAGACCAATTCCTACTGAGAATGTGGGAAGAATGGACACGATCCGTCAGATATTACTGCGATGACTCAGCCTTAATCACAGTTAAGGACAGTCTAAAACAGTGTTTCCCAAAATCGGGGTCACAGCACTGCAGGGACGTGGAGTATCTGCAGTAATGGAGGGAAACAAATCTGAACTTTTATGTTTCCTTTATTTGTCTCACAGCACAGAAACTGCACCGATTTGTCACTTTATTTCCCCTGACAGATCATAAAGTCACTTCTGTGGGAATACAAGTGTTTTACATAATAATTCAATGAAGTTTAGAAGGAAAAGCAAAACAATACCATCTATGGAAGGAGGGAAAAAGTTTGGGACCCACTGGTCTAATAAAAAAGAATCAAGTACATGAATTTTTAAGGCTCTCCTCTTAAACAACAACTATTTTTAACGCTGTGTGAAGAGTAGAAGAGGCCGTTCAGAATTAGTGCAACAACTTCCTCCTTGGGAAGAGTGGTGAAAAAGGCAGAACATAACGGCACTTCCTATCACAGGAACTGTCAGTCTCTACTGTCAGCATTTTACTCTTGTGCAACAATTTATAAGCGATCCTGAAAACTGTTAAAAAGATATATTTAATTTTTTTTAAAGCATCTTCCCTGCATTTCTGAAAGAACAGCTGTTTTTTTTATATCTATAATCAGGTAATTATGTTATAACATGAACAAAAATCTTCTGTTATGATCAAAGCCCGATTGTAAATTGGGCAGAAATTGGTTTACCGTAAATTTGGGTCATTGTTCCAAACGTTTGAAAACAGTAGTCTATACACAGAAAGCCAGTCGTGGGTAAGAAGGTTCTAAGCAAATACCAGGAATCAAGTTCCACAGTGTGATAGTAACCTGAACCACTAGGCCTTTGGCCAGCAGGTCTCAACTCTCCACAGATGTCAGAAGTATTGGCCTCCTACAGGTGCAGAGGTAAGCAGGTCCTGAAGCTCGCTGAGCACTTTTTCCATGGGAACCAGAGGCAGGAATGCATGAAGGCAGACGTGTTAGACTGGATGGGGCAGTTTCTGTGAGGCTCTCTGGTGCAAAGTAAAAGCCATGAGGCCCAGATGGGATCTGCACTTATTGTACTGGAAATGTCAACACTGAGGTCTGCCAACAATAAGGTGGAGGGCCTTACTGTAGGTTGTATAAGCCACTGAAAATACTAAAACAAAACAGTACCAGTCTTATCTGAGAGGGTCGGTGTTGTATCTCGAGGAAACAGCAGTGACATCAATCCATAATTTGTATATTGATTGTTTTTAAAATACTTTCTCTAAAACTCTCTTCAGTTGAATCAACTTTATTTAATTAATTTATCTTCTTAACAGCTCAGTACCTTGCTGGCCTGGGGTGTGTTGAGGATATGGACAGTGCTCGGCTTAACACCATTGGCTTTGGTCCTCTTGTACAGGGCAAATCTGCTTTTCCGTCTTCCCCGGTCTCCGTTGGGTAGAGAACCGTTGTATCTGTCAGGGTGGGAGGAGGAGGAGACGAAACAGCTATTGTTACCTTTATAAAACATCGTAATTATACCAGCAGTAAACACGACAAATCAGAAACATTTGTGCTTTATAAAAGGGAGTTTGGCATCGTATTACATCACCGGCGTTTCCAAAGCGTCCCATTAGCAATTTAAGTGTTACCTGGTATAATGTCCGCGGTTGCATAATGCACTCTAGTGCTGTGTAAACTGCAGCTGCTCGGCTCTTCTTTGTCTCAGGCAGGAACATGTTTTATGACTCATGTCACGTCTGTTATCACTTTGGTTTAGCACAGTTTGACTGAAGCAGTGACTGACGGTACACAGACACAGATCCAACCATACTATATAAAAGCCCTACATTTGAAAAACCTTAACAGCATTAATAAGTATGTCTAATGGATTTTAATTCGTTTTAGGGCCACTGAGAGACACTCTGCCTAGACGGTTTCTTGTGAATGAAGAACTCCCTTCCGGTAGGACTGGCTCTGTCCCCATCCACCGGCTGTTTCCTACAGCTGGGACGCCCCATGCTCGACTCCCACCCAACACACACACCTTCTGTCGCACATTCATATCATGCTACTATGTAGTAAAACAGACACTTCACAAGGGCTCTTGAATAGTGTGGCGTTAGCATACCACAGCTATTCACGATAAAAGGGCTCTTTAATATTGCGGCGTTAGCATACCACAGCTATTCACGAGGCGATGACTGACACAAACCTCTAAATGATCCAACATTTCTACATCAAGAGTCTGTCTGTTCATGTGCTGCCTGTTCTTCTTACATCCCTCCCTGGCTGCTCCACCTGTCCTGTGTCTCAACAATGCTGGCCAGGCATGAAAACACATGGTCCCAGTCAGCACGTAGCAAAGCTGGCCTGTAAGACAAGCCACCCACAGAGAGCTGGAGAGGCAGCGGATGATACTGTGGACAGAACTCCTACAAACACTGACAGTAGGAGGCAGAAAAGAGGAGCGACCAGAAGAGAGAACTACTCTCTCTTGATGTTGTTCCACATCTTAGATGAGGAGGAAATGCGGTGTTTTGCACTTGCTTACTCTTGAATGAGTGAATGTATGAATGCACCCGCTCAAATAAAGGTGTCTGCCTACTGGCCTCTACATACCGTGCAATATTAGCAATCTTAAACGACCACTGCATGACACATTACACACGTGGATCCAATAAACTTTGATACAACGTGAAGTTTGATGTGGGCAGATCGAATGATGACCATTTACTGAACTGCAGGTTACGACGTACGTATGCAGGACAGGACAGGAAAGTTACCTAAACTGTACATTTGTTTGGTTTTAAGCCTAGTTATCTTGGGTTATCTTTGGTGGAAGAAGCTGCCAACGACCGTCCTCGAACCTGTCTCAGAGTGCAACATCTTTACGTTTCACCCACGATGGTTGTCTTTCATCTGAAACAGTCCAAAAATCACACATCATATACCGATCATAAGAAACAGCACAGGTGACTTTTATTAATCCCCAGAGCACTGTGGAAGAATCATCTAGCATCCAGGGAAGGCCACTGCATGTCACCTTAGCTAGGACGGAGGTGTTAACGCTGCACTCAAAATAATTGTGTTTCCATGTCCTTCTTTGACCAGAGCCAGAAACACAGTGGATTTAACTTACAGTACTTAGAAGCAGGGATCAGAAGACGGGGAGGGGTTGGGGGCTATCACTTACACTTCTGTTCTGCACTAAGAAGCCGGCAGCCTCTACCTCTGATAGGAAGAATAACGTCCTTGTGTTTTTTAAAAAAAACCTGATGTGACAGAGTAAAATCCCTTTTATTTGTATTTGGTACACAGAAGAGTGGTTCTCTTCATCGAACGTGTACTCTGCACGTCACGCCTTGCTGTTGTACCACTGAGGTGGAACACTGCATAAATGCACACACACCACAGAGGAATTCTGTCTTCCTCGTTTACTTCTGTGAAAAGGCAACAAATTATGTTTTCAAAGCAGTGATGTCACGGTGGAAAGCACAGTGACCTCTACGTAGGAGATACTTGACAGTACTCTGTAAAGTAACCTGGCTTGTGTTTCCACCTCACGCCACCAAATACTGTGAAGAGCATGACTTCGGCTCCACCTACGTTTTAGTATATAGTCCAGCAAAGCAGCCAAGTTCAACACCTCTTCATTGAGTTTTAAACTTGAGGCTTTGGTGCCTGAGCTCTTCATTGAAGACGGGTTTTAAACTTGAGGCTTTGGTGCCTGATCTGGACCATGAAGTTCATTCAAATGGACTGTGGCAGTTTGAAATGTGTATACTAGCTGTGTAATAAAAATGTATGCGTAATAAAAATACATCATAGAGTAGTTGCATTTATACCATCTTCGAGTTAGAACCAAACCGTTGAAGCCAACAGTAAAGCTAATGTGGCTCTGGGTGAATTCTGTGCGACACGTCGGCCTTTGATGATAAATGAAAAGGTCTGAGTGGATGTTTGAGTCAAACATATCATTATGGTTACTGCTTCACGGGAAACAGATATAGACGTCAGGTCTTCCTTGTAACAGAGTCTAATGTGCTGAATATTTATCTCACAAATTTATCTCGTGAAAGCATGAAGTGCTTGAAAGCAGTTTTGCATTTGCAGAATCTAAGTGCAGTAAAGAATCACAACAAAGTAAACTGGAAGTATTGCTTGTGTTTACTATGGGAATCCACTGTCATCATTTTTCCTGGACAGATCTCAGCAAACATCAACTGTGACAACTTCCTGTCAATGACTTTTTTATACAAGAAGTTAGAAAACCTCACTCTTCAACATCATCATTTCAGTCATGGTGATTGGTCACACCATGGTGTGCTCAGTGATGTTAGACAGTCACGTCATGGTACTAGTCTCACACAGTGACTATTGTTGAAGTTAAAAGAACACTGCAGACACATATAAGACTTTCGTTGCCAGCGTGTACTAAACATTCCACAAAGTTGGTTTAAAGTGAGCTTTTTCACTGACGTGTTTGTCAGAAAGAAATGTAAACGTTTTGTCAAAAGGCCTAGTCTTTTGGCTACAATGGACAGAAAACGCTGAGGAACAGCGCAGGCGGAATCAATCCATCCATTCATTCATTTTTAAGATGCCCACACGGTCACCGACACACTGCTACCCTCTTCACTGACCAGCACCAAACCACTCCACCCAGGCAGTGACGGAGGCAGTCATGCAAGTAATAGGAGCCACGTTGGTCATGGCAACAAACCACAGAGGGAAGTACTGCTCAAACAAGCTTTGTTCCAAGCTGTTAGCTATCTTGTCTAGCATCAGTTTCATCAATAGGACGTGATGACACGGCAGCGATTATACACCCATCACATCTGAAACAAATATGTGCCTTTATGTTGGGAGGGAACACAAAAGCACCAGCATTAAACGTGCCACATGTTCAGCCGGGGGTAATGAGCAGTCAGCACTTTTTGTCTTTTATAATAAGGAGTGATGACTGGGAGGAGGGCAAGGGGACAAAACCACATAGTACTATGGTCTGTCTATGGTCTTTACAATCATTTCAAATGTGTTCCACAAATGCTGTGGAAGTGTTTGTTTTTGAAGACGCCATAACTTTCTCATGAGATTCAGTTTCAGCTCAAATCACTGATGACACAGCGACTGGTTTCCATTATGTGCTGCAGCTGCTGCCCTTCAGTTTATCAATATAAATGGGATTGTTTACAGTGACAACTGTTTTTTTTTAGAAATTTCAGAAAACCTACAGTAATGACTTAAAAATATTCTGCGATAAACAAAGAAAAGGCCACAGCAATATTTACTCAACAGCAGGATGAGACACGTAACGTCTATACCTGCAGATTTGCTTTGTTGTCTGCACTGCGTGGAATAAAAATGGGTGTCAACTGAACTGATTGCTGACAGTCCACATGCCGAGGCCAACTGTTGGTACATTACTAGATTTAAAGAGCATTCTAGAAAGTGGTGTTAAAACCTAGTACAAAAACTTTGTCTTTTTATGAGCTCCTCCTCCTAAACTTAGATTTGATTGTAGGAGGAAATGCCTGCAGTCAGCCAAAATATATAATAACAAAATCTCTGTACGTTCATAAAAAATATGCAACCTGAAAGCACAACAGTCACTAAGTGTCTTGTGGATAACAAACGACATATCTGTGGTCACAACAACATTCAAAAACTGATTGAAGACAATGCAGTGTAGTGAACAGTATTGACTCTTTACCACAACTCTTTTAGCTTAAGCTTTATAATACTTGATAATACTCAGGTTTACTAGTGTTCACCCTTGGGTTCGTGGACTATTGGTTGTATTTTTTAAATTTTCAAATGCGGCTTCATGTGTCCAAAACATCAAAATGTCATACACAAAGAAATCCACTGATGTTTTCTTTCAACCACAATCCAGAGTTCTTGACTTTGTTGTTAACAGAAGCAAGAATCCCTACAAGAAACTAACCTTTAATAATTTTAAAACAGCTTTGTTCACATTACAAGTTGAAATATTTGATCGTTAATAAAAAATACATGTTGACTTACGGAGCTCTCAGTTAGTTACTATTACTTGATTACATAATTACTATTACATAATTGAGTCCAGTAACCTCTTGGTAACCACCATTATACCAAGTAACTACTTGGCTTTCATGCTACAAGACTCCTAATTAGCAAGTCAAAACACAAAGTGGACGCCTCCATGAAAGTGGTGATACAACTAATAAGCATAACAATGTATGCAATTCTGCACATTTTATCACCCCTGCTACAGAGCCATGGGAAACAATAAGGCAGTTACTCAATAAATGGACACAACAGGGATATCAAGTTCATTAGACTGGTTTCGTTTGCCTCGTAGTGTGATGTTGGGCAGAGCTGAACAGCAACTATTCTACGAAACAAGTGTAAGGTGTAACAATTGACAGACGTCACATTTAACCACACTTAACAAGAGCACAACACATTAATGTTCCTTGAACTTTTGAAATCCGCCTGAAAACTTCACTATAAATTACAGAGCAGCCATCTTTGTTTTGGGCAGGGGTGCCAACAGCAGAAACCGGATGGGTAGGAATACTGCTACTTCTAACAAATACCTCTCAGAATGAAGAATGAAAATGAATGACATAACAAGAATGAATAAAAATAAAAATGGAATCCATATTTATTTCCTTCTGAGTTGACCTACAAACCAGAGATCTCTTCTGGTCTATTCCTGTGGCTTTTAGGTAGTTCAACATAGACTAGAAAAGACCAATAAACCTATGTTTCTGTGTTAGTGGTGAAATAATCAAAGACTCGAGAACGACAAGTTATTACGTTTACATGGGGCTAAAAACTATAGTTTTATTGGGTTAAGTAATAGGAAAGCTGTCAAAGTATGACGTGACAGTGAAGCTGACTACAGCACCGGAATTTTGTAGAATAGTAAAGTTTTGTAGGTTGAGTAACATATAGTACTAAATGAAGGAGAGAAGCCAATGGGGACTGGGGGAAGGGACCGTTACCACTTCCGAATTCCTCAACCCCACGAATCCAACTTTTAGGTAGGAGGTGGTGGCGTACTGGCCCCAGAGTCAGGAGGAGGAGGAGGTCGATTCCAATTTAACTAAATAAAGTGTATGAGTATTGATCATTTAAAATTACGTTACAGTGTTTATTTGCAGCTTCATGTTTCCTTCTAGGTAATAAAACATCGGAAGTAACAAGGAAAAAGTGCGTTTTCCTGATTGTGCACGTGTCTGTTACGTTGATCAACGGAGTCGAATCAAATTAAATTTATATTTTTTAACAATAAACCATGGGGTTTGTCTCTACGAAAAAGTTCAGGTTTCAATACAGTGGAAATACTATTGCGTAGTAGACACTTGGAACTTGTAGTCGCGTAGCCAAGTAAGCTACGCAAGAGCTCCGACGGTAAACTTCCTCAACACAAACCCCGTGCTTCTGGGACTACTGTTGAACAATCCTACATTATTAAGACAAGATGTGTACCAAACTGTACAGAAACACTGTTCGACTTACCCCAGCACCACCAGCTCCCCGTATTTTACCGGGTCTTTGGAAGGAGCGCAGTGCTCCTCTTGGCTTGACGAAAACATGAGGCTCTTGGCTCGGCTCTGTAACCTTAGCTTATTACAGTAATGATGACGGCTCAAAACTCAGCGCCGGGCTTCCCCTCTAAAAAACAACACACATCCTCCGTTTACACCTTATGCCCGACAGCGCGCTTCTGTGTGTCCAGTAGAAGTGGATATTTTTTTATGTAAACTGCTCTCAAACTTATCCGCTGTGCTGTGACATGGCAAAACGTAAGTTAGTTGGCGGTTGAATCAGCTCTGAAGCACATACAAAAACAGCGAGCACCAGGGCTGGACTGTACCATTCACTTCTTCTCTACTTTCTGTGGGGGGAACTCCCGAACGGCCACGACGATTAATCCCACATTATGACGAAATTGTTTGTCAAATTAACATTAATTTAAATGTTAAGATAATAAAAATCTTTGAATTTGTCTGTTTCTTTATTAATCATAAATACCTAAAATCGAACAATGAAATGTGTCCTAATACCACCATCGGTAATAAATGGGCTGCTCCTTGTGTTATGTAAACAAAGAGTACAATCTGGGAGTTCTTAAAAGGATCATGAGTTTCCTGAAATATTTTTTTGCAAAGAGTCCAGTTTCCCATCTTTAACTAACTAAAATGCTATTACACAAATTTTTCATTTCGCAATCATAAAAAACACACACGTAAGGGCATTTTTCGAGTTTCAGTAAATGGTTTTATGGAACATAATTCTGTTAAATACTATTCTTTCAAAAGTCAGGATGTCTAAACTTATTGAGGAAACAGAGAGACTGCTGCAAAAATTAAATATAAATATATTTTAATGTATATATATACATACATATATATTTATATATGAATATATAAAGCCAAACTCCACCACTGTAAAAATAAAGGTGTAGTTATATTGGCTGAATATAGTCGAATTACTTCACTAAGGAATTACATTTAAGCCCAGTCCGTTAGAATGCCATTGATAGCATGGTCAACATTACTTTAGTTTCGGGCCATATAACCCCTCTCCAAGTGTCGTGACTTTGGACATTCCTGGCTTAAGTGATCCACCAGAAGGTGTGACCTTAAGGGTGGGAACACATGGTTGAAATAATGTCCCTGTACATTTCCTGCCTGAGCTAATGTGCAGAGTACAAGCAGGTTGAAATGAGATTTGCTTATTTTGGTTTCAACTCCCCGGGCTCTTTAAGGGCCTTTATTTAATTACAACTCTTCTGCATTTGGCTAATGCCCGTGATTCATTAGGTCAACGTCTGCAAGCCTGGAAGTTTTAATTCAAAATTGGTGTTGCACATTACGACAATGTCATGCCGCTGTCATGCTTCTTGTTGTTATTGTTCATTTGGTACAAACACGTGTTACTGTTAAAGTGGTTGAATTACCATGTAATAAGATTTATTCCTAATCAAGTTTCTTTT
>NC_024307.1:5155152-5158972 GCF_000523025.1 Cynoglossus semilaevis | reverse complement strand
GAACATGTCATGGCCATCTTGGCTCTCACATGTGCAGTTGTTCTCACACCTTTCTGATGAATGTGCCACTTCTTAGACTTCAGTCTGGCGGTCCCATCAAGACTTTACGGCCTCGGCCTTGTTTTCACAGGAATCTACGTGACTGGAGGGGCCCCCGCGGCCTGTGGCCCCTTCGGTGGTCCTACTGCCTCTGCAATTACGGCCCTCTGTTTGAACTGGTGTTTGGTTTCAAAGAGCAGTAGGACCTGAGGTAAAAAACAAAAGGTGGTGGGGTGTCCCGCCGACAGACCGCCCCTCTTTCTCATGTGAACCACAGCGTGAACTCTGCAGAACAATAAGTGCCAAACTGGGGCTGGTGTTTTGAATTTAACTGGCATTTATCCATTGGATCGTGGTGTACTTGTCCATTAGTAGTACTGAGGAATGAACTTCTGTCTTGTGAGCAGTTGGGCATGTGGATGAAGGCTGTATTAGGTCTCCAACCCCTCAGGCCCGGGGTCTGCCCCCAGAGCTGTGGGTATAATGACTGTTTACTGCTCTTTTGTGTCACTGTCTCTTTCCGCTTTGCTTTCATCCACTGGGCATTGTCTGTGAGAGAGAGCTCTACAGTCTTCCTGTCTGATTCACTCACTCATCTGTATGCACACATACACACACACACACACACACACACACACACACACTCCCACAGGAGAGGTGGGGGGGGCTCAAAGCCTGTGTCACACATACCAGGCTATATGAGGGCAGTTTTCATACAGCGTGGGTCCGTTCATCCTGTACTCTGTCACCCAGACGTTGACAAAAAAACAAACAAAACAAAACTCTCCCTTTAATTATGAACCTCAAACAGAACCAGACGTAGAAAAATCTGGACGGCCTTTGTCTGGAAAACAAAGGGGGAACCAGAAGAAAACAGAGCAATTCAATTCCCTCACATACTGTTGTCTACAGAGGGTGATAAGTTAAACCATCTTCAAGAGAAGCAGTCTGTGTGAGAGTCAAATCTGATAAAGGGCTAAATGTCTTAGACATAAAGTTGTGTTGATGCTTGGACAGTCCACTGACGCTCAGTGTATCTGTAAGCCAGACATCCTGGGTTTTTATCTGTCCATAAGCACATGTGCCTCTGGTCACAACACTTAACCCCTGAGTGGCTCATCATTCCCAGATCCACATAGAGCCAGAACAAAGCCTGGAAAAGTGGGCAGTGTTGTGTCAGGGAGGGCATCTGGCACAGAAACTGTGACAGGATCTGTTTATGGATTACCAGTGTCTGCTGGGAAACTGAGCCAAGAGGGATTTTCCTCCTATCAGAACCGTTTTTAACTGAAGAACACGACAGGAGCAAACATTTTACGTCCCCTAGATTATGATGTAGCGCGATCTGGAATACCACAGGTAGAGCTGGAGATGTAGCCATTAAAGACACTGAGGTATTATTAAAGAAGAAATGTAAGTCCACTGATCTGTTGTTGTTAATTCTTAAGGGAGTGGCAGAAAAAAAGATGATTTCTTTCATTCTGACCCAAAATAAAATTTAAACTTTTTATTTTTATTTCACAAGAACTATTAGCATTTTTTTGGTAAGGCTATGAACTAAAAATGGACTTAAAGCATAGCACTCTAAATATCTAAATTGAGTGACAATTAAGGATTAAGATAAAGGTGGCATCATTATTGACCCCAAAGAAACAATGGTGTTGGCATTATGGGAGTAAAAGTCAGAGAACTCCATTAGAACAAGTGGAACTGTGCGGTCCACACTAACAGTGCAGGTGCAATAGGAAAAAATCAAGCCCGTTCACTTCCTCACTCCTCTTTGTCGAACATCCCACAGTCTGCATCAGTCATGACAGACTAATCACATACACGTCTGACACTGTGTAACACCATGAAGAGTTCCCCGAACCATTCAGCAACAAGTACGTAGACCGTGAGCGGCCTGGTGATCATATCCAGCTGAATCACTTTTGAAGCTGTGACGCATGCAGTGTTGTTACTGAGTCACATTGGAGGTCAACAGTGTAGGCGCGTCATTCAACAGGCCGCAGCCGCAGGTTGCGAACGGCGCTGCCAGTGTGACGCAGCTCATGACATGAAAGTATGCTGAGGGTGCAGCGCCACCTGTTAAATCGCAGGCTCCGAGTGAAGGCAAAAGTTAGTCCCGCCATCAGCTGACTGTAGCATGACAGTGTGGGAGAATGTGAGGAATGTGCTGATCCCATGTCGCTCGCGCCCCTCTACCGTGACCCCTCCCCTTCTGCTTTCCTAACCGGCACAACGGCCCTGTTGTTTTAAAGACCTTTTAACATGCAAACGATGAGAGCGAGGGTTTTTCTGTCTCCACAGCCAAAGTCAAGTCAGTCCAAGTGACACAGATCCTGTATTCATCCTCTCGACACAATATAAGGCCAGTGGTGGAGGAGACGTTTATAAGCTTCAACACTCGCACACATCCAATCCAGTGAAGAGCTTACGATAAATATTCATCGTACACCCACAGGAGGCATACATTTTCATCAGGTCGAGGAGAACTCTGCTCTGTGTTGGAATAAAGTCGGCATTATTCCAGTCATCAGGAGCTGAGAAAAGAACTCACGGCAATTAAACCATCAACATCCAGAGAAACTGGTTGTACCTCCAGTACTGCATTACTGAGGTGGTTTGGTATTCAATTCTCTGGCGTCATGTAGTACAATTAAATAATAATACTTAATGAGGACATTAAGTACTTATTAAGTACAT
Source organism: Cynoglossus semilaevis (assembly GCF_000523025.1). Taxonomy (NCBI): domain Eukaryota; kingdom Metazoa; phylum Chordata; class Actinopteri; order Pleuronectiformes; family Cynoglossidae; genus Cynoglossus; species Cynoglossus semilaevis. The sequence continues at coordinate 5,156,227 of NC_024307.1, read as the reverse complement.
AATAAGATGTTCTATAACAGTGTTTCCCAAAACTTTTTTTCTGGGAACCCATATTTTAAAAGTCACAAACCTTCATGAACCAAGTCATTAGATATTATTCGTGAATTCCTGGGAAATATGATGTGAGACGACCCAGAAACAAACTCTTGCGACCCACCTAAGGGTCACAACCCACTGTTTGGGAAACAATGTTCTATAACATTTGGACTAACTCACTTGAGGATTGAAAAGAAATTATCCTATATATAATACAAATAAACTTATTAGATCAAACACTTAAAATCACCAGTTTAACAAACATAAACATTGTATTTGCATGTTACTTCATTACAGACATTAAGGTACAACAATGGCAGTTCAATCAGACCTCATCTGATCAATTCCTGAAATGACATCGTTTGAATATTCAAATAAGGCTCACTGCTGCCACCGAGTGTTAGGATGAAAGTAGTGCAGCAAAGAAGTCAACAGGACTCAGGTAAGCGGTTGAACAACAACGTGTGATTCAGCAGGTCCTAACGAAACATTTAAACAATACACACCTTAAAGAGACTCAAGAGTTTTGTTAAGTTAAATGGTAACTTGAGACAAGTAGGAAATAAAATGGCTGCAGGATTCAAAGGAGTTCATGGAAAAAATGACAGTTGTTTCAAACAGGAATGGTTGTCATACAGTGTAAATTATGCTGGATGTCATTTCATGTTACGGACAAAATAAAATAAAGATAAAATATTGACTGGCTGTGGTGTTATAGAGGAATGTGGTGGGAGAAGAGCTGTGTTTGTGTGTGTGTGTTTTGATACAGTGCGAAGAGTGTTTGGAATTAAACACTGCTGCTCCCTGATGACCAGCAGTGAGTGGGTTCGCTGCCAGTGCCGGGGCCAAGAGTCAGTTAGAGGCTGCTTGCAGTACCGCTGAGTGGACAGAAGCACAGAGAAGGGTGGTGGCTTGGAGTGATGGTAGGGTGTGAAGGTTGGAGGTGATAAGACCAGGAGTCAGAGTTGGTCTCTGGTGTGCAGTCATGTTGGCTGCATGGTGGTGGTGGTGGTGGTGGGGGGACGGGGGAGGCAGGGGG
>NC_024307.1:5147202-5154756 GCF_000523025.1 Cynoglossus semilaevis | reverse complement strand
GACTGACGCCTAGTATTGGACAACACCGACACACAAGAACAGAATAGAATAGCCTTTACTGTCATTATAACACAGGGGTACAACAAAGTTCTCTGGAAGAAGAGAAGCTCACTGACATCAGCTAGTGAGTGTTGTGTTTCCACTGGTTTTGCAACTAATGCAAAAAAAAAAAGAAAAAAGAAAAAAAGAAGCTGCTGCACTTTTTTGTCTACCACAACAAATCAGCTTTTTTTTAAACCTTTGCAGCCATAAACGACGTGCACCACACTCCTACAGCGAGGCAGATGAAGGTAGAGATGAAGAAAAGCTTCTTCCACCTTTTCATGGTGAACTCTTTACAAATGTTGAAGTATTTACTAAGCTGTAGAATTTCTTGAAAAGGCAAGAAACACAAATACCTTTTTTCCAGTGTCAGAAACGACTTTAACAACATGGTTATATAATAACAGCTGTAAAAAAAAAAAAAAAACCACCAACTTGACTCAGTTTGTCCAATGGCAGTGGTTCTCAAACATCCACTGCAGAACCTTCTTTATCCATATCCATATAAATATATATAGACATACTTACACACATATACATACTAATATACCTATACATACAGTATCTTTATATATGTATGTACGTATGTGTACAAATCCACTGATTTCTGTAATTTTAGGAAGCAGAAGACATTACAGTCTCTGCATAGTCTACTAAATATGAGTCAACGACAAACTCTCCAACATGACTGGGGGAAAAATAGAATGTTTGGCAGTTTAATCCTGACGCTGTCGTGGACAGGACATAAAAAGACACGGGGCGCCTTTTAAGTGCGTGTCTATTGGGGGGGGCGTTCAACCAGGAAAGTGACACGACAAAAAACATGTTCACCTCCACCCAAGAGCCCTCGGCTACTCTGGAGGCGTGGACATCTGACCCACGGGCCTCGTCTCGCTGGTGACCCAGCCTCCATCTCTGCTAAAATCTCTGACCCGCTCCGTTGCTCACTTCTTCTGTTAAAGTCCTAACGGCCGTTCCTAGGCCTAGATAATGGGCTAAGCTGTGGTTTTGTGGGGAAATAAACACAAAGTCTGTGTGACTGGGTCCTCGCAACATACCTGTAGCTTCAGTGTGGTGTTTCGTGGTATGGTGGTGTGACTTCCCCCGGCAGCAGTAGAAGCAGCCTTGCTTTCTTCTGTGCTGTTTGGATGGACACCAAATTCCCCTCGTCTTTCACGTTAATGACGTGTTATAATATTTTTAAAAAGTTTTTCTATTCCCAACTATTGTTAAAGACAGCCTCTACAAAATTAATAAATGTTTCCAATTGAAAACCCTAAAGACTTTCTCTTCTTTTTGTCTGTTGAAAACATATTCTCTAAAAATATGCCAATAAAACAAAGGATTTCCATTTTATATGTCTACCAGAATGTCTCTGAGAATGACAACAAATTGCATCAACGTCTTCTCCAATTGAAATTCAAACTCTGTTTTGGTAAATTATGGTCCAGTTTAGTAGAAAAAAGGTGGTCAAGCAAGATACCAAGTTACAGATGACACAACAAACAGTTTAACAGGAAACCTTGAACAATGTTGTAAATTAACTCTATAATAATATGGGTTTTATAGACTAATTACTAAGGCCCAAGCTAAATAAACTATATAATGGTTGTTAAATATGGTATTTATATGTTTTGTTTTATTCTCCATCCCTGAGGAGGCCTAAGACTTTACGTCCATGGAGGCCTGTGTCACCATGGCCTGCAGCTCGGCCTCGTACTGCTTCTTCAGGCCTTTGAGGTACATACGCAGGCTGTCTGGATCCAGCCTGGAGTTCCTGGCTGCCTGCAGCAGGCGGGTGGCCAGGCGGTACACAGCTCTCTGCCACTGTGTTTCTGGATCACTGTGATGTTTGGCCTAAAAAATAAACAGACTTCCTCATGTACTGTCCTTTTCCTTACGTGTTAGGCACCCACAATAGAGGTTGGAAAATTCACTAACACAGCTCACCAAAAGCTGCTGAGTTACATTAGATGCAATGGTCTTTGCCTCATGAATTAGACTTAAAGGCAGGGAGGTCATTTCAGCTGCTCTCAATCCTGGAACATACCAGAATCATGTTATCTTAACGTAGACCCAATAGCAACTGAATTAGCTGCACTGCATGTCCACTGCACCACTATACCATAGTGTCTTTCCTCTGAACATCCTCTACTCAGTAAGTAAGTGTACACCACACTTTCAGCACCAGAGTCCAGACTGCGGGTGTGCTGTACCTCCATGTGCTGGTTCTCTACGTTGGGGTAAAGAGACTCCAGTTGGCAGAGTTCGAGAAAGTGTGTAGCAAACAGTGTATATGCCTGCAAAGAAAGGGAAAAAGGAAAGCAGCAAATATCAATGCAATGTATTTCTGCCTTGTCATTTTCCAAATAGCTCACACAAAAAAAGCTTCTGTGATGACTGGTTTCAGAGGAGCGGCTGCAAACAAACCAACCGTGTGTACCGTGTGCCTCACCTTGAGGCCAAGTAGGAATTCACAGACTGAGTGGCAAATACCAATGCCCTCCTCGGCACTTGTGCCACGTCCCAACTCATCTATGATGATCAGGGATCTGTCACTAACATTGTGGATGATGTAGGACATCTTTAGGAAAGGAAATGCACAGTCATGATTAGGTTGAGGACTTCCTGGCCGGTGAACAGAACAACAATAATACCTCTTTCATTTCCAGCATGAATGTGGAGGAATTTGTTTCAAAATCGTCGTCTACTCCAATTCTGGTGAAAATCTGATCAGCAACACGAAATGAGGCGCAGCAGGCGGGTGGCCACCAAATGATTGGTTACTCAACCTTGCTCTGGAGTCATGTAAAATGTGTCTCATATATGAGGCGGGCGATCGCTCTGCCGACCTATCTGAGCCATGATCTGACACAGTGCCACTTGTTTGAGGAAGGTGGATTTCCCACTCATGTTGGGTCCAGTGATGATAACAAAATTGCTGCCTTCAGAGATGTAGCTGTTGTTCGACACAGGCTGTTGTCCAGCCATTCGCTCCAAAATGGGATGGCGACCCTGCTTGATGGCCAGTGTGTCTGTGAATTCTGGACGCACTTAGAAGCAGAGAAATTGTCAGTTTTTATACATGTTCTAAATATAAAAAAAAAGCACACTATCAAAGTCAGTACAAGTGACTCAGTAAGAACTATGACAGTGAATATTACAGATGATTAAAATCTTTGTAGCCAGTGGTTTTATTGCATGCTTAGTCACTACACAGCACAAACTCCTTTGCTGAGGGGAGGGTTTTTTTCTTCTTCAGTAAATGCGGTGGACTTGTGCACACTTATGTAACAAGGGTAATCTGAGTACAAGCTAGCAGGGATAGAAGGACCAGGCATTCAGCACGTGTCTATGGTGAGATACTTTTAGACAGCTGAGGTCCAGCACTCTGCACCTCTGTGGCCGGTCAGGCTGCACACACACACATACAAACACTGACACACACAGCATCCAATGAGCGGCTTTGCAGAGTTTTTGGTGATCATGTATGACAAGGGTGAAGCAGCCCTCCCTCAGTCAACAGATCACACCTTGAGGATACGGTAACTGAACAGTTCACCTAACCTGTTGATGGAAAGACGCTGAGAACCGTCCTTACCATAATCTGAGAGTGTGCACGCGTTCGCAAGAGACAGCAACATGTCCAACATGGACACGGCGTCAGAGAGCTTGTACAGACAGTGGATGTGCTCTCGGATGGTGTTCAGCAGTTGACATATCACCCTGCATGGAGACAGATTAGAAGATACAAGCAGAACGCGCAAGAGTGCAATTATAGCGAGCACACATCACCATCTAGTGGACAAATGTGGGAACGCAGATAAATTAATAGTTTTATATGATCAAACTGGGACCTTTTTTTAATTAATTACTGCCAAGAACCTTGGCATGGGCAAACTACGGCCAACGGGCCGGATGCGGCTGTTTGAATTTAATCCGGTCCGCCAAACTTGTCTAAAATATGTTATCAATTTATTTACATTGCATTATACTTCTGCCTTTTCCGTGCAATGCCCACATTTCCCCAATAGATGGCGTAGAAAAGGCTAAAATCATTTCAATATTTTATCCTTTTCGCATGACTTCTACGTTTCTCTTAGTTCTACTCCTGACCCCCACCCCCCCACCCCCCCTTAGCCAATAGATGGCGTAAAAAAGGCTAAAAGCATTTCAGTATTTTATCCTTTTTTCATGACTTCTACGTTTCGTTTCTCTTAGTTCTACTCCTGACCTCACCCCCTGTTGGAAGAATTGCATTTATTATCATTGTTTCATGCTGTACTGTCGCTTTAACAAATCACTTGCTTCCCATATTTACTCCAGTGTATTACTGTCGCTTTAACAAATTGCTTACTTCCCATCTTTTCCTTGTCACACCCCCATTCATACCCATTTACATATCCAGCTTCCTACCCCATATACTCACACTAAATCAAATGTTATGTTATCTGATACTTTTGTAAACTAAATAAAAGAGCAGGGGAAGGGTGCAGCAACTCGGAGTTGATGAGGAAGCAGCCAGAAGAGCAAGCTGCATTCTCCCCTTGCAAGAAAAAGATCCAGACGTCTTTGTGTTGTTACTTTGTCGTCACCTTTGTTAGAATAAACCTAACACCCCCACCCCCCCCTGTCAAATTTTAGGACCCATTGTGGTCAAAACATTTGCCCACCCCTGGCCCAGGTTCTAGACATGCAGGAGTAGCATTTTGTCATATTTTTGAAAGTAAACAATCAAACCTACCTACCAAACTGAAAGGTGGATCTTCTGTGTAAATATTGTAAACAGCTCTAGGTACATGTTTGTGATGCAGACGATCAGGGTTTTCTTACACGTAGGAGATGTGAAAGATCTCCCTCAGGGCTTCGTCACAACGATCGTTCATCTTCATCAGGTCGGCCGTGGTGAAGCTGTAGTTGTTTTTGTGCTTGGTCACCTGAGGTGGTACGAGTTCCAACGTTGTTATGTATATAGTGACAAGACAATATATTCAGGGCCGTCCCTATCCAAACTTGGGCCTTAGGCAACGTTTTCAAGTGCCTCCCCATCCACCAAAACCAACAATTAGACAATTTGTTACAGCGGTGAGCTGCAACAATTATGCAATTTGCAAATAACACTCACAAATGGGGCTCCACAAACGGGCCTAAGGCGCAGTGTGTGTTCTTTATATAGGGAGGGGCCGCCCTGTTTATATGGTAATTAAATATGGAGATAAAGTTAACTGTAGAGCAAATTAAGGGAAAAACCTATCCCTTTTTCTTCACAATTTATTTTAATAATAATAATTTTAAAAAAGATCCATCACCAGTGTTTTCATTTCAATGTTGTATTTGTGTGTGGAACGAACCTTGATGAACTCTGAAGGAAGTTTCCCCTCAGGAAAAGACAGGCCTTCAAGTTTCATTTGAATGAAGAAACTGCGCGTTGTGCTGAAGCTGGTTCTCACTGGTAATCCGTATTTTTCCCCTATCTGGTTCACCAGCCCTGTGTGAGAGTGTTACCACTAAATAAGACTTGAAGTACAATTTTATATTCACAGCTGCAGAAACACTTCATATCGGCAAACACCTGCAATGTCGTCCACGATCTCGGTGTAAGCCCTGCGGGCAATGTCGAGGAACTCGTTGACATTGGGGCGTACGGCGTAACACTTCTGGGTGCGCATGTTTAGACTCCCCTTAAGGTATGTTGTGTCGTCGTTGATTACTGTCTTGATCTGTTCCAGGATCACATCAAATCTGAGGAGGAAACGATGGGACGAGAAAAGAAGGAACTGTTTCAGTCAAGAGTTCTAAGGATGTTCCAAGAGTTTTTTTACTCACATCTTACACTGAAACCTTTTACCTGCTGTCGTCCAGTGAGGTGCTGTAAGCCTTTAACAGAGCTGTGCTGCAGTTTTTCAACACCATCTGCTCACACAGCACAAAGTAGCAGCTGATCATTTCCATTACAGCTACGCTGTTGTGCATAAGGTAGTAAAAATGTCTTTATATCTTTAAAATAAATGGTGTGTGTGTGTACATAAATACAGTGAATCACCATCTTACGATGCCATACCTATAGGGGGCTTGTTGGGGGGCACAGTTTTTCTATACAGACCTTAGGGGCCAGGGGCGCTCAAAAAAAAATTGAAATAAAAATCACATTTTTATCTGACGTTATTATTTGATGTTTATTTTGGAATCCATTTAGAGGTCGGATTAGATGTTTCAGCGGGTCAGATTAGGTCCACGGGCCACCAGTTGATGACGAAATGATGATTTCATGATGATGTTGCAATCTCCTATAAATGTATTTAAAAATGTCCTATTCCATCTTTCCATCATACGTTAAAACGGCAATATGAAGCAGACGATTACGTCATCATGTGGCCCCATATGTAGAAGACGACTTTGTTTACATATCACTTTTTTGGTATGTTGTTTTTTGGGAACCTTTTGCCCTTCATTATGGTTCCGTTGGTGAGTAGCAAAGATTCTTAGATACCGTATGTGAGTTCCAATTTCTCAGGTTGCACCATAATAATATCCATTTTCAGAACACAGACCCTCAACCTTGGCACCAGATCCAACGTGTGTTTGAGCTGAATGACATGAGTGATCTTTGCTTCAGCACCCTGGACCTGCACACAAACACAGACAGCACTGAGAAGTTAATATACGCCTTCAGAAATCCTGCCCCATTTTTTTAAAGCCACACAAAGAACTACAAATTCCACAGCGATGACACCATGCTCTACAATCATGTCTAATTTTATAAAATGGACATACTGTTTCCTGCTTAGGGACTTGGACAAGAACAGAGAGCAGCTGGTCAATGTCCAGGAAATTACCTATGGCTAAAGAATGCAACAGAACAGCTACGTGAAACACTGAGTCATGTACATATTATTGGCATGTACTCGATTAAAGACTTTTTTATGCTTGTTCCCAACCGTTTCTTAAGCCAAAGAAGAGCTCCTCGTCCTGCAGCAGTTCTTGTATGGCGTCCAGACGTATGTTGATGGTGTCAACGTCCACTAGAGGCTCCAGAATATTGGAGCGCAATCTTCTAGCGCCACCAGGTGTTTTTGTGTGGTTAAGTACTCCTAACAGAGTTTGATCGCTTCTGTTTAGAAACATGGAAAAAAAAAATCATCAATGATTACAAAGGGGAACAATATCAAAAGATATTAAATAGGGCTGGGTATGGCTAGGTTCCTTACGATACGATACTATCACAATATTTTGCAGACGATAAAGAGAATATCACAATACAGTAATTTTGTGATAATTAACATATTGCAATAAAATTAATCAACGATGCGCCAAGAAATCTATGACCGTGTCACAGAATTTATTGACTGCATATCGACTTTACATGTATTACATAATGGCTGTCAATCAATTTCACCTGTAAAATTATATGTAAAATTAGCAAAGCAGTCAAAGTTTTCATGGAATCACAATCGTAGTACTACAATACAAATAGGGTCCCACCAAATAAAGCGAGACGTTAAATGCTGGCTA
>NC_024307.1:5134528-5147102 GCF_000523025.1 Cynoglossus semilaevis | reverse complement strand
CCTCGTCTGTGCTGCTATGTAACATTACAAATTCAATAATGGTAAAGAATTCCACAAATATGCTAAATAGTCCAGTTGACTTTAACAGCAAGCTAACAGAGAACCGCCCCCTATTGAAATTGACGGATTTGCGCGCGGGCATCATCTGCGCATGTCAAAATCTTGTCAATTCTTTAGTAATGACAGAATCTGTAGTGACAGAAACCCTGAAATGTATAGTGCATGCTTTTACTGCGAAAACCGGATATTAAGTTCCTGTTTCCTGTTGTGGCCAACATGGCGGCTGATGCCAATGAGAGTAAATATCCAATGGCTACCGTAAAACCGTTTGAGCCAGAAACTGCATTGTGTTCCGATATAGTCTTTTTTAAAAGTACAACACGCAATGGGAGTTTATCTTTCCTTATTATATAGTTACCCATAATGTTAATTTGAGTTAATAAGTTAATGCATGGATAATTTAAAAATATTTGAATCAAATTGGCGTTTTAGAGAATAGAATAGAATCGAATGGAATAGTCTTTATTGTCATTGTAATGTGGATAGAACGAAATTTATTGAAATTTCATATTCAAACTTTAAATTGTTCAAATTTTGGATAAAGGGCTTTAGAACTTTAATACCAAAAAATGATGTAACAAAATAATAGTTTTAAATATAAAAAATAATATAGAAAATGCTGTTACATTTATTTATTAGAACAACTTTATTATCCTAGAATAATTTACACATACATACATACACTAACTTTTATGTAATAATGTCTGTGTCTTAATTCCAACAGCTCATGTAAATCTAACATCAAAAAGATTTGCAGCCACTGCTAAGAGTAAACATACAGGAAAACAATGCATTAATCAGTAGCGGATCCGTAGCAGCCAAGGTACTGAAATGTTTTGTATTGTCTTTCATATATATATATATATATACTAAATCATACTCCAATTTTAACATTTTATTTCTCCAATTTCCAAAGGGGGGGAGATGTGTATATATATATATATCGAGACGACCCCAAAAAAACCCCAAAAACAAAACAAAACAAAACAACTCTTGCAACCCACCTAAGGGTCACGACCCAGTGTGTGGGTAACAATGTTCTATAACATCTGTACTCACTCACTCCAAAAAAAAAAAAAAGAATTAAATGAGTCACTCACCTGTTCAAAAACACATAGTGGACTAGATTTTCAAAAACACTACTACATTTTTACTACTTTTGGGCCAATTATCACAATTCAACTTTGTATGTAACTTCAAATCCTGTATTTGTGGTGTTCATGTACGTCTGATATTACTTCTTTAGATTAACTCATTCTTTTCAGTAACGTTAAACAACTTAACACAATCTGGCCTAAAATCTAGAAATTGTTTGGCATATTTCTTGTTATTTTGGTAAAACCTACAGTAGGCTACATTTGTTTATTTTGACAAACATTAGCAGTTTTGCTAAATGTTACAGCTAAAATACACAGTAGGAGGTAGCAACTAACAACTGGCGGTCCACAGGATAAATCTGGCCCAATAAATCGCCTAACCCAGCCCATGACTGGATTTCAAATGTGTGAGGATTGAAAAGAAATTATAGTGTGGTCCCCACTATTTAAGGCTAAAAATACTCTCAATTTTGTAATAAAAATAACAGATTGATCAACAATAAATATCAAATTATTTTTATTTTATATACCAAGGTATCGGTTTAATAAAAATAAACTTATTAGATCAAAAACGTAAAATCACCAGTTTAACAAACAAACATTGTATTTGCATGTTACTTCATTACAGACATTAAGGTACAACAATGGCAGTTCAATCAGACCTCATCTGATCAATTCCTGAAATGACATCGTTTGAATATTCAAATAAGGCTCACTGCTGCCCCTCAGTGTTAGGGTAAAAGTAGTGCAGCAAAGAAGTCAACACAGGACTCAGGACAGATTTACCAAGCATCCCTTTTTATTAACATCACCGTTAAAAAAGAACATAATCTTCCTCTGTTAATGAACTTATAGCAATAACACAGCGAGTGTTGATTACAGATGGTACGGGACACTTTCTCCCGTAATATTTGCTTTAGGATTTAAAAACCTTGACTATATCGATTTAGACATTTCCTTCTATAACCAGGGTCCCACAGCCCACACTCCTGTAGCTGCAGTAAAAGGTCAGACTACATCGCCCTAGTCAGTCACGTAGTGACCCGTCTGATACGCCGAGACCCTCACCCAACTCCTTCTCCCAACCAATTCTGAACTGAGGTTTGCATGGAATCTGTGACGGACGTACAGGCTGTGATGGTTTTTCCGATTCTGATTTCAGTAGGCAAACGGTTGAACAACAACGTGTGATTCAGCAGGTCCTAACGAAACATTTAAACAATACACACCTTAAAGAGACTCAAGAGTTTTGTTAAGTTAAATGGTAACTTGAGACAAGTAGGAAATAAAATGGCTGCAGGATTCAAAGGAGTTCATGGAAAAAATGACAGTTGTTTCAAACAGGAATGGTTGTCATACAGTGTAAATTATGCTGGATGTCATTTCATGTTACGGACAAAATAAAATAAAGATAAAATATTGACTGGCTGTGGTGTTATAGAGGAATGTGGTGGGAGAAGAGCTGTGTTTGTGTGTGTGTGTTTTGATACAGTGCGAAGAGTGTTTGGAATTAAACACTGCTGCTCCCTGATGACCAGCAGTGAGTGGGTTCGCTGCCAGTGCCGGGGCCAAGAGTCAGTTAGAGGCTGCTTGCAGTACCGCTGAGTGGACAGAAGCACAGAGAAGGGTGGTGGCTTGGAGTGATGGTAGGGTGTGAAGGTTGGAGGTGATAAGACCAGGAGTCAGAGTTGGTCTCTGGTGTGCAGTCATGTTGGCTGCATGGTGGTGGTGGTGGTGGTGGGGGGACGGGGGGGGCAGGGGGTTGTCTCCTCCTCTCACTATACTGTAGGTAGATCTTTTTCAGCCTCCTGCAAGAATAACAATAAAAGAGTATTCAGACCGAGTCAAGATCTCACCCTAAAATACTGCTTATTGAAGTGGTAAACGCGTCCATCACTACCATTTCCTGTCTTACCATTTCCTGTCTTACCATTTCCTGTCGCTTGTTGAGTTGACGACTGACGCCTTGTAGCAGCTCCTGCAGTTCCCTGACTGTTTGGTTCAGTCCTTCAGTCATCTTCTCCTTCCTGTCCAACTCCTCCTGTCAGATAAGGAGAGCCTGTTAAACCTCAGTCATACTGACGGAGCTTCTTTGCTGTGCGTTACTCCCTGGTCATGTGACACTCTTACACAGACTGGATTTATAATATTTAAAATTTATAATAATTAAAAAGCCAAAGTAGTAAATTGAGCTCTTTTTTTTTTTTTTTACATTTGATTTCATAGCATCAGTGTCGCTGTAGTACATATGTCAGGCCTGTAGGTGACACTGTGCCACACCAACTCTAACATACTAACACCTGAAAAATGGTGTAAATGGTCCGATTAAACCTTTACTGCTCAACATGGAGCTGCAAAGTGGAATTATTAGCGTTAGCACACCAAGTTAGCCCAATTAGCCTCTCTAGCAGTCAGAAGCTGATCTTCTCTGAAGAAAAGCAGCACCAGGCAGAGCAGACACTGGGCGTCTGATCAGCAGTTTTCCCCAATTGTAATCACTATTCAATGTGCTTTAATGTCAGTAGACACTGGGCGTCTGATCAGCAGTTTTCACCAATTGTAATCACTATTCAATGTCAGTTGGAAAAAAAGTACATTACTATTTGTACTCACAAAATACAACTTTTTCCAAAACCCCAAACGCCCCAGATTCTCACCCTCTGTGAAGACAGGCTGCCGTTCTCTATCAGATCATCAGCGTTGTCCGTCACGTTTGAAAGCTCTCCCTGAATCAGATCTAGAGACTGCTGGGCCTGTGAAAGGAACCAAAACATTTGACTTAACAACCAGTGTGGTCTGAAGTTAACTGTTATTATTTGACATTTGAAAATAAATAAAATAAAAATAAATCAAATTCACCTTGTACAAATCACCGGCCACCTGCTGTCTCTCACACTCCTCCGCCTCCAGTTTGGACAAAGTCTCTGTGAGCTGGGTTTTCAGCTGCAGTGTAAAAGGAAGGTTAGAGTAGCACCGTGGCCTTCTGTGACACTCACAGAAGCCATCGTCAATGCAAATGAACCCCCATTCAAAACACCGTCTGCCCGACTGACAATGAAGCTCTAGATAGTTATTTCAATATTCAAACCTTGGCTGTTTTTGAACCAAACATATAAAGTATAGAGTGAGTGCTGGTGTGGGCATGTCACGTCAGGTGCTGATAAGAAGATGATTAACAATCCAGGAAGTCCAGACTGAAGCCGACGTGACACAGCATGACACACCCCGCTGCAGCACATGTGGTTTATGACACGTCACAACGAGTTTGTACAGGTGGGAAGAGTTAGCACAGCTGCAGCCAATTTTTGAAATTGTTTTTTAACGACTCATAATTTAATTGGAATACAATCAAGACGTCGCTTGATGTTTGAAAATGAGCTTCCAGGAAGGCGCTTTAGTTTGAAGCTAATTGTCAAACATGTCACTGCAGAACATTACAGCAGATCTGGATGTTATGTAACTGATCGATGATGACATTGACACAATGGAAGGACAAGAGAGATAAACGACAGCGGGGGGTCGGGGGGGCACTAAGCTAAGCTAAACAGTGTTGTAGCCCAACAGCAGCAGCAGTCGACTAATGAGCTGTAGCTGTAGATGAGAGTGAAACGGAAAAGGTTAGTGTGAAAAAAAAAAAAGTGCTAATTCTCGTTAGTCTCACCAAGTGCACACGTGACTCATCACCCACAGACTCCTGTTATTACTTCACTTATTAAAGGTTATAGAGCAAGGGTCTCAAACTCCTGGCTCAGGGGCCACTTCCTGCCCGTGAACCTTTTACATCCGTGCGTCACTAGATGTCGATAAAAATCAAATATTGCCCTAGAGGTAGATTTTTTTTTATTGATTAAATTGTTTGTGGTTCCAAAGTGTGATAATGTGTTAGCGGTTATCACGCCTGCCTCACATACAGAGGGTCCTGGGTTCAAGCCCCAGCAGAACCACATACTTAATGGCACCTCTTGTGGCAGCCTGTGTATGTTGAAAAAAAAATGCCAAGGAGAATTAATTTTGTTTTAGTTGATATTGTTGTATTACACAACATTTATATACATTTTCTTTATGAGCATCAAACACCGGTGGTCCTTTCATGAATAATAATGGCGGCAGCAGTGGCCCTGAGCTCATTTGAGTTTGAGACCCCGGTTATAGAGGATGACCCACACAGAAGCCACCGCTCCCCTCACCGCGGTCAGTGAAAAAAGTGCTGAGTGAAAAATACAGGAGCTCTAGATCTAAAGGGAGAGCAACTCTTACCAAACTCAGCTCCTCATTCTGCCTGGTGGCCTCTGTATATGAGCCATCAAGTCTGGTCTGCAATTCAGTCAACAGATCTTTGAGCTGAAAAGTTTGAGATGCTGGGTTTTAATGGGAGAGTCTGTAGATGGCAGTCTAGGACAGCACTACGAGATCACGCTCCACAACGTCGAACCATCGTGTGTTCAAGGCCCTGAGACGGCCTCCGCAGCAGGAAGCACAAAAATACATAATGTATTGTTGTTGTTTGTTTGTTTTTTTTCTAATAAAATAAATGTCTTGACAATGAACCGTTGAGCACTTGGTACCAAACTGCTGGGAATTTCCCCAAATCAAACACTCATTATATGTAATCAGAATAAGCTAAGGTCAACACGTCAACACTCCGTAGCAACCAGTTCAACAGGATCGACTGAAAGTTCAAGTGCATTCAAATTAGTCTAAAGTAAACCTTGGAGAACAGAACATTCTTCAAACAATGATCTTTGTAAGAAGATATTGTAGCTCGGTAGGTAGTACAGGTTGGGGTTGTGGGACAGATTCCCTGACTTGGTCGTTTATATGTTCATGAAGTATTTGTGAAACAACTTTTTGCTGCGGTACTGAACGCTGGCAGGAGCAGCATGAGTGACTCCACTTCTTAGTGGTTGTGTCCTAATAATTTGTGAGTCTAATGATTATAGGCTAACCCTTGTTTAGCAAATGTTGAAATAGGTTAAGAATGTCGTCACAGAACCGGTCAGTAGAGGGAAACACCTGAGCTCCACCCTGTAATGATGTCTCTTATTATCAGGGTTGGAAAGTTGCATAAATCTGGAAGTGTACTGTATGCATCCAAATTAATAATGATAATAAATAGTGTAATTACTTGGTAGTACAGAGTATGGCTACGTATTGGCAAGTACATTTCGATACAATACTATTATAATATTTTGCACACGATTTTGCAAAAAAACGTCATATTGCGATACATTTCATCCACGATACATCACGATATTGGTGTCATTCAACGTGATTTTTGTACTCCATAACATCACGCCATAATAATCAGAGGACTGGGTCGGACAAAAACACAAAAACGAACATGCACATAATCAGAGGACTGGGTCGGACAAAAACGAACATGCACGTGAACATGCATCCGACCAATGACACAGCTCATCCCTTGACCACAGAGGAATAATGTGATGACAGAGGGTGATGAATCACAAAAGCTGAACATGTCTGTTTTTTTTTCTCACCTCTCTTACTTCCGTCACATAGATGGCGCTCTCACGCTCTGCCCTCTCCAACTCAGATTCCAAATGCTGCTTTTCACTTCTCAGCTGAAGGAAATAAACACGTTTAATAACAGAGGTGTTAGAGAAGGATTTCAAAGATATTCTAAGAGTGTTTGATGTGGTCTTTAAGAGGACTGACATTTTCCAACTCTGCTCCATCAGATAATCTTTCAATCTCCTGCTCCAGAACAACCACTTTCTGGCTCATCTGTGGGCAGAGAAACAGAATCAGCATTTACACTTCACCTCAGACGGAGGTCCAGCCCATGGTTCCTACATACATCTCTCAGTTCTCCCTGGGCCACCTCCAGCTTCACCCTCCAGCGAGACTCCTCCTCCTCCACACTGCTCTGAAGGCGCTGCAGGATGCCCTCCTATGGATGAAGCAGGCATAGCAGCCATGGACATGTGAGCAACACAGCAACCTGAGGGTGAACATGAACCCAAAACAACATGGTCTCACCGTCTCTGCCAAAACTCTCTTGTACGTCTCACAGTCTTTCTGTAGGATCCTTTGTGTTTCTTCAGCATCCTTCAGCTTCTTCTCCAGCCCCTGGTGGTGGAGTAGAGTTTCTTAAATTACCAAGAGTTTAAAAAAACAAACCAACAGTAGAATGGTGCTGTCTTGGACTTTATTTCTTGTTCTCTTCCTACCACGGAGTCCCCTGATGCAGGGTTGGGCTGTGGAACTGCAGTTTCAGCTGCTGCCTTCTCAAACGCTTCGAGCCACTCCTGATGGTTCTGTGAGGAAGGGGGAAAAAAGAAGAAGAGACGTGTCGTCAGGTGGACAGGAGGACAAAGAAAAAGACTTTGTGTTTTTACTGGCCAACGTTGTTCTCTTTGTCTGAAATAATTCCGAAAAATCACATTTTTGTCTAACAGAATGTAAAGAGTTTAGTTATTTAAGTTTCAGTTGTTCTTTTTTCAGTTGTGTTTATAGTTGAGACCACATGAAAGTTTCCCTTTGATTACCAGTCCTAGGCCAGACTGGACAGTGTGGTGGACCGGATTTGGCCTGCGGGCCGCCAATTGATGATCACTTCTTTACACAATACTGTTATGAAGTCAAGATAAAGACTGAAGTGAATCACAAAATCTAAGACTTTAGGTTTTATTGCAGTGGTGCACAAAGTGGGGGGCGGGCCCCCATTAGAAGTTTTTTTTTAATTTATGCTAGGAAAAAAAATTAATTTGTGATTTAATTTCCTCTCTATGATATGGTAGGATTATAGCATCAAAACAGTCCTATCTAGAATGACACGTTGTAGAAAAGGTTTTTTTAAAGAATACAACAGAATCCCTTACCTGTTCAGTGGGCAGAGGCACACAAGGCAGGAGTCTGTGCAAAACATCTCGACACTCAGATTTGGACATTTCCAGTGCTGTCTGGTTCTCCTACAAGGAGATGGGGCGAGGGCCAAAAAAAAAAAAAAAGAAAAAAAAAAGGGAGAGATGAAACATTGAAAAACCCAAAGTTACTCTGGAGATGAGGTTCAGCGGTCATGTGACCCCAACCCTTTGCCTTTATTCTAGATAATCACGTCAATCCTTCATGCAAAAATCAAAAGCAAATCAAACATCTGCCACAGCAGAGTAGCAACATGCAGTGTCACACTGAGGCCTACAGGGAGACGTTCTGCCAGGCACGAGACGGCTGGCACTTCGCACCGTTCACACTGACACCGAGTCACGAGGCAGCTGTGACGAGTGTGGAGCCGAGTGCAACCGAGCAGCGTGCACCAACCGTGCGTGACAGCTGCTGTGGAACAGCCCGGCTCAGCTCAGAGGAGGTGATTTCTACTGTACTCCTGTAGCACGGGAGCAGCTGCTCCACTCATAGTTCGGCACGTAGCCTTCCCTCTTAATGGGGGAGGAAGGCAAAAATACACACACGTCACTGCAATGCTTAACAGAAGAGCTATCTGACAGCTAACTCTACATGGACAAACCTGTGGTTTTAACAACATTTAGTTTCAGATGTGAAGACAGAGCATTGAGAAACCGATGCATTTAAGCTATGAATCACTGCACATCCTTCCAAGGGACTGCTTTTAGATCAAAGGTAGATCAACAGGTTTTAAATTGATTTTTCATTAACGTGTATTAATTGCGGAGTTGATGCCACACAGCAGTATGAAATGAGTCACATGGCACACACAGGAAGTTGTAAAAGGAGATCCATTAATCTCTCTAGGGCTGGGCGATTCGACTTAAGTACATTTCCTTTCTCCTCCTCACTCCTAGGCTATCGATGAAAAGCTAACAACATTGCAAAAAAAAAAAGTTTCCTGAACTGTTGACTTAAGCGGTTGCAGCATCCAGTTGAGTAACGGTAAGAAAAAAAAAGTGCTTTAATTTGTGCAATCATGTTAGTACTGAGGAAGTGAAAAAATCTTCACCATATTATAGTTTATGGCAGTGGTTCCCAACCTTTTGTCTTGTGACCCATTTCGACATCACACATTTTTTGACGACCTCAGACATTTTTTTCCCCTCCTAGAATTTGTTTTGATTATATTTGTTATACCTTTAAAGCTAACCACACCCACCAACCACACTATCACTGGTTGCTCTCCTCTGTCCTGCCCTTCCACATTTCAAATGAAATTCTCATGAATTCAGTGTCGACTAAAAAAAGCTCATATTTCCTGCTGTGACATTTACACTGCCACATGGCACAGCCCCGAGTTTAAGCCAAAAATCACTGTAAGGCGTCAACGCTCATTTCTAAGCCATCAGTTGGTTATTTTGTTTGGCTGAAAGCTGTCACATTCAGAAACTCAACAAAACAACATTACATTATAAGAGTCTAGATTAGAGCTGAATGAAGGGCGAAAAAAAAAAACAGAAGGACAAGAGAGGGGCGAGAGAGCGAGGGAGGGAGTGGTGAATGAGCATTCAGCTTGACGTGGTTATGGACAAGGTTGATAAACTAAATCTCATGAAGTCAATGAGGGAAAAAAAAATATTGGGGGGGGGGGTGCATCAGATTAGAACCAGAGTGAAGCAGACTGAGGTGGGGAGTCGAACCTTGACAACTTTGAGTTTCCCTTGAAGCTTGGACTCGGTGGATGACAGAGCTTCCATTGCACTCCAGTTTTTCTTCCGTAGCTCCTGTTTTGGTCAGTTTCAGAGAGATACTACTTTTAGTTCAGCCTCGAGGGGAGGGGGATAGACATGAGACCAGTAGAGCAAAAAAAACCAAAAAAACAAACGAAATGTTTTGTTTTGTTTTGTAGCTCATAAAAGAACTACAATCTGTTTTTCACCCATACTCCATATGCTGATAAGTCCCAGTCTCACGCCTCGAGCCCGACGCTGTGAGCGGTGGACGTGCGAGTGAGGATACTCGGTCCATGTTGTTATCTTTTAACAGCTACTGCGCCTCTTTCCACAATAAGGAGAAGTTCCTAATGCTCTGAATCACCACAAGCACAGACCAGCCTGCTGAAACAGTCATGGCCTACGGCAAGCGTAACAAGAGTAGGCTGGAAGCCCTGTTATGCAACGCTCAGCTTTTACACCATCCAAATCAAAATAGACATCTGATGTATGAAGTCAGGCTGCAGGGGCAGCAGAACATGTCTGCACTTTGGTTTAATAGATCTGCTCAAAAATAACGCCAAGCAAAGCGGGTGAGGCTACAGTGGCAGAGGACGAGGGGGAGTAGGGATGCAGTAAATAGTGCAGGGTGTTGTTTTTGGGGAGGGGGTGCAAGGGGTTACTACATAAAAAAAAAAAAAGCCAGTGATGAAACCTCACAAAAACAAGACCAGAGCAGACAGTTGGTAAATGTCGGTCGAGAGGACAAGTGTTGAGAAAAACCTACGTCGTTCTTCTCCCTCTGATGCTCCACTGAGTCTCTGAGCTCCGTCACTTCAGCCTGCAGCTCCATCAGCTGCTGGTCCTTCTCGGACAACCTGTTAGATACACATCAACATGTTGATTAAAGATATGTCATAAACAGCCATTTTGAACATGTAAATGTCTGTATGAATCAGTTTAGTTTACTTACGCTGCAAGAAGATCTGGGCTAGGTTCTGGTGTACGAGACAGCTGAATAAACAAAAAAAGAAAAAAAATGTGTTAACAATAAATTTAAATCTAAAAGTATTTTTTTAGTAGTCTAAATAATTAAATAAAATTCTGACCCAAAAAAAAACAAAACTCTTTCTTCACCTGTTCCATCTTCTCGTTCACCTCCTTGGTCCGTACTTCCAGCTCAGTCTGCAGAGCCTGGATTGCCTGGTCCTTCTCTGCAAGTCTGTGGGTGAAGATGTATTCGTCATTATCAACCCATCTGTGGGTGAAGATGTATTCGTCATTAACCCAAAGTGTCGGGATCACACTGCAGGACAACACGGTGACATGTTGTATTCACTCACTGAGCCTGGAGTTCCTGGAGGTGAGAAGCAGAAATGCTGGGCTCCTCTGGCATCGCCTTCTGTCTCAGCTGCTCCATGTCTGCCTGCAGGGCGGCCAACTGTTGCTCCAGAGACTGCCACGACAAAAAGTGCTTCAGGCAAGAGTCGACTCCAGCACAGAAGGACTTGAAGAATCTGTGGTTTGCTGATTCTCTCGTGTTCAAAAGAGAAAAGCTCTCACCTCCACCGTCTGGTCTCTGGCCGTGATGTTGCCTTGTGCTGCCTGTAGACTCTCCTCCACTGACTTTAGATGAACATCTTTCTCTTGGATCCTGCAAATGGCGAGTGATAGGGATTATATTAAAACCCACCAATATAGTAACAAGGAATTAGAAGATTTACTAAAAAAAAAACAAAACATTAATATCATGACAAATTAAAAACTAGGATTGCACAATGTTATTGGAACAGATATTTTATTGTTTGCTTTTTTTTTTTAACTAGAGCTGCCCATTAGTGGTGGGCATATTGATCCAAAATATCAATAATATTGGTGTAAACATAGGTATCGACATTGAGTGATACTGGTTTCAGATTCTTCAAAAAGAAACATTCTATTATTATTATTTTATTGTGTAGTATTGTCTTTCTCGCACTCTGTGTTGTATAATCGATTCCATTATTATAATCTTATATATGTACATATATACATGAATACAAATATATACTTATATTCACATGTATCTTGTGATTTGCAGTTATGTATCTGTTCTGCTTTCTTGCACTTATTTTTATATTTATTGATTGTGTGTGTTGAGACATGTTTTTTTGTCATTTTTTTTTCTCACCTGTTAGTGATTTCTGATCAGTTAAGAGTTCAACATCACTCACATATTTTCTCTACATTTAAAAATGCGATGACAGTTTGACTCACTTGATCTGCAGTTCTTCCACTAACGACTCTGTCGATGCCTGGGTTTTAGACAAAACAGAATATAAAATAAGTACAGACCATAAAAACGTTCACGATGAGTGAAATCCATTCGGTCCAAACTCACCTGTTCTGCTGCTTTTATTTTAAGTCTCTCCATTTCTTCTTTCAGTGTTTCATTCTCATTTATTGCAATCTGTAAAATCAGGAAATAATGATTTTTTTTTTTTTTAAAATTTCCCTATCAGAGATTGTGATTACAAGGCAGACAGGCAAATTCACAGTCACCAAAGGACTGGGATCTGATGTCAGGCTGATGTGGCTCACACACACCTTCAGCTGTTCGTCCTTGTTGGCCATTTCAATCAACCCCTTCTCCAGCAGGTCCTCCACAGTTTTTATGCTCTCCTCCTTTTCCCTGACACTGGCAGGGACACAGAGACTCATCAGTCACCATAAAACACAACGTCACTATTTTGTTGTTTTCTTCTTTTTTCCACTTTTAAACACCCACCTTTTCTGGCACTGGTTCAAGGCCAACTGAGAGGCAGTCTATGGAGAGAGAGAGATAGAGAGAGAGAGAGA
>NC_024307.1:5132246-5134492 GCF_000523025.1 Cynoglossus semilaevis | reverse complement strand
AGAGAAAGAGAAAGAGAAAGAGAGAGAGTTGAGGTTAAAATAAAGACAGGGTGTGTGTGTGTGTGTGTGTGTGTGTGTGAGAACTGATAAAGGATCCAACGGTGATAAGTTCAGAGCTCTAACCTGATCAGTAATCTGTGCCCGCAGATTCTGGATCTCTGCCTTCAGAGACATGTTGTCGTTGTGCAAAGCCTGTGAAGCAGAGAAGTCATTTATTCACTCAAAACAGCAAATTGAAGTGAGTCAGACATTTGTCAAAGCACTGAATAAATGATATCCTGTTGGCGGCGTTGAATGCTCTGCGTCGTCTTTTATCTTCCTGATTTAAATCCGTCAACTGTCTCAGCACTTTGTTGGAACATTTACAACATACCAGAGGACATGTGAACCCCATGCAACGTGTCAGTGATGGAATGTCTATATGAAGCAGTGAGTGAGACCAACACCTGCATGTCTGTTTCTCGACTGGCCCCGCTGCTCCTCTCGGCGTTCAGGGAATCCTCGAGACTCTTTCTCTGCAGCTCCTTCTCAGACAGTCTGCACCGAGAAGGAAATGAATTAAAAGGGAATTTATTAAAAAAAAAAAAAAACAGTAAAGACAACAGCTTTGTCTAATGGAGAAAAGACTCTTCTCTACTAACAGTTTCTGAAGCTCTTCAATGTGGGAGAGGTGTGCTGCCTGTAAACGTAGAAAAGAGATCTCATTAGCCTAGATAGGTACTGTTCTTAAAATCAATACGGCTCTTCAAGGTTGACCCACATACCTGTGATGAGATCTGGGCTTGCAGACTGTCATTCTGGACTTTCAGTGTCTCGGCCTGCACCTGAAGACTGCTGTTTTCATTCATCAGCTCCTGTTAGAAACAGATGTTGACGAATGATGAATCAACTCTTAAAAATTCATTTTACCACACGCGACTTACTTAAAAAATGGATTTAAAGTTCAAGTTCAAATATAACACACTGGTTCAGGGCTCCGACGACTCACCTGGACCTGGGTCTGTAGGGACTCGTCGGGGACACTATGCTGCGACATCTCCATCAGCTCCATCACTTTCTGCTCCAGCCTCTCCTTGGAGACCATGGCTTCGGTCAGGCTGCCGTGCAGGGT
This sequence comes from Cynoglossus semilaevis, assembly GCF_000523025.1. Taxonomy (NCBI): domain Eukaryota; kingdom Metazoa; phylum Chordata; class Actinopteri; order Pleuronectiformes; family Cynoglossidae; genus Cynoglossus; species Cynoglossus semilaevis. The sequence goes on along the minus strand of NC_024307.1, from coordinate 5,133,381 downwards.
CTGGAACTCCTTGTTCTTGTTGTTCATTTCCGTCTCGATGGCCAGCAGCTGACTGTGAAGCTCTGGAAACGCAGGTGTGGAAGACACCGGATTAAAGCCAATGTTGATTTTATTTTCAGACTGATTTCAATCGTCACATGTTCGACACCTTGGTTAGAGGCCTGAAGCTTCTCTCTCTCTGCGTTAACGTTGTGGAAAAAGTTCTGCAGTTCTTCCCAGCGTCTCTTGGCATCCTGCAGCTGAGCCTTGAGGTCAGGAAACATTTGGAATTACACACTGGTAACATAGACTAGTACGTTAAACATACGAAATCACACTGTTCTGTCAACTTTTTCCTCTTGGTGGCACAGAGGAGGATTATGACACATGGGGTGTCGATATGTTTTTCACAGAAGACCAGATCTGAAGATGTCAACGTTTGTGAGGACCAACTATTTTTGAAGCATAGAAAATAAATGCAAATTAAATATTTTCTGGATTTTTTTTTGCAAATGTCAATTTTTAATTTCATCACATGGATGACAAATCTAAACAGGTCTTACTAAAATCACTAACATCTAAAGACCATAAAAAAAGTCAAATCTGTCTGAGAAAAAAAAAATCTAAGAAACTGAAAGTAGCTGAAGCGTGTGTTGACGGACAAAACAATATGTTTTATTTATGTGCAGCTACTGGCCCCTGGGCTGGACTTTGGGCATTCAAGCTTTAGAACAGGGGGGTATCAATCACCCATACCCCCACTTGAGGTATCAATGAGGCCGACTTAATGAATTTTGAAAAGAAAAAAATGAACAAACACTTTATGTTCAGGAAATGTTTTGTAAAATTATATTTCATTAAATATAAAGATTTATCTGAAGTACCTTTTTTGCATAAAAACAAAGGGGAAAAAGACAAACCTTTTGTTATTTATATGCAATTATTATGATTGCACTGGTCTGGCCTGCTTGACATCTAATTAGGTTGTATGCAGCCCCTGAAGCAAAATGAGTTTGAAACCCCTGCTCTAGAGGAATTAGTCGTGACTTAATGAGTAAATGCTAAAAATGCTGAGCCTGCTGTGTGTCTAGCCATCAACTTTGACGGCGGTCACAGAAAGACAGGAAGCCAGATCTGGTCGTCTAGCAGGAAAGCG
>NC_024307.1:5123042-5132213 GCF_000523025.1 Cynoglossus semilaevis | reverse complement strand
CCCAAAGCCAACTCAATCCTCTGAGGCTTCGTTTCACACAAGCCTTCCCAGGATTTCCAACACACCCTCCACCCCTTTTTCCTACTAAAACGACCACACCCTCCCGTCAGAATCAACACTGTGAAACATGCCCAGGTTTCGCAGCGTCTTTACATTTTTCTCAGCTGCACAAACCGAAGTGAGAGACTAAATCAACACGCAGTACATCTGGAGTTCTCGTACCTCCAGCTGGGACACGTTCTGCTTGTAGCTGATCTCCAGTGACTTCCTCTGGTGCTCCTCCTGCTGCAGTTTGCTCTTGTTGTCCGTCAGCTCCTTCATAAGACCGCCGTACTCGGAACGAAGCTTGTTCAGCTCGGCTGAATTCCTATCATGCATCACACCACGTAGAGAACGTTAGTACGCCAACAGATGTTGAGGCTTCATGGAGAGACATTGAATGAAGTAGAATGATGATGTTATTACAATAAAATGCTTGGCTAAGAAATATGAGCTGGAATTCCCAAAAATAATCATTTCCAGTAAAGTTTTTAATAAGAAAACAACAACTTTATCTTAGAAATGTATTTTTACTTTTATATAAATCTTAAAGGACTTTCAGCATTTTCACTCACCAAATGACCAAACACTCACCAAACACTCAGCAAATCTCGTTAAACATGAACTAATTAAGGAATTGATACCTGCTACATAACAGATATGATTCACCACTGAGTCATTTTCTTTTCTTAATCATTAGGAAACTGAAAATGATACTTGTCAAGAGTTTTGCATCTTAGTTCTGTATAAAAGACTTGAGCTGCTCAACGGTCCCTGGTCACTTGTCATGTTGTTATTATTCAAGTCTTCAGACATGTTTAATTGAATACGAACAATGTTTGGTTGGATGTAGAACATTTGGACAAAATAATATAACTAAAATGTACAAGATTGAAGCTCAAAGAAAATCTGGCACATTTGATGTCAATCCTTATCATACCTTGTACCAGTGTTTGGAGGCCCGGATTAGAAAGACCAGTGGGCCGAATCTGGCCCGTGGGCCATAGTTTACCCATGTCTAGTGTAAAATCTGGTATCCTTTTTTTTTTTTTTTTTTGCAGGACAGGTCATTGTAAAGTGAACTGCCAACGCTTCTAGACACCTCTCTTGTAGACGCACAAGTGGTGCATTGTGGGATGCATGTTGCTAGGCTACAGAGTGTGTTCCATTCTTGCTCTTTACTTTCTTTACTTGCCAATTGTGATTCTCACAGTCCCTCTTCACCTTTCAAAAATAACCACAGACAGGACCATTGTGAGGTTGTGCCCCTTGTGGCCTGCAGGCTACATGAACAGCCCAGTAGGACTGTGTTTAATCCAAAGGGGCGTTTGTTCCTTTTCTTTTACTAAAATTAAAGCAAATTTCCAAACAATACATTTTTGTTTAATTTTTTCCCCTCTATGTCGTAGGTTTGTTGATAAAAGTCTAGGAGATATGTGTGTTTTGAACACTGACTTGCTCTCCATCTGGTTGGTGGCAGAGCTGACAGCGTCCCTCAGGATGCCGTTCTCCTGCTGCAGTCTGCCGAGCTGACTTTCCAACTGCTCCCTGGCCTGCTGAAACTGCAAACACAATCGGCTTCAGTATTGTGAAAAAACCACGAGATGGTCATTATTTTTTACCCCATGCAAAAAAACAAACAAACAAACAAAAAAAAAAACATGACCTCACCTTCATCTGCATGGTCTGGAGCTCCTGGTAGCTGCCTTGTGCTTTGGCCTGCATGCTCCCCAGGTCTTTCTCCATGGCTACACGCTGCTCCCTCATCAAGGCCTCCACACGTCCTGTCTTTTGCTTCTCTGCTTGAAGCTCCTGCAGCAAAAAAACAATGGGAAACACAACAACATTGTTGTATCAAATGAAAGGCTCTGTGAGATCATGAAAGTACGGTGTGTTTCATGAGCTAAATCGAAGGAATGTAGACCTGGCTCAGCTGTTTAACTTTGTCCTTGGCAATGGAGGCTTCCTCCTGAAGAGTTGTAAAGAGCCGTTCTCTTTCTTGGGCAGCTGGGTCGGGCTTGGCCGCAGACTGGTGTTGAGAAACAAAAATCAATTTTTCATTGTTTCAGTTTCATGTCCAGTGGAGAAAAAAAAGCCTCTGTTTTTACAAATGCTTTTATTCATGGATAATAAATGAATAAGAATGTGATTCGACATGGGGTACCTGTGGTTTTTATTCACAATTAGTTGTTATTGTAATTAATCATAATTAATTATGACTGATAGTTTAGTCTTCAGTGATTGTCTTCACCAGTAATAATCGATCGACATTTTACATTTAACAATTATGTCAGTCAGCTTGTTAGCCTAAAAAGTCCTGGAGTTTGCAATGGTATTTTAAGCTGGAGATGCTTTCGTGAAACTAAACCCCCACCCACACTGCATGCTGCGTGCTGAGAGAAAAATAATAAATACATTGAGTTGGAAATCACTGGGAATACTGTGTCCTTCAGTCTCTCCACACAGTAACATTGTTATTCTGATAATTCTCACATGTTAAGCTGCTGATTTTGACAACCTTACTTTAATTATAATAATCAACTCTTTGCCTCTTACTTTTTGCCAGGCATCCGGGGCTTTAGGACTCTTCTCTCTCAGCAGGGCGAACACACTGACAGCCTCAGCTTCAGACAGAGCCAGGTTGGACAGACCAGACAGCAGTTCCTTCAGCTTCACCTCTGTGTTCTCTGTCAAAACAAACAAACAAAAAGAAAAAAGAGAGTTTTATTTTTGTAAAACCGATTACACGACAGTAAGAAGAACCATGAAGTATATTTGACTTGCTTTTCTCTGTCTTACCCTTGTCAGTTACATTTTTCTGTTTTTTCCCTGATCCTTTGGTTGGGACGTCATTATTCTGAGTTGCCTGGTGGTTGACAGACGGGGCAGAGTCGGCCACAACGGGGGCTTCCTCCACTGCATTTGATAAAAAAAATTTAAAAAAAACTGGTTAATTACAAAGTGATTGATAAGTTCAGGCCTAATTTTAAGTAAAAGGAAATGAAAAAAAAAAAAAAAACAAGAAATAACTTTGGAACACAACTGACACACCCAGCTGCAGAGATCTGTGTGTGTGCTCAGGATTCACACTGGGTTATGATGACGCACATATATTTGCACTATTAAAAGAGTCTAATTGGGAATGTGGGACACTTGGCTCTTTACCAGATTCTGAGTTCTTCTTCTTGGCTGAGTTCTTCTTCTTGCCAGTAGAAGCAGGTGGAGCTGCACCATCCAGAACTTTGGTTTCAGCTACGATGATGGGCACCTCTTTCTTCACTGGTGCTGGAGTCTGCTCTGCTTTAGTCTCTTGCTGCTGGTTATCCACTAAGAAAAAAACAAAAAAAGGGGTGACATAGTCTCAGAGTTTGACTTTAAAAAAATAAGACCCCACTTTGGCTGAGATATATATATACACAGTATGTGTGTGTGTGTGTGTATATATATATATATATATATATACATATATATATATATATACACATATATACATATATATATATATATATACATACATATATGCATGCACACACACACACATATACATACAAATTTAGATATATGAATTTGGTATTTGTTTATTAATTGAATAAAATAAACATTAAGCTTTAGATATAAATATATATGTAAATGGTATAAAAAGTGTAAATACAGTGCAGAGGACTGGTTGTTTGGTTATTGATAAACAATTCCAATTGTTTATCAACTGCTATCAGGATTTCAACATTCTCGATAAAAAATAAAACAAAGACAAAAAACACCAAATTCATGCGAACACATGAAGCTGCACTTTGACGACTCACCAGGCTCGGCCTTTTGCTTCTTCTTGTCCTTTTTCTTTCCAGAGGCCTGGGGAGGTGTCTGAGTCTGTACAGGAGCCTGGACAGACTGGACCTGGACCTCAATCTCAACTTTGGGAGATGGTGGGTTGGATGGTTTGTTCTCAGCCAGAGTTGGCTCAGCTTTGTGGCTAACCAGATTGGAGCCATTTACTTCTGGCTCCTCTGAGGGAGGAGGTGTAGCTGCGGCAGATGATGCTGCGGCAGCAGCCGCGGCGGCCGCAGCCTTTGCGGCCTTTTTTTCCTTCTTTTTTCTTTCCCTCAAACCCATTGGAGCTTCAGCAGTCAGTGGAACAGGCACATAAGGAGTAGGTGTTGGAGGAGCAGGCTCTGGTGGAACCACAGGTGCAGGTTCCTCCTCTACCTCGAGGGAGGAACTCTGTGCACCATCAACAATTTCAAAGTCCCTAAGATCCTCCTCTGACTCTCCTCCACCACCTCCACTGCCTCCACTGCCTCCCCCGCCAGTATTCTCCTTCTTCTTGCTCTTCTTCTTTTCATTCTTTTTGCGATTGTCTGGCTTTGACGGCGGCACCTTGAGGTCACGTTTCTGCTTCGCCAGCACCTCGTCGTAAGAGGTCTCTTTCATGAAGAGCCAGAAGAAGAAGAACATAAGGGCGATGACGAGAGAAGGGACCAGGATGAGCAGGTACTGAGAGTCATAGATATCCACTGCCATTCTGAAGAAAATGGGGGGAAAAAACAAGTCAGTATTTGTTGAAAATGATCATATACAGATCTGTATGTTTACAGGAGAAAGTAAGAATAAATAACAGTCAATGAAGCGTAGAGTTTGTTTATCCACCACACTACCTGTCTTTGTCACACCACTCTAGAGAGGTTTACACAGCATTCTGCCTTTTTGCAACGAGAAAGAGGCATGATGACTGACGCCTAGTATTGGACAACACCGACACACAAGAATAGAATAGAATAGCCTTTACTGTCATTATAACACAGGGGTACAACAAAGTTCTCTGGAAGAAGAGAAGCTCACTGACATCAGCTAGTGAGTGTTGTGTTTCCACTGGTTTTGCAACTAATGCAAAAAAAAAAAGAAAAAAGAAAAAAAGAAGCTGCTGCACTTTTTTGTCTACCACAACAAATCAGCTTTTTTTAAAACCTTTGCAGCCATAAACGACGTGCACCACACTCCTACAGCGAGGCAGATGAAGGTAGAGATGAAGAAAAGCTTCTTCCACCTTTTCATGGTGAACTCTTTTCAAACATCCACTGCAGAACCTTCTTTCTCCACATACAACAGCTGTAAAAAAAAAACAAAAAAAAAAACACCAACTTGACTCAGTTTGTCCAATGGCAGTGGTTCTCAAACATCCGCTGCAGAACCCTTCTTTCTTACATATACATATATACACACACACACTTACACACATATACATACTAATATACCTACACATACAGTGTCTCTATATATGTATGTATGTGTACAAATCCACTGATTTCTGTAATTTTAGGAAGCAGAAGACTATACACTGCAGGTCCTCTGCATACGGTCTACTAAACATGACCAAAAATAAAAGCATATTTACTGGACACCAGGTCACGACCACAACGCTGTTGTCAGCAACACAATCTGGCAGGAGTATAAAGAAAAATGACACGATGTGTTGCACAACACAATCACACACTCGAGTAACACATTAGCCACACAGCAGCACAGGAGTCAGTGTTGTGGAGCACAGCACCTCAGAGCTTCGGCTCAAGCAGATTACCCACGATAATACATTCAAGAATAACTTTGCTCTGCAGGCATTCGTGTGAACAGACAGACTGAGTGTCTACAGTGTAATGTTGACTCTGTTTCCCTCCTACCTCAACTATTATCAGTCCATCTTCTAGAACACACAACAAAGGTACTCAGCTAATAGAAATTAGTTTTTCCTATGAGCCTAAAAAGAAAACTCCATCACTATGACCTGTGACAGTGTAACTAGCCATTATGATATTATGCAACATAAAGGATGTGTGTCTGTGTGTGTTTTTTGCCCCAGGTGTTTGGATGCATTATTCTATTCAACAGGCTCTAGATCGAGGCTTCAGATAATAATGACCTTCTGAGCTGGTGCTTTCACAAACTCAGTAAAAACCGACTTTTAAATATTTACCATCCACCGTACTGCGCCTAATACACTGTGACCTCAATTGTACACAGTTGCACATAGTTAAACAGAACCCAAAGTAAATGACAGGACCAGTACAGAATGTTCTAATACACAGCATGATTATACTAGTGACTTTTAGTGCAAACCAAAACAGGAAATACCCAATGTTATACATTTACCATGTGTTCCATGTCAGATCCTACAGTGAGAAGCTTTGAAAATTAACTTGTAATGCGACTTATGTTCCTTTTAGGTACAGGTGGAGTAGATGGTGTCATAACTTGGAGCCGGTTCACATTCCTTCTCTCCCTGTTCTCTGGGAGGAAGGTGTGCAAGTTTCCTTTTGATGCCTGAGCCTTGTCCCAGTATCAAAATGAGCCAGGAAGACAAAGCCCTTTCGGGCTGTTGGCTCCCCGGAATCTAGTCACTTGGTTGGACACTCCTCCCATTCCCCCCTTTGGCAGAGACCCAGAGGGTACGCCGGATAACTATCAGGCCCATAAAGTAGCACAAAAGCACACCCTTTTATGACATGACAAAAGCACACCCTTGAATTAAATGACACACGTGCATTTATCTAATTAACAATTAAAATAACAATTATGACGAAATCATCTTTAAAAGAAAAAAGACAACACAGAATAGTCTCAGAATTACTTTAATTGCACTGTGAACATATTTTTGTTGATACTGACATTTGGGGTAGCAACTAACACTAACTGAACAAAAGTCTTTTGGTTTCAAATAAAATCCAGGGGATTGTGGGAAATGTCATCAAAAAAATATAAGGACATTTAAGACTTTGAGACACCGACCAGCTGACGAATCATTACAGTCATGAAATTTTATTTTCCTGAGGACAGCGCCCCCTGCTCTGCTTTCTTTACTATGTATCATTACTTAGGCTAGAAACTTAAAGGTAACACGGTCCCCTGTTGCATGTTATCATATCCTGACATTATCATGTTTTCTTGCTTTATCAGTCAAAACTATTATCTTTACCATTTTGTCCCAGAGGTGAGAGGCACTAAAATAATATTTTCACTTCCCCTGCATTACTTTTGAAAGTAGTAAAATGAGCAATGACCAAGTGGCAAAGTACACAGTAAGTTTGTACCGGAAGTACTAATTAATGGTTGTAAGTAGTAAAGTTCTGTTCGCCCTGGAGAGGCTAAAAAAGAAAGAAAGAGAGCTAACACTAAACTTTGGCAATATTATCTCCTGTTAACCTTCAGGAAAAATGGCAAAACTAAAACAGTAAGAAGATAATATCAAGTCAAATGGCAAAGTTTTTAAACCTGGATCAGATGTGATATTCGCCCTGTCCTGGTTGAGAACTAAATGTCCCAGCAGCAGCAGCAGCAGCAGCAGCAGCATGTTGGTCTTGTTAAGGCCTAATAAAGTCTACTAAACTGAGAGACAGGCCCTGACAGCTTTTCATACCCTCGGGAAAGCATGTTTGTTGGTGAGTAGAGCCTTTGATCACACGGACAGAAGAGCTTATTTAATCTTACAGGCTAAGGTACCTGTGCTAGCTTCGTTAACTGACACGTTACTCAACCAAGTGAAACATGAAAGAAAAGGAAAAGCTCCTCGCGTCAACAAGAAACTCTCCAACATGACGTACGTATGTGTACAAATCCACTGATTTCTGTAATTTTAGGAAGCAGAAGACATTACAGTCTCTGCATAGTCTACTAAATATGAGTCAACGACAAACTCTCCAACATGACTGGGGAAAAAAAGAATGTTTAGCAGTTTAATCCTGAAGCTGTCGTGGACAGGACATAAAAAGACACGGGTCGCCTTTTAAGTGCGTGTCTATTGGCGGTTACATTACTGGCCACTTTGAATGAGCTAGCTAACACCAGCGCTAGCCAAATAACGTAAGCCGGTCCTATCCAATTATTAACTACAGAGGAAGACCTCAACCAGGAAAGTGACACGACAAAAAACATGTTCACCTCCACCCAAGAGCCCTCGGCTACTCTGGAGGCGTGGACATCTGACCCACGGGCCTCGTCTTGCTGGTGACCCAGCCTCCATCTCTGCTAAAATCTCTGACCCGCTCCGTTGCTCACTTCTTCTGTTAAAGTCCTAACGGCCGTTCCTAGGCCTAGATAATGGGCTAAGCTGTGGTTTTGTGGGGAAATAAACACAAAGTGTGACTGGGTCCTCGCAACATACCTGTAGCTTCAGTGTGGTGTTTCCGTAGCTAGTGGTAAAATTGCGTTATTCTGCGTTGACTCCGGCAGCCTCCTGACTTCCCCTGGCGGCAGCAGCTCCAGCCTTGCTTTCTTCTGTGCTATCCGTCAGAGTATCTGCTGTTTCTGGTTCGCGGGGGCGGGTCATCGACAGATTGCTGAGGGAGCGCTTGTTTTGCAAGTCAGGGCGCACAGAGCCGAACTGTTTAAGAGGACACGGCGTTAACTCCGCCCTTTTAATGCGTTCTGGGGTTAATAACTGTCACCAGGCAAACTGGGGAGTGGTCAGCGCACTTCCCAGAAGTCCGCACACGTGAAAACGTGTTTCTGTGGAAACTTAAGTGTATCTGGATGGACACCAAATTCCCCTCGTCTTTCACTTTAATAATGTGTTATAATATTTTAAAAACCCCGTGAGCGATATTTTTTCACTTTGAAAACATCAGTTTTTCTATTCCTAACTAGTGTTAAAGACAGCCTCTACAAAATTGTTTCCAATTGAAAACCCAAAAGACTTTCTCTTCTTTTTGTCTGTTGAAAACGTATTCTCTAAAAATATGCAAATAAAACAAAGGATTTCCATTTTACATGTCTACCAGAATGTCTCTCATGCCTTTTATTTGGAAAATCACTTTTACTTTAAAGGTTCCATGGTCTTAGATGATCATACCTAAGGCTTAGAATGTAGCTAATGGCACCGAATTGCATCAACGTCTTCTCCAATTGAAATTCAAACTCTGTTTTGGTAAATTATGGTCCAGTTTAGTAGAAAAAAGGTGGTCAAGCAAGATACCAAGTTACAGATGACACAACAAACAGTTTAACAGGAAACCTTGAACAATGTTGTAAATTAACTCTATAATAATATGGGTTTTATAGACTAATTACTAAGGCCCAAGCTAAATAAACTATATAATGGTTGTCTTAGGAGGCCTTAGGAGACTTAATTACGTCCATGGAGGCCAG
>NC_024307.1:5119099-5122942 GCF_000523025.1 Cynoglossus semilaevis | reverse complement strand
CCCATTGTGGTCAAAACATTTGCCCACATATTTCATATTCTTGAAAGTAAACCTACCAAACTGAAAGGTGGAATCTTCTGTGTAAATATTGTAAACAGCTCTAGGTACATATGTCTCTACCCAAACTTGGGCCTTAGGCAAGGATTTTAAGTGTCTCCCCATCCACCAAAACCAACAATTACACAATTTTGTGCAGCGGTGAGCTGCAACAATTATGCAATTTGCACATATCACTGAAAATGGGGTCGCCTCCACAAATGGGCCTAAGGCCAGTGTGTGTTCTGTGCATAGGGAGGGGCCGCCCTGTTTATATGTTTATATATATACAATGTCGAGAAGATATGTAGAAGACGACTTTGTTTACATATCACTTTTTTGGTTTGTTGCTTTTTGGGAACCTTTTGCCCTTCATTATGGTTCCGTTGGTGAGTACCAAAGATTCTTAGATATCGTATGTGAGTTCCGATTTCTCAGGTTGCACCATAATAATATCCATTTTCAGAACACAGACCCTCAACCTCGGCACCAGATCCAACGTGTGTTTGAGCTGAATGACATGAGTGATCTTTGCTTCAGCAACCTGGACCTGCACACAAACACAGACAGCACTGAGAAGTTAATATACTTTTTTAAAGCCACACAAAGAACTACAAATTCCACAGCGATGACACCATGCTCTACAATCATGTCTAATTTTATAAAATGGACATACTGTTTCCTGCTTAGGGACTTGGACAAGAACAGAGAGCAGCTGGTCAATGTCCAGGAAATTACCTATGGCTAAAGAATGCAACAGAACAGCTACGTGAAACACTGAGTCATGTACATATTATTGGCATGTACTCGATTAAAGACTTTTTTATGCTTGTTCCCAACCGTTTCTTAAGCCAGAGAAAAGCTCTTCATCGGAGCACCTAAAGGGACATGAAAAAAAAATTAAAACGTATCTCGTGAGCTCATACATACATGGTAATACATTAAAATAACAAACAATCGGTTGGGAAATCTAAGATACCGGCATGTTATGTGTGACATAGGTACTGTATATATGGTGAGCATTTAATTCATGTAGCATACTTCAATTAGACACAGGAGGGCACTGTTGTTGTGCCCTCCTATCGCAACGACTGCGATATGAGTGGGACCCGTGTATTTCGTGATAACTTTCACGTAATTACTGATTACGTAAAAGTTACTTTCTCGTGCTCACGAGAAAGTATCTCGTGAGCACGAGATACGTTCCCCCCATGTCCCTTTAGGGGCTCCGTACAAATGGAACAATATCAAAAGATATTAAATAGGGCTGGGTATGGCTAGGTTCCTTACGATACGATACTATCACAATATTTTGCAGACGATAAAGAGAATATCACAATACAGTGATTTTGTGATAATTAACACATTGCAATAAAGTTAGTCAAGGATGCGTCACTTCAGTGTATATATCATATCTATTTTACATGTATTACATAATATTGTCAATCAATTTCACCTGAATGACAGCCATTCATGTAAAATTAGCAAAACAGTCAAAGTTTTCATGGAATCACAATCGTAGTACTACAGTTCAAACAGAGCTCCACCACATAAAGCGAGACGTTAAATGCTGGCTAGCTTAGCCCGGTTTGTTTTGATTTCCGCGCGCCCACAATCTCTTGCGCAATGGTCTCTGACACCACCATGTGGATGATTGAAGGGTTGCGGCAGGGTTTTGTGAGAGGATCTATCTAGAACGATCGTATGTTTATTGTTTAAATATCGATATCCACCGGCAGTATATTGATAATATTGTGATATATCGTAGTATTGATATTTTGGCAAACTCCTAGTGTTAACATTGTTTTCCTTTTCACCTTTGGTCTCTGTTATTCACCACCAGCTCATTTTGGCAAACTCCTAGTGTTAACATTGTTTTCCTTTTCACCTTTGGTCTCTGTTATTCACCACCAGCTCATTTTGGCAAACTCCTAGTGTTAACATTGTTTTCCTTTTCACCTTTGGTCTCTGTTATTCACCACCAGCTCATTTTGGCAAACTCCTAGTGTTAACATTGTTTTCCTTTTCACCTTTGGTCTCTGTTATTCACCACCAGCTCATTTTGGCAAACTCCTAGTGTTAACATTGTTTTCCTTTTCACCTTTGGTCTCTGTTATTCACCACCAGCTCATTTTGGCAAACTCCTAGTGTTAACATTGTTTTCCTTTTCACCTTTGGTCTCTGTTATTCACCACCAGCTCATTTTGGCAAACTCCTAGTGTTAACATTGTTTTCCTTTTCACCTTTGGTCTCTGTTATTCACCACCAGCTCATTTTGGCAAACTCCTAGTGTTAACATTGTTTTCCTTTTCACCTTTGGTCTCTGTTATTCACCACCAGCTCATTTTGGCAAACTCCTAGTGTTAACATTGTTTTCCTTTTCACCTTTGGTCTCTGTTATTCACCACCAGCTCATTTTGGCAAACTCCTAGTGTTAACATTGTTTTCCTTTTCACCTTTGGTCTCTGTTATTCACCACCAGCTCATTTTGGCAAACTCCTAGTGTTAACATTGTTTTCCTTTTCACCTTTGGTCTCTGTTATTCACCACCAGCTCATTTTGGCAAACTCCTAGTGTTAACATTGTTTTCCTTTTCACCTTTGGTCTCTGTTATTCACCACCAGCTCATTTTGGCAAACTCCTAGTGTTAACATTGTTTTCCTTTTCACCTTTGGTCTCTGTTATTCACCACCAGCTCATTTTGGCAAACTCCTAGTGTTAACATTGTTTTCCTTTTCACCTTTGGTCTCTGTTATTCACCACCAGCTCATTTTGGCAAACTCCTAGTGTTAACATTGTTTTCCTTTTCACCTTTGGTCTCTGTTATTCACCACCAGCTCATTTTGGCAAACTCCTAGTGTTAACATTGTTTTCCTTTTCACCTTTGGTCTCTGTTATTCACCACCAGCTCATTTTGGCAAACTCCTAGTGTTAACATTGTTTTCCTTTTCACCTTTGGTCTCTGTTATTCACCACCAGCTCATTTTGGCAAACTCCTAGTGTTAACATTGTTTTCCTTTTCACCTTTGGTCTCTGTTATTCACCACCAGCTCATTTTGGCAAACTCCTAGTGTTAACATTGTTTTCCTTTTCACCTTTGGTCTCTGTTATTCACCACCAGCTCATTTTGGCAAACTCCTAGTGTTAACATTGTTTTCCTTTTCACCTTTGGTCTCTGTTATTCACCACCAGCTCATTTTGGCAAACTCCTAGTGTTAACATTGTTTTCCTTTTTGCTGTGTTTTAAATCACTTTGGAACATAGCGGATTCTATAAGGGCACCTGAGGACATTGGTAACGACTGCGCGGGGCCGTAACTGGAGCTGCCTTCATCTACACTGTGATGGCCGGTGTCTGAGGAAGATGACGGAGGTCCATACGAAGTGGTTTCGGTCAGTTCTCTTCTGTCCATAGTGATGGTCGTCAAGTCTCGTCTACATTTTAATAAACTTCCCTCAGTTGAAACCTCGTCTGTGCTGCTATGTAACATTATAAATTCAATAATTTATAAATATTAGCATATTTGTGGTATATAATTCCACAAATAGTATAGTAATTAAAGAACCTGTAATGACGGAAGCTCTGACATGTATAGTCCATGCTTTTACTGCGAAAAGTTCCTGTTTCCTGTTGCGGCCAACATGGCGGCTGATGCCAATGAGAGTAAATACTTTGTAAGAGAAATAGAGAAAAACAACAGCAGCGTCATGAAATTAAAGCAGTGCTACATGGGGGACGTTGGCTGTGTGGTTTGGGATGCAGCCATCGTTCTGGCCAAGTATCTGGAGACAAATCAATTTTACGACC
>NC_024307.1:5101411-5119057 GCF_000523025.1 Cynoglossus semilaevis | reverse complement strand
AGCTCGGAGCTGGAACTGGAGTAGTTGGTCTGATGGCAGCAACACTGGGGTGAGACGACAGGTCAGCTCAAGTGGAATGTAAATTTTAATATTCATATTTAGTCACCAATGGCTACCGTAAAACTATTTGACAGTTTATTCTTTCTTATTATATAGTTACTCATTATGTTAATGAGTTAATAACTTTAATACATGAATCATTTGAAAATATTTGAATCAAATTGGCGTTTTAGAGAATAGAATACAATGGAATAGTCTTTGTCATTGTAACGTGGGTAGAACGAAATTGATTGAAATTTCAAATTCAAACTCAAAGTGCTTAAGAACTGAAATACCAAAAACTGTTGCAAAAAGGATGTAATAAAATATTAGTTTTAAATATAAAAAATAATACAAAAAATACTGTTACATTTATTAATTAGTACTACTTTATTAGAATAATTTACACATACATACACTAACTTTTATGTCATAATATCCGTGTCTTAATTCCCACAGAGCTCATGTAAATCTGACAGATCTCGAAGATTTGCAGCCACTGCTAAGAGTAAACATACAGGAAAACAATGCACTAATCAGTAGCGGATCCGTAGCAGCCAAGGTACTGAAATGGTTTGTATTGTCTTTCATATTTATTTTGTTTTATTTTCATACTAAAGCATTCTCCAATTTTAACATTTTGTTTCTCCAATTTCTAAAGGGGGGAAGATGTGTCTGAGTTTTTGCCTCCCCCACATTACATTCTTATGGCAGACTGTATCTACTATGAGCAGGTATTTTACTGAGGGTCTTGACAAGTCATTATCATAAATTTTACCAATCAAACCTGGCGTGTTGTGTTTATTGATCTTTGTGGCTTGTTTCTTTTTTCCTTACAGTCTGTTGTTCCACTGGTGGAGACCTTGAAGCTGCTGTCTGGACCAGAGACTTGTATTCTTTGCTGCTATGAGCAGCGCACAGAGGGCGTCAACCCACAAGTGGAGAGGCGATTTTTTGAAGTGGGTGTTAAAAAATCATGACACCTACCCCCTAATAACTTAAACATGAATTAATTTGGTTGCCTCTGATGTTATTGTGGTCATTTGTGTCGCATTCTAGTTGCTGCAGCAACACTTTAGCTGCGAGGAGATCCCAGCAGACGAACAGGACCCAGAATTCAGCAGTCCAGACATCCACATCCTGCACTTGCGAACAAAAGTCGAGCAATGAAATTCATCAACTGTTGTACTGTCACATTTAAATATTTGTCTTATGATTAGAATATTAAATTGATCTGTATCGTTACAATATGTAAAAAATGTATTTTTTATATATTTGTCAACAACATCCTTGGGTTTGTGTGTTTAGTTCTAATTTCTTCTCATTTCTAATTAATTGAAGGGAATATATAATAATATATTTTTTTTATTTGACTGTGTTTTGTCAATATACAAATAGACATAGCCATCAGTCAAGATACAGAAGAAGTAGAAGGTCCTCTGCTGATTAGAAAACTTTTAGAAGAAAATCATCTTTATTGTCATAGTACATATACAGACACATATGTGTATATATATCTACATATATACACACATAGTGTATATATGCACATACAGTATATAGATGGATGTAAGGCTACTATACCGAATGTGGCTGAATCAGACAATACATTTTATAAGCACTAGGGGGCAATAGGTGTTCAAAAATTTTTTTTTAAATCTTTGTTACACTATGCAATAAGGAAACATGCCGTGTCGAGTTTTATCATCACGGTGGCTAATTATTTTAAGCTAAATGTTCACTCATGCAGATAAATAAACAATTAACACATTAATCGTATTGAACAACAAATGTTTCTAAGTTATGAGAAATTGAATCTTGACTTAAAGTCTCAGTCAAAAGTGAGTCATGAGGGTTTTATTTGAAGTCAACAATCACTGATGCAGCCTCATTCCACAGTGCAAAGAGAAATACAGGCCAGGCTCCAGATTAGGTGGAAGATTAGGTTCATTTTTTCAAAGATAAAGCATGAAATACACCCACACTCCCACAGGCATGCAGGGGCCCCTCACCGTCTTTCATGTCGCTCTCTGTTTACACAGTGAAGCTGAAGTGTAATGAGCAGGGTATGCTCCGACACTCAGACCAAATAAAAAAAAACTGGAGGTCCCGTTTATATCACCTCAGAGCTGGATAATGAAACCAAGCTATACCTGAATATTTTAACATAATTTTCGATGAACTCAAGAATGGAGTGAAAATGAAACCAAGATGATGTTTGAAGCATCATTATGTTTAAACAGAAACCATGTCTGTTCACAATTTCCATTGAGATTTTCATATAAAAAAACCCAAAATCTCTGATATTTGCTTATTGAGGAATAATATTTTCTAAACAATCATTGCATCCCTTCACCAATGAGATATTTGTCAGAGGAGATGTATCGTAGTATTCTTTGCTGCTACACTACACATATCCCCAGCAGGTCATTGAAGATAATGGCTCTCTGTAGCCCTGACTGGGGCCGGGGGCAGGTGGACAACTGTACCCTGTGTTCAGTTAATGGTCTCATTTGGCTTCGGCCAGGACACCGGGAGCTAATTAATTAGCTTCATGGTCTGGTTTGAAGTCCGTCTCCCCCAGTGGGAGGGGGGGGGGGGACTCAGAGGGGTTTCTTTAAGATTACAGGGGTAGAGGCTAGCTCCAGGAATATATGTTAACTTTTTACCCCCGTGTCTATCCTTAGCCTCTCCCAGAGGAACGATTTCAATCCTATTTCCCGGGCTCTCTGGTGCTTCTTCCTCCTTAAAACGTTCACTAAAAATAATTAAAGTTGTCTAGTTATAGTCCTGTGGTTGGCTAATTAGGCTGACACTACAGGGGAATACATGGAGGCTGAGTAAATGAGGACAGCTGAGGGTGGAGCGCTGCTTCCTCTGTCATATTAAAACACCCATGTTGAAGAAGATTCTAACAGGTTTTAGCATTGACATGACTGGACCTGTGACAAATACTGCTGAGTTGAAGTATTTTATTCACACAGGTGATACAGCGGGTAGAAGTAAGTCTTACCTGTGTGTTTGAAGGGATGATAAGTTGTTATTTATAATTATACTTACCTAAATAACAACAAATAATGTTACAGGTTACAATTTGAAATAATAATAGAAAATGCAATAATCACTGGTTTTAAAAAACCCTATTATCACATAGCATACAGCTAAAAAAATAACATTAGGAACTCGTCTTTATCTGAGTATGGAATCCCTTTTTTTAAAAACACAATAACATGATTCCAAAATCCAGAGGGTCTCAGTGTCCAACTCCTGCTGCTTGTGTTTTGTGATCCACACCACAGCATCACAGCCAAATGGCACAGAGACTCCTTTGTGTCACTGTCATCACGCCGCCTGGAGCCAAGAGACAATGTTCCAGAAAGGAACAGTCATTTTCTCACTTTTTGGGAGGAATTACATCAAACTGGGCTGATTAAATTTAGATCCAAACGTGTGACACTGCCGCTCCTGTAAAGGTGACCCCTCCCATCCTATATCATTCTCACATCATCTACTCCTACAGTTCATGAAGCCGTAAATCATTGTTTGCTACGTCTACTCGTCCAATCTTTTCTTCCCCCTAAACTGTCTCCCTAATCCTTCTCTCTCCCTTTGCTGAGGCAGACACTGAGTCTGGATCTGCTGGAGATTTTCTTCCTGTTAAAAGAAGATTTTTTTCTGCCCATTGTTGCCAAACTGCTTGCTCATTGTGTTTCTTTATGCTTCTTTACTTTCTATTGTTAATTTAAACTGAAACCATACTTTTATAAACATCGACCGTCTATACCTGGAGTGTCAAACTCATGTTTGTTCAGGGGTACATTCAGCCTGATTAGATGTCAACTGGGCCGGACCAGTAAGATAACCATAACATATTTAGCCATTATTAACAATAAGTCTGTGTTTACCTCTTTTATTTTCATGCAAACAAAAAAACATTTATTTTAAAATGTTCATATTTAATTAAATATAATTTGACAAAACATCACAGACATGAAGTGTTTGTACATTTTTTTCATTTTCAAAATTCATCAAGTGGGCCCCAGTATATACATTCCTCTTTTTTTTATCCCTGTTAAATAGATTTGACATATTACGTTTAATTTCAAACTGTAAAGTCCACTGAGACAAATGTGATTTGTGAATTTGTGCCGTACAAACCAAACTGACTTGACCACATGCTTGTCATCCTCTCTCACACTACAATCACCCCCCCCCCCTGCTCCTCCGCCCATCTACAGCCCAGTGTGTTATTTGTGTCGTGTTTTTTCCTCTGTGTCTGCACTGACGTACAGTAACAAAGCACTGCTTACATGTCCTGGCGCTATTGTTCCGTGGATCAGAGAGCAGGAGGAGGTGCAGAGTCTGTGGAGCCCAGCCTGACTGGACATCTCCCTTATAGAAACACAACGCTGTGGCTCCAGCACTGTCCTGCTCACCACCTATACCAACCCCCCCGCAGGGGGACAAAGTGGGAGGGAGGGGGTGCTGTTAGGACAGCTGTGTTGCAGTGGAGAGGGGACACAAACTCGACACTGCGATAACACTCTGCACTTTTCCCAGATAGAACACTTTACTGCAATTGTGTTGATTCACTTTGGGCTGAAGCTCATTTTCCCGCCTCCAGAATAGCATTGAATTAGAGAAGAATCTGTGTAATCTTATTGGTCAATAAAGCAACAACCCAAACATAAACATTGTCTTTGTCAGCAGCCGTACGGCTCTTGAGCTAATGCTCGGTTATTGCAGCATCCCGACCCAGGGTTCTGCAGTGATAATGCCATTATTATGGTGGATGTTTGGTGACGCAGCGGCGGAGGGGGGACAAGTGTGTGCATGTGTGTAGCTTTTCCCTATTTCATTATCTCTCAGTCGTCTGAATCTGGACCCTGTGTGTGTGTGTGTGTGTGTGTTTGTGAGCGGCGCCTGGCCCAGATCTGAGAGTTCCTCCCAAAGCCACACTGTTGTCTAATCCAGACACAGTGTCACTCCAAACACTGACTCGGCTGTAATTACAGTGATCTTGTCAGATACACAGATGAAGTCATTTTTCTTTTTTTCTTTTTTTTTGTGGAGCGTGACAATGCGGCAGTGAGCTGCTGGAGGCAGCTGGATCTTCATTATCCTGTCACTCTGAGTGCTTGTGCTGCTGGGAGACGGAGTCCATGTGTAAAATCATAGATCAGGGTTTGTGTGAGTGTGAGTGAAGTATCTACTGTATCTAGATCTAAATTACAGGTGACACTTGTCTGAGGTCAGCTGTTTATGCACTGAATAAGACTCTGAACAAATGTTCATCCAGGGGGATTTTAATTGGCTCCAGGAAAAGATGCTCCTCCATTTCTGTCCCCTGTAGCCTGGAGAGTTTAAACTGCAGTGTCAGCTTTAATGCCAGCCAGTCCTTTGGCTCCAATGTAGTATTACTTACATCTATAGGAAGGGAGTTTTTCACTTCGTCATGATGCTACGTGAACTAAAAATTACAGCTGGAAAACATGGTGTATACGCAGTGTCCAGTGTCACACTTACAGGAGTGCTGCAGAAACCTGCTGTCGTCCAATCAGGGCAGTGGGCCTCTATTGTTTTCTGTCATGCCCCCCCTTGAGGACAGAAATGCTCTATATATATATATATTTTTTTTTAGAGACTTTGAGTCAAACGATCGTTTTTCATTTGTTTTTCCAAACAAATCCTGCAGCGCTGTCATTTCTTCTCTGGTGATTACAAACGTAGATCCATCTGTTCCAGTTTTGGTGACCTGATTTATGTAACAGCGTTAGGTGTTTACTACGCTGACAGTTTTACTACAATTACATTTTTTAAAACAAACTCAATATACCGTTGTGGTTATAGTATCGCAGTATAATCACAATATATTGTATCGTAACCTCTGTATCGTGATACGTATCGTATCGCCAGATTCCTGCCAATCCACATGTCCGATCAGGATATTATTATTTACTAATAAGACTTAGTATTGGAAGAGATGGTGACAAAAAGAAAAACACTTGCATCGGTGTGAATAGAAGTTGGTTAAACGTTGCTTCTACTTCTCACGCTTTGTCACAATTTTCTCTTCATTCTTCATGTTCACCACAGCCGCTGGCCTTCAGCTGTTGATATGAATGGAATGTGGCTTGGAATACTGCCAAGAGGTGCACCTTGAACAACCCTCCATTTTGAACTTTTTTTTTTTACCCGCTGCAGTAAAGCAAAAATCTCGAGGCAGTTTTAACCTGAAACACCTGCAGTTCCAACCGTTCGGACAGAGAAGTGGAACTTCACAGACTTTACTGTGACCTTCAGGGACATAAATCTCAACAGGACATAAAATCTAAAACCATTCACAGCCACTTCTGTGTCTCTTTATGAACTGAGCTTGGTGTGAGTTCATTATTAACAGATGACACCGGGTTAGTGAAGTCGCAGACAGACAAGTGTCTCAACTTGTCACTGGTACAATGAGAAGCCACTCGACTGAACGGTGTGAACTGCAGCTCAGAGTAGGTGTTTCCTGTCTCCTGTCGTCTTGTAGATAAATAAACTAAGCTAATAATGGCTGTTTGCCTTTGCACCACAACTTCTGTGACACAAATCCCATAGTAATTACCAAGCTGGGTGCGGCTGGTGAGCTGCAGGCAGCAGTGGAACAGTCATGACTGTACTGTATTCACAGTCCACACTGAAAGGTACGTGGGTGTTAGGGCTACACTTGTGTGAAAGACATATTCTGAAACTGGAGTAAAGAGGAAATGAAGACAAGTGAGGAAGGCAAGCCACACCCCTGAAACCGCAAACCAATTTCCGTCTCAGTTGTAAGCATGACCAGGAGTGCAGCTAAACTCTTGCCACTCATTCATGAGCTGGTTTAAACTGTCAGGTTAATGCACGACAAGGTCCAATCAAGTGTAAAGTTTTTTCTTCTTTCTTTCATTTTCTTGGTGCAGTAAATAAATAAAGTCAATGGAAGCAGTACTCATGGTCTAGAGCAGGGGTTCCCATGCCAAGGCCCCCCAAACAGACCCCCTTTGGCAAACCCACAGACAACGCTAGAAACTATGTAAAAAAACCATTAACTTTTAGAATGTATTTTTTTAAACTTTTATTCACTATTCAATAATAGTTATATTTGTTTAGAATAAGACATGTTTTCCTTGTTGGTCTGATCTTTCAGTCTTTTTCTTGTCAACGACCTGCCCATTTTACACAAGCTAACCATGTGCCAACTTAACGAGCAGAGCAGCTGATAACAGCCACAAACCACCAGCTTTACAAAGATCGTGCTGAAGCTGCAGCTGCAGCTGCAGCTTCCACCCGAGGTGTGTTCAGGTACCATTGCAAACTTGAGAATCCAATAATTATGGTTGATTATATGTAGTACAGTTCATGACAAATGGTTTTATATATATATAAATTATTTTTTTCTCCCTTTTTTTCTTATCTTCCATCCAAATTCCCAAGACCCCACTTTGAAAACCACTGGTCTTGAGTGTACCTTGGAGATCCTGTCAGGTTATTGTCATAGGTACATGCTGCAGAACTGTCATCATTAGAGTTTGAATTGGTCAGGTTCACCCTGATTGGCTAGTCCATCACAAGGTAAAAAACAAACTGACTGACAGCATGATCGTCCCATAGTTATATGAGGACAGGTCGCAGGAATATCACTAAAGTGGACCGTGTCAAGGCTAAAAAAAAACCTGTGCATCAAAGACTGAGATGAAGAAGATTATTACAACAAAACTCGTCCTAATGTTCCTGTTGAAATGACGTAAACCCAATGGACCACAGGGCGGCCACTGGTGATGAAAGACTCTGACTTGTAATGTGAGGATTGCCATGTTAAATCCAGGCTTTGTGTCCATGTGTTGCACAAGCATTAAAAACTGCCCCGTTCCCTCAGTCGTTGTCAGGAGAGCAGCTCCAGGAGAGCAGGTGTTTCACAAATGGGTTAAATGCAGGGAGTAATCTGACACAATGGAGTGAAATAGTACTGAGAACAGGTCGGTGCAGTTGTGTATATGATCTACGATAGTGAGTGGAAAAAATAATGCAGTTGAACTGACGGCCCAGGGATTAGAGGGAGGACTGGAGTCATGGTAACTTATACTCACAATAGAGTCACAATGGTGCAAACAGAGTGGAGCAGAATGACTAGACAGGATTCCACTGGTTCAACCACTGCCTTCACACTTGTAGGTCAGACGTTTTTAAACTCTGAATGGTTACATGTAGGACTGTCCTGGGACATATAGAATTTCACAAACTGAAACAAACAGAGTAGTTTAATTTCCAAATCTGTTTGCCTTAACCAGTACTTGTTTGAGTTGGGTCTCAATAAATACACAAGAACTGAAGAGGGGTTTTATGTAGGTCAGGGGTCCCCAACCCGCCAGTCCGTAGGTCATTTGGTACCGGGCCAAAAAAGGTCGGGGACCGCTGATGTTGGTGGTATGACTGAAGACCAAACTACAGTGAGGACACAGAGCAGTTCAACACCTACAGTCAGTTATTTTGGAGGGAACATTATTTTTCTTTTTGGATAAAAAGTCCTCACATTAAACAGTGAAACATCTCCTCGTTAGTATAGTGGTAAGTATCCCCGCCTGTCACGCGGGAGACCGGGGTTCGATTCCCCGACGGGGAGTATAAAATATTTTTCCCTGTAATTCAATAAAGTACAGGTACACGTAAAGGATCAATAAAGTCTAAAATCACTCACACTAAGAGGAAAAATTTGAGAATAAAATAATTGAAGCATCCAACTGTCCGGAAAGTGAGCGGAGCTTTAACACAAAATAACTCTGAACCAAAAATTGACCAGACGAAGTGTAAACGCCTCATCTTTCCACCTCGTCTGTGCTGTTAAATGGAGAAGGGACATTAGCACACGGTGCCAACATCACGACAAAACAAAACTTATGGTAAGTCTCGCTCCCGTCTTTGTCCCTGATGTTGAAATACTTCTAAACTGCTGATGTTGTTGACCTGCTCAAATAAACCACCGATGAGGGCAAAGAGACTCTGAACTGATGTAGGTAAACACGCCGCACCGGCTGACCGCTGTGCAGCCAGCTGTGGTGAAAAACTGTATCAGAGGCTGGATGTTGAGTTGCTGTTTTCAAGTACAGTTCCTGGTTATAAACTCATCTTTTCAATGCTGTTTCAGAATCACTCACTCATTCCCTACTTCCTCTGTAGGGAATTATATATAGTGTATTACAAAGTGAACACACCAGTTAAATGAAAAACTTTTAAAATTAGGTCATTACTGTTGCACAATTAAAACATTGAATTAAGTCATGACAACTGCAGTGCATGATGGGACATATCGCTTGGGTAAAACAGCGTGCCTCCCATGTAGTGCACTATGTAGGGCGTAGGGGGCGGTTTTGGCCACTGAGTTTGTAGTGCACTATGTAGGGCGTAGGGGGCGCTTTTGGCCACTGAGTTTGCCTTAGAGACCTTCCATGACCTCCTCACTCAGGAAGTGTAAGGAATTTACCCAGGGGGCACTGGTGTGACCAATAAAGCAGTGACGGTCACATGACTGTAATGAAGTGCTGGGAGCCAGAACGACCGTCGAAACCCAATTAAACTGCCATCAGTGTCCAATAGAGGCCTGTAACCAAGCCTGGGTACCATCTCTAGTTGCGGATCGTTTGTAGATCACACACTGAACTTCTCCTTCCTGATAGTTTAAATGGTGTGAACCATCTTATATATTATATTGTCCGATGCAATACCGTTGTCTGTCACTTGACCTGTCTGACACAAACCTCTGTGGTGCTAAAGCAAACATCCCAGGGCCTCAGCAGCAACTTGTTCAGCGCCAGTGTTTCCACTATGCAAATGCCAACAATACTAAACTGCCAACCATGTGTGTCTTACACAAGGATACAGCATCTGATCGCCAACAAAGGCGGCAAAGCCTGCGTGAGAGACACAGGAAGTTCATGTCATTCTCGCAAACACACACAGACAAAAAATGCAAAGCCTGTTGCTATTGTTGTTGAACAGCTCACACAGACAGTTGATCCGTTGATGACCGAAACAGACGCAGACTGTAGCTTTGGGGAAAACTTTTAATTAAAAATGATCATAAAAAGCTACAGAACATTACTGTAGGCCTACACATTTGTCACGACCTGTCTTTGCTGTTAAAAAAAAAGAAGTCATGATGACAAACTGTCACATTCTTCTCAGAAACAAAAGTCAGTACAAGTTTCAGTTCAGTTTCAATGGAAAAATACTTTTGCTTTTCATTTCAATGAAAAAGAAATTATGGAAATAACTGTTGGACTGTGGCAGAAAAATACACAAAAGAGGAAACAAGACAACAGCCAAAGACACTGCTTTTGGCTTTGGTTGGTGCAACACAGATGATTCACTTTTTTCCTTCCAGATTTTTAACATAGTTTTATTTAGTGCTTCTACCAGCAGTTATGGCTTTCTAGTTTCAACTACTGGTTAAAGCCTATGCCTATGATTTAAATTGGAGTTTCATTCTGTGTTTACTGCGGTGATCTCTAGACCAACAGTTATCATTTGAAATTCACCTCATTAAAAGAAACTAACAATTGAAGCTCATTTCTGTAGCTGATTGCAACAGATATGAATGTCAGAAAGTTCCAGCCAACAGCTAGCTGATTGCAACAGATATGAATGTCAGGAAGTTCCAGCCAACAGCTCAACATCAGCTCAGCGACAGTTGGCCACCACAAACATTTAAAATCATTGACAATTCAGCTGTTAATCTCCCCAGGCCGCCCGGTCTCATGAAAGCCTTGTGTGGGTATGTTGTTTTTCCACACACCAGCAAAAGGACTTCCTGTTTTTTTTCATATATTTTAGCAGCAATGAAACAGAGGGTGGGCTATAAACCGCTCACAGAGGACGTTTTAAGTTTGGTTATCTCGTCTTAAATATTACACTTTTTCTGTTAAAAAAAAAACAGAGGCAGAACAAATTTAAAATCACTTTTTTTTAATAAGACATTACAATGACATCATTCTGTACATGGTTCCCCCCCAGTCAAAATAAAAGGAAGAGCTGCAAACTCAGGGTGACATTCAACATTTCACCATGACACAGCTCCCTCTGACTGCATAACAGATGGACTCTGATGTAGGGTTACTGTACTTTCGTACTCATGCTACAGATATAGGCTATCATATAATGTCCCAATACTGAGACTAATCAACTGTCAGGCTGACTATCCGAGTGAGAGAGCTCAGAGCTGAATACACATTCCTTTGTGAAGATTGATTCGACTTCATGACGTTGCCCAGGTTTTCAAATGCATCCCAACAAGCGTGTTAAAGAGTTAATGGAGGCCTATGTGTTGTATATTGAGCACTATTAGAAGACATGACACAGGTCAATCAGGTAACTACAGAACCCACATAGAGGGATTGGGAAGGGAAACTAAACACACCAGAAGTGATTTTTTTTTTCTCCCCCCCACCTTTGGTGTTGAAATGGCCAACAATGAAATCTACTCGATGGTGTTTTTTTTTTTTTCCACCCTTGCTTCCGTCAATACCACTTTTCATCACACACAGCACTGTGTCCAAGTCTTTCCAAGAAAGCTACATAGTCGCACCTCAGAGGAAACCAAAGAACCGAGTTCAATTACAACAGAGTGAACTGAAGGACATTGCAAAAAGCTGTAGTTCCAGAACAATTAAAAACTCCAGCTTCATTAGAAAAATTATTTAAAACAGGAAAAAGAATCAGGCAAATGCGGTGAAATCTGTGGCTTTAACATTTGGACCGGTTTAATAAGATATTCATCAAGCAAGCCCCGAAAATAATGGATATGATCTAAGCTGGCTACAGATTACAAGCAAAGTTGTAGCCAGAAAAAACCCAGTTAAAGATAAATTAGTCATCAAGATATTAAAAAATAAATGGGAGATAATCAACTTTTTTTCCTTAACCATACTCATTTTGAGAAGTTATTTGTTACTTGCAACTTTATTATAGTATTGACCTAAAACAGTCAGCACTCAATCATTAAGATTTGTAATTTGAAGTTAGCCATGTGAGGCCCTCATACAGTCCATCACCTGTAGTCGCACAGGAGGGCTGAACATACCAATTCCTATCTCGGATGCGGGTCAAGCCGAGCTTCTCCTGGATTTCATGTGGCTTCATGGCATCTGGAAGGTCTTGCTTGTTGGCAAATATCAAGATGATGGCATCCCTCATCTCCCGATCATTGATGATGCGGTGAAGTTCCTGTCTGGCCTCATCGATGCGATCCCTGTCTGCACAATCCACCACGAAAATTAACCCCTGGGTGCCTGTGTAGTAGTGCCGCCAAAGAGGGCGAATCTTATCCTGGCCACCAACATCCCACACGTTGAACTTGACGTTTTTGTAGGTGACAGTCTCCACATTGAAGCCAACAGTGGGGATTGTAGTGACAGACTGACCCAGTTTCAGTTTGTAAAGGATTGTTGTCTTTCCTGCAGCATCTAGTCCAAGCATCAATATTCTCATCTCTTTGTTGCCAAAGATTTTTGAAAGCATTTTCCCCATTTTGAACTATTGTGCATAAATACTTTGCTTCCCACAAGAAAAACAAATGTCTATTTGGTTGGCTTTTGAATGTTCAATACAACTCAGGCTCAGCCTAGTAGTCAACTCTGAGAGCTTTGGAGGGTAAAATGGTCAAAAGCATACAATCATGTTTGAACCTAACAGCACTGATGTCCTTCAACTGGTGGGAATCCTGTGAGGTGTTCAACAGACCACTGTGATTCCAAGACCCGCACACAACATGGCACGGTTAAACTAAGAGCTTGCCAACAGCTGTTGACTGGCTTTCATTGTGTCGCTCAAATCTTCACAAAGCTGCGTGGCAAACGCGGGCCCTGGTTGAGTTTAAAACTACAGAACACGTTGTGATGTGAACACGCGGCCCGCAAAAAGCCTGCTAATCAAAAAGTCCCTCTGTGGAAGTAGCGGTCCTCGTCACCGGGTGCGCCCTTGTTCTCTTCACCGCCACACGAGCAAGAAAAGCAGCTTTCTGCGGTTATTCCATTAAGTGTCCCGGCGGCTAACTTTGCCGCACTGAATACGACGACGCCGAAGAAGATCTGGAGACCCTTGGGGGGTAGGTAGCACCTGCACACGAACACAAAACTCCACTTCTTGTCTCCCTGAAAAAAGATTTTAGAGGGAGGGTCAGACATGCCATATTAGCATCTGCTAAAGTCTTCTGCTCATGGCTGCTCATGGCTAAGAGGCTAATCAAAGCTAACCCTGCTAGCTGCAGTTAGCCGCCAAAGACTAATTATTTGTAAAGCAGGAAAAATACAAACGACGTTGACTTAATGTCTGACTCACACATTCTAGAATTAGAATCTTAATTAAAATATGAGTATTTACCTCTTATATCCCTTCTTGGCTGGGTTAATGTACCAGCTCTCGGCTTTCTCTGTTAAGTCGAGCTGGTCGCAGTGCTGCTACACCGGAAAGGTGTGGAGCTGCATTAATCGCTACTTCCTCCTGTCGGTTTCATTCAGTTGCAGCTCCCACTCACTGCCTATTCACATCACAACCACTACTCCCAG
This sequence comes from Cynoglossus semilaevis, assembly GCF_000523025.1. Taxonomy (NCBI): domain Eukaryota; kingdom Metazoa; phylum Chordata; class Actinopteri; order Pleuronectiformes; family Cynoglossidae; genus Cynoglossus; species Cynoglossus semilaevis. The sequence goes on along the minus strand of NC_024307.1, from coordinate 5,105,438 downwards.
GCTAAACAGAAAAGAGAAAAAAACTAACACCAACTGTCTTTAAACACGTGTCTGTTTACACCATGTATCTATTTATAATTGAATATTATTTGTAACCGCAGTTAGTTTGACAATATAAACCCGTGCTTGGTAATAAACTATGCCCGTCGTCAGTTTTAACAGGCGGATATAGTATAGGTCTCCGTGGGGTCATCTTATATAATAGGAGAGTGCTTTTTATTCGCTTCCTGATGTGAAAGCCTTGTATGAGTAAAATGTTTGTATTTATTATCTCCATTTAGGACTGAGGATCGGAAGGCCAACACTGCCCTCTGTTGGCAGCTGCAGACTGCTAAAAGTTAGTCCAAGGATTCCCACAGGTGAGGTTCTCGTCCGTATACATTTGGTATGAGTGACCTTTGGTTGTAAAAAAACAAATTTCATTTAGTAAAGGTTTCCCTTATAGCAACATATATTCTCTCCAAAACAAACAAAGGTAATTGATAATACATCCACAAAACAGAAGTACTGTTTGTTACATGTCTGACAAGTGTGCTGTAATTGGGAAAAGAGACTTATTTACTCTTAAACTTAAACTTAAACTTAAGTTTACTCCAGTCGCTAGGAACAAACAGGAAAATACTATAAGGAGCAGGTTGCATTGGATGCGTATTTACCAAAATAATGGATATATATATATATATTAGGAGATTATTCATTTATTTGTTCACTGTCCTTTGTTGACCAAATGACTTATTGGTTAAGTGTAATGACCATACTGAAACTCTTTACAAAGAAGCCGCCATTTGACAATTCTCTGTGACGCTTGTGTGCATAATTTGTGTTCCACAGGTGTGCCTCTCCTCCCCTCCCTTCCCTCCCTTCCCCTGTGGCCTTTAAACTGTAAAATTGGTCATTTGGGTATATGACACATCCTGAATCAATATAGAGACACCTCACTGCAAGATCACCAGTGGAATGACACTTTTGATCCTTGACACTGCTGTAAATACTAACTGTAACACACCTTTTTATTGAACATTTATAATGAGTTGTTTATCTGTTGTTTGCTCCATTGGTTTTGGTGCATCTTGGTGATGCTAGGTGAGAGAAAACAAGATGCCAAGGAGATTTGTAGGACGACAGACAAGGACAAGGGGGGAATTAATGCAGATCCTCTGCTTCAGCAAGGCCTGACACTGACCCCAGTCATGTGTCTTAATGGAAATACAACCATCGGTCTCACTGATTTGGCATGAAACATATAGATCCAGTCGCTAACTTATATCCACTTAATGATTAATATTAATGTAGAATTATTTATATTCTATCAGTGTTTAATGTAAAACATCCAGATGACTCACTGTTATCTTAAAATAGTCTAGTATTTTATGTATTTTCTCTTTTATTGTTCAAGTAACAGATTTCATTCCGCCTCATGTTTTTAACATGTGTTGACTGACAAATAAACTCCTTGAATCCTTGAATCTTGCCATAATTCTTCCGACCTAATTTTGTATTGTTATAGAGGTTTTGTATTTCCCTTGTACTACAGGCTACACAGAGAACACAGGTTAAAATGTTTATTTCAAATTAAGGCTGTAGAAATAGACCTGATTCAGTGTAAAAGAATGCAGTAGATTAGGTTTGTAAAGTTTATTACTACATATTTGGAATTTGGTCAGTGGTGCACTTTGATAAGTAAAAGCAACAACGATAAGGAAGAGGAAAAGCCACCTTTGTTCAACAGTAAAATATTTTTATTAAGTCACGGGATACATTTGAGGTGAAAGTTAAAAAAAGAATACTTCGTCCTACTGTAAAATTGTACATTTTTTTTAATCATCTTTATTATCATCTTATGTAGAATTGACAATAGCTGTGAGGGTGGACAGGCGAGGCATCCATTGAATGTGAGGCCACGCCCCCGTGTCGCTGACGTCGTAGGGGACGTCGACGTCATGGTTGTCCATCAGCGTTTCAAGGGCAGGACTGATTTCAAACAGAGCGTAGCCCAGTTATTTTTGTAAACACTGGAATTATACGAACGGCGGCGGTTCCGCCCATTGTTGCACGATTGTAATGGGAGCTTCTCCTCATCTGAATGTTAAACCACAGAGAGTGTTCCGTGCCTCAGGCCGCTGACACAACTTGAGAACCACAGTGATCACAGCGAAGCGTCTCTTGAGGGACGTCACACCGGCTCTGTTCTTTTACCGTCTCTCTGGGTCATCATGGCGGATTCCAGCTTTAATAACCTGACCTCTCTGGCCCGGGCGTTATCACAGCCTAAACTGGAGCTGGCTGAGGGCAACGACTTCTCCCCGACGCGCAGCGGCCAGGTGCAGCCGTGCCGGAGGAGAAAGTTATCCAGCTGTAACTCGGTGGAGTCCGTTGTGTCCGTGAGATCACCATCGGATGAGGCGAGAGTTCTGGTTATCAACACCGGAGGAACCATTGGGATGACCATTCATGACAACGGTAACGAGCACCTGCACTGGCGGCCGTGGGAGTGTGTGTACGTGATATCGTGTTGCTATGAATGAGAGTGCGTGTGTGTTCGTGTGGACTAAATAAGTCCCGTGTGATAACAACACGTGTGTAGATCCAAATTTAGTAAGAGCCGATAACCCGGCGGCTGAAGCTAGCAGAGTGACGACCGTTAGCATGCTAACAGAAAACGACACATTATTAAAACCAGAAACATACACAATACAGCGGCTAAATAACCGAGTCCCTCCACCACGTGAAGGTGACAGTCGAACCAACGGTATGTGTTTGTAGCCGTTGTGAGTGTATATTGGTAGAGTTTATGGCGCCAGGTGGTGCAATGTGTAGCTAGCCTTTCAGTCAATGTGTAACCAGCTGTTGATATCAAGTGTTTCCCAACAACCTGTTGCCTCTGGGGAAAACAGCTTCCAGAGGTCGAAGCAGGTGATTCCAGGACCCCCGCCCCTTTCCTTATATTTTTGAAAACACTAGCAGAAAGGATTCTACAGTTTATGCAGTAATTAGTTTAAACTGAGTTTCGTTGTGTCCGCATTTGACTTCCAAATTCACAAATATTTGACTGACTGCAACTGAGGTTAGGAACTTTAACCAAATCATCATCAAATCATGGGTAATATCTGGCAAAGTCTCCCTGACTCTGAGTTTCGTTGTGTCCGCATTTGACTATATCTGGCAAAGTCTCCCTGACTGGGTACAAGTCCCTCACAGGGCCACATGTAAACAGTTACAGTTAAACAATTACCCCAATTCCTGAACCCAATCACTGTAGTAAAAACCCAGACACACACGGAGAACACACAAACTCCATTCAGAAAAACCACCAGTTATTACTGGCTCTCCAACTGCTGATCTTCATACCCTTGCCCCCTCACCCCCCCCCCCCCTCCATGTGGACCCTGTGTAAATATCAGCGTTGGGCAAACATTGATGTTACTCGTAAAATAAATTACAGTTGATTCATTGTAATGAAAACATGAAACAGGATTGACAGTCAAGTCTTTACCAGACCTTGTACCAGGGTTTGAAAGTCCAGCGAGCAGTATTCTGGCCCATGGGCCGTAGTTTGACCAGTTCTGATCTATACAGTCAGTGTCAAGAACATTAACACAAAATGCATACAAATAAAATAGGATTAGAATTAGTACTTTAGTTTAGTCACTCATCCCAAGTGACTGACTTAAATCCACAGCTGAACCTTAGCTGTTAGTTTTTTTTCCTGTTCATCTGGTCTGTGCAGTCTGTGTTTTTTTTTTTAAATAAATACCCCACTCTAGATTTATCACCCTGGGTCCTCGGGCAACAAAGTGCAGTAACAGGTGCTGGTATAGTGTGGTTAAGACATTAATGTTTTCAAAGCTGTGTTAGAGGCATAATCTAATCTGTGTTCCTTTAGCTGTGCTGGGCAGTTAAAGGTGAAAGTAAAGTAATTTATTGTCATTATGACACGGCACACGACTGCACACAACCTCACATGACCTCTGCCTTTAACCCATCACCTTAAAGAGTGGGGGCTGGGGTGGGGGGGGGGGGCAGCTCA
>NC_024307.1:5095651-5101373 GCF_000523025.1 Cynoglossus semilaevis | reverse complement strand
GCCTTAACCACCAGGCCACCACTGCCTCAAAAATAAGAATAACTGCGTCAAATCAAACAGTATCAGTAACCAGTAATGTACTGTAACTAGTAATAAATACTCAACAACAACAACATCACCGTCACTGTTGATAATGATCAGGATTTGTTTGAAGTCATTGCCCCCTGATTAGTTGTGTTAGCAGCAGATACGCTGTCAACAGGCTGGGTCAACAGGCTGCCCCCAGCAGGCGCCAAGCATGTGGTTCCTCTGGGAATCGAACGCTGCTTCACTCTGCTTCAGAGGCAGATGTGCTAACCGCCACACTATGGAACCGTATTAGCATATATTTCACACATTAGCACAAAGTCAAACATCCTATCAGCTGAGTGTCACAAAGTTACACCCCCCCCCCCCCCCCCCCCCCCCCCCCCCCACATCACCGTAGCTCAAATCTGTCACAGTCATTAGGTTTAAACTGTGGAGTTTACTAAAACAATGTTGGAGTAAAATAGCGTGACAGATTTTTCAGTTCCTCCTGACAGTAAAAGTCTAGGGGTCAGACTTTAGTCGGTCAGAATCAGTTTCTCCTGAGGTCATCATGTGGTCGTCAGCTGCCACGTATCACGCAGTACAGTTGGAGCAGCTGCTCCGAGTTCCTGCTGGCACTCAGTGTACTCTGTACTGTGTACTGTGTACTGTGTACTGTGTACTGTGTGGTACCAGAACCTGTGGCGCTGTGTCCACTGTTTTTTACTGAGTTGTCTTTTTTAATGTATTTGAACAAACACTCCACTTTTTAAGGTTAAGTTTGTAACATTTTTTTATTTTTTTTTTTCTCTGATCCAGTAGCATCCAACACCCTGCCATCGTGTACAGTAAATCGTTACAATGTGACAACAGAAGCCATTGGCTTCTAAATAATTTCCATTTTGGGTGTTTTGCTGTCTATTTTTTTTTCTAATTTTAAATTTCATATGTTATGCTCTAACAGGCAGCAAATCCAACTACATTACACTAAAATGATTGCTCTTTGAACTTGTCAGGTGGCAGTATGTGGTGCAATGCTGTAGGTCTTGGGTTCAAATCCACCTACCTTAATAAATAAATGATTATTAGTAGTATTAATCACAATTTTACTTTTGATCTTTTACCTTAATTTATTGGTTCTTGACTCGCTTTAGTACATTTTTAAATGCTTCTTTATATGTATTTGTTTTGTACGCTACTTTTTTCTCTGCCTTACATTTGTCTTTTTTATAACCTTAACTATCTCTGTAACGGCATCTTAATTCATCCTTTGTGTTTAAAAAGTGAGTATTGAGTAAAACAACACTTTTTTTACACCTCAGTAAATAAAAGAAAAATACAACAAAAAACTCTCTTTTGCACCTGTTTGGTGCCGTATGTCATAACCACCACTAGGGGTCAGTATTAGACCGCCGTACGGTCGACCCTGCCTTTCTACTGCTGATAAATGCACAGCAGTCTCACGGATAATGTTCTAATGCTGATGTTCTTTTATTTGTTCTCTTTTCCACCAGTCCTTGCTCCAAAAGCCAATGCGTTCGTGAAAAGCCTCCGTAAGCTGCCTATTCTCCACGATGAGACCTACGCTCAGCAGACCTGTATGTTTGACTACTATTCGTCAGAGAACACCCTGGTGCTGCCGTAAGTGCCCCCGCAGGCTGATCTGCTCTTTACACACTCTGGAAGAGTGTGCGGGTCACGTTCTAATCTCATTTCTTTTGGTGCTTTTTCTTTCTTTTCTTTTATAAACATCATTATATAAAACAAATCTCAGAATTCCTTGTCATAAAATCCTAATGAACCATTGCTCTTTAACTTTATCTTTAACTTTATCACCAACTAAACAGCAACATTACTGCATGTGGGAATAAACAGTAATGAATCAACAGTATTTAATACAGGAGTTTTAAAGCATTTATTAAAGTGTCTTACTTGGTTTCATGCACCAGAAACGGGAATTAAACAGATCATTTAGGAATGTTGTTTTCATTAACAACTAATCGTGGGGAGTCTTAATCACGATTAAACGCCGAACAAGATTAGAGCTGAATGTGGGGAACGATGCAAAAGGAAAATCAACCCCTACATTGACTCACCGAGGCTGATTAAGACGAAATCCTGTCACAGATGATTTTCGAGTTTTTCTTTTATTACAAACGACAACTTCCGAGAAGTTGGTACATTTTCTGTAAATGCAATGAAGCTCGTATCTGTGGTTTGACAATAGCAGGAAAAGAGGAAAAATATGTATATTTTTTTCTTTTAGAACATTTTTAAACAACCCCTGCAATATATTCTTTAACATCACATAATCTCCGTAACTTGTAACAGTTTAGCGTAGATTAGGGAAAAAACAAGTGAGCTACCAGCAAGGGCTTGATCTTTACAAAACAAGATTATTTTTGTCACGTGCAAATTTTACATGCTTGAGACTTTTTACTTTCTTTTTTTGAGCCATGGTTTATATTTTTCATTAGAAAAAAGTCCCAAGATGTACGACTAAACAGAAATGTCTCCAAATGCAGAAACAATAAAAATACAATGATCTTCTGGTTTTTAATTTACTCACAATTTACTTATTCAGTCTGAAATTGGTGCCTGTTTAGTTGAACACGACAATGATCTACTTGCAGGAATTGAAGAAAGAAAAAAGAAAAATTTGTATATGTTTTAGTGTAAATACAATAATCAGAAGAAACAATACGTCATGCAGTAAAATGTATTTTTCACGAAACGTCTTAAATACAATAATCAGAAGAAACAATACATCATGCAGTAAAATGTATTTTTTACGAAACGCCTCTCTGTCTTTGTGCTTAAAAAAAAAAAGATTCAGGCGACGTATTAAACCACAGATTTTGTTTTTATTGCATTTTTGGACCAAGTACCATTTTTGAGGAAATTGTGGTTTATTATCTTATTCCCAAAAGCCACAGACTGAAACATCTCACTCATCTGTGAACTGTTTTTATTGCTTTACAGAAAGACGACGTCCGTTTCGGAACTCCAGTGTACTAGGTGCTGTCAGCGCTGCATGTGCACACACACACTGTTTGAGAATGGTTTGAACATGTATTGTCCTGAAATGTCAGATCTTGGATCACAAGGAGAAAAAAAACATACAGTAGACGCCAACGTGGCCTTTGTTTGCCAGGAGGAGAGAGAAGCAGGAAGGCTACAGGGGCACAGTCTGTAAAATGCTTGAAGTAGTTTTGTGTCTTTTACTCCGTGTCTGTAATGTCATCTCCGTCACAAACCAGCTGCCGCCGTGTCAGCATGAGGTTAAATTCTGCAGCGATGGCCTTATGCTTGTTGGAGGTTCGGTTGGTGGGGAAAAAAAAAGCCCTCGTCTGCCGCTGACACAAGCGAGGTGGATTTGCTCGGTTGCACGTTTGATTCCGCACACTCTTATTGCCTGGGCCCTGTGCTGTGGAGCGGTGAGAGTGGAGCCCCGTGCGAGTGGGCTCCCAGCTGATCCACACTCTCCGCAGGGTCTTCATTAGAGATAGTGGGGACACCCTCTGCCACAAGCATACGTTCAATCCCCAAAATTTCCATACCCCCTTCGTGCAATCTGCCGCTGTGAGGCAGCTGAGCAGCAGGGTGGACCAGGACGTGTGGAGAAGATAAGGAAGCCCTGCAGCAGCTGTGTTCCTCTCCTTTAACCTGGAGGGAGAGGGGTTTTTTCCCGAGCAGTTATGGATAAATTTGGGCATTACAAATTTTCTCCAGCTAAGTGTGTTATGATTGCTGACTACCTCACATCCTGGTCTTCCCCACCGCTCAGAAAAGTACATTTTTAGTAACAAACATTTGCAGATGATGATCTAGTATTCATTTTTTACTCACACACATTTTTTTAATCCTCTTTTCTCAGCATTCGTTTATTTTTGCTCTAATATACAGCACTAATTGACAGGCTGTTGATATTATGCGCTCACTTCACCTGTGCCGAGACCATGCATATGTATAGGGAATTGGTTTATTGATTTATTGAAAAGGCTCATTCATGTGATGAAGGTCACTCACCCCCAACCCTCTCTGCCTCCTCTTCAGTCCTCTTCAAAGCCTCAAGTATCCCATCAGACACACACACGCTCACTGTAATTATTCTGTGGACGTCTCAACAAGGATATGCTAATTGACCACCTTTGCTACACCTCCAGAATACACAGCCAGACTGAAATGGTTCAAACTGTGTTCTTCTTGGAGCTCATGCCCGGCATATGTTCTGGACTTGTTACCGGACTTAAGGCTAATCAGTAAAGAAGGCGTCTACCAGAACCCCCCGACCGGGAGGACCACTGGCTGCCTGCTCGTCCCCCTGCTGTTCTATTCAGCTTATAGCTCCACGTTATGTTAATGTCTACGAGGGGGATGTTGGACTTTAATTCTTTAAAAGGAAGAATGAAATGAAAGTCTTTCCTTGATTATTGAGCCAATCGTTCTGCCCGCGGGGGGCCGCAGGTTTAACTCCACTTACTGATACAATGAATACATCTGAGGCTCCCCGCCCTGGAACTGGACATTGAGAAAAAAATGGGCAAGTCAACGTATGTAGTATATATAATAATAATATATAAAGGAGTTAGATTAGCAAAACATGCTAAGACATGACTCAGCAGGTTGGAAAAGTTTTAACTGTACCGTATTTTTCAGACCAAGTTTTTATTTTTAGTTTGGCAACTTGTAATCCGAAGCAATATCATTTATGGCCACCAGAGGTCACTGTCTACACTTGTGACAACTGGACGCTAATACTACGCAATTAAAAGAATAATCACATTTAACCATAAAGATTCAATAAAAGACATAAAACAATCAAGAAAAAAACTTTCTTAAAGACTTAAAGATTTCGACGTTTGCAACTAGAAACGGTATTCAAGCAGCAGAGAAGAGAACTGCGGACTATCTGGAAATCTGGCGACTATTAATCGAGTACAACGTATAGTCTAGAAAAAACTGTATATCTTTGTGAACCCTTCAGCAGTGATATTCAGAGAAGCAGGAAACATCTTCCCAAAGTTTGTTAATTTTCATAAATGTTTTTCCCCCGATTTCATCGTAGACTTATTTGATTGGCCATGGCATATAAAGCCACATGGAGAAACACAAAAACCTATTTCCCAAACTGCATCATCATCCGTTTGGTTGTATGTTCTGTTAACTTCCAGTGAGTTCTACGGTTTTGTACAACTAAAATAAAGCCCCTTATACAGTTTTTAGGAATTTTATTAGCGCATATTAATTCTATTTTTTATCTAATGTTATTATCCAAAAACATTAATTGTTATACCTGTAGAAAAGCTAATGCTAAATTAACCGTGTGTTTGGAGTGAAACTAATGCATCGCAGTGACTAATCCACTGTTAGTAGCATTTAAATTTATTTTTTTTGCTTGAATGTTAAAACAAATAACACATTCCTATTTAAAATGCACTATAATTTAATTTGAACATGATCCCTCTGTCTTTCAGGATGAGTAAAGGAAATAAAAGAGTCGTCTATACCGTCTTGGAGTACAGCCCCCTGCTGGACTCTTCCAATATGACCACTGACGACTGGGGGAGAATTGGAAAGGACATTGAGGTGTGCACACTGTATATACACACACACACTCACACACGTCACAAACATCAGGGATCTCCAACCCCTGGTCTGTGGACCGGTACTAGTCCGTAGATATTTTGGTACTGGGCCGCTGACGACATGA
>NC_024307.1:5086839-5095142 GCF_000523025.1 Cynoglossus semilaevis | reverse complement strand
ATTTAACCATAAAGATTCAATAAAAGACATAAAACAATCAAGAAAAAAACTTTCTTAAAGACTTAAAGATTTCGACGTTTGCAACTAGAAACGGTATTCAAGCAGCAGAGAAGAGAACTGCGGACTATCTGGAAATCTGGCGACTATTAATCGAGTACAACGTATAGTCTAGAAAAAACTGTATATCTTTGTGAACCCTTCAGCAGTGATATTCAGAGAAGCAGGAAACATCTTCCCAAAGTTTGTTAATTTTCATAAATGTTTTTCCCCCGATTTCATCGTAGACTTATTTGATTGGCCATGGCATATAAAGCCACATGGAGAAACACAAAAACCTATTTCCCAAACTGCATCATCATCCGTTTGGTTGTATGTTCTGTTAACTTCCAGTGAGTTCTACGGTTTTGTACAACTAAAATAAAGCCCCTTATACAGTTTTTAGGAATTTTATTAGCGCATATTAATTCTATTTTTTATCTAATGTTATTATCCAAAAACATTAATTGTTATACCTGTAGAAAAGCTAATGCTAAATTAACCGTGTGTTTGGAGTGAAACTAATGCATCGCAGTGACTAATCCACTGTTAGTAGCATTTAAATTTATTTTTTTTGCTTGAATGTTAAAACAAATAACACATTCCTATTTAAAATGCACTATAATTTAATTTGAACATGATCCCTCTGTCTTTCAGGATGAGTAAAGGAAATAAAAGAGTCGTCTATACCGTCTTGGAGTACAGCCCCCTGCTGGACTCTTCCAATATGACCACTGACGACTGGGGGAGAATTGGAAAGGACATTGAGGTGTGCACACTGTATATACACACACACTCACACACGTCACAAACATCAGGGATCTCCAACCCCTGGTCTGTGGACCGGTACTAGTCCGTAGATATTTTGGTACTGGGCCGCTGACGACATGAGTTATTCTATGATATATTTAAATATTTCATTGTGGGTTTTTTTCTGTGTGATGCCAGAATAACTACCAAAACTACGACGGCTTCGTGATCCTCCACGGCACAGACACCATGGCTTACACGGCCTCCGCCCTGTCCTTCATGTGTGAACATCTGGGCAAACCGATCATTCTCACCGGCTCACAGGTAAAAACTGCAGGACTTAAAATAGACTTGCTGCTGCCTTCACATCTGTTTTTAAGACGAGATAATTTCCCCCGTCTAGGTTCCCATCTATGAGATGAGGAACGATGGCAGAGGGAACCTGCTGGGGGCGCTGCTGATTGCTGGACAATTTGTTATACCTGAGGTGAGGACACGTGCATGTGTTGCTCAGTCGTTTGTCTGTCATGCTTCATTTAGCTGCCTCCAAGAAGAAAATTAAAAAGAGTTTGTATTAATGGAATGTGAGGAAACAACAGAACGGCGGTGATTACTCGTCGCTGGAACTGTCTTTAAAGCTCTTCCGGAGACGCCATTAAACAGTGACCAAATTATAAATGCGGCTTCTTCCATTATAAATCTATGTATCTCTTAACAAGCTGGGGATATAAAACCAAAGTCAGCAGATGGAAACGCTCTTTGTTTGCAGTGATAATGAAGGACCTGCCTGCTGAGAACAACAGTGACACGGGTTTCGCAATACTGAACAAGTATTACAAAAGTCGGAAGAGGACCCGGAAAGTGTTATCTAACCGTATGTTTATCTGAGAGGCAGTAATAATCGGGCCTGCCTTAATTAATTTGATTTTATTGCGTTAAAGCCAAAAAGCCTCCAGAGCAAGTAAGGGTTTTTAATTGATGGGAATATATATATATATATTTATTTTATTTTTATCGAGTGTTAAACAACATGTATTCCTTCGAGATGTATATGCACAGGTGTGTTGCATTAGAGCGGGGGTGTTAAACATGCGGCCCGTGGGCCAAAACCGGTTTGCTTGGTACTTCAATCCGGCCCGATTGATACATTTTGAAAATAAAAATACACAAACACTTGTTGTTCAGGAAATATTTTGTAAAATTATTTTTCATTAAATATTGATATTAAAAATATATTCATTTTTAATATTAAAGATTTATCTAATATACTTTTTTGCAAAGGGGAAAAAGTCTGACCTTTTGTTATTTTTGGGTAATTATGTTCTGACTGTTCTGGTCCGTCCCAGTTGACATCTAACAAGGTTGCATGCGGCCCCTGAACCCGTGCATTAGAGCACTGTGTTCCTTTTCACTCTCCACTCAGGTGTGCCTCTATTTCTACAACAAACTCTACCGAGGAAATCGGGTGACAAAGGTGGATGCTGGGAGTTTCAACGCATTTGCCTCCCCCAACCTGGCTCCCCTGGCCACTGCTGAGGTGGACATCACAAGTAAGACGCCGCTGTAACTCCCCCAGGTTCAAAAACACCTACAGACTAACAGAGTTTCTGATGTGTGGTTTTCTTACAGTTAACTGGGATACGGTGTGGAGGGCCAACACTACGGCCAAGTTTCAAGTCAGCACAGAGCTGAACCGAAACGTGGGCCTCCTCAGGCTGTTCCCAGGAATCACTGCTGCTACCGTGAGTGACCGCAGGAAATGTCCTACATATTCTGTGTTACAGCCTCTGAACTCAGTCTCAGGAACCAGTTCAAATCTGTCACTTGATATAAACCAGTTTGTGGTCGTGATGGCTCGAAAACTACTTAAATCCTTCCAAATCGAACGTGACGTTCTTTTTGTCATGTGTGATCCTGTTTAGAGGGAAAGAAGATGCTAGCTCATTATTGAAGAAAGGGCGACATGTGATGTACTCTGATATAAATATTTATATCTTTTTTTAGCATTTGCTAGTTCACTGTCGTTATACTAATTTCCAGAAAAGTATGTACACTTCCCTAAAACACAAAAAACTACATTTTGTAGTTTTTGCCTTTTCCTACAAAATCCTTCGTTATCAGCCAAAATGAAAATGAATATTTCCCACTTTGTTCAATGGTAGACGTAATTCTACCTGATATCCCACAGCCATGTTAGTTAGAATACATTACCATATTAGTCGAGCATTATGGAATGTTCCAGGTTAACTGCTATCATGTTTTTGCATCACCATTGTGTCAGTGGAGACAGGCACGACTTTGTACTTTGTGCTGAACATTTTGTGTTAACGATCTGTCAACGTAAACAATGTTGACAATGTATCCAGAAATTATGGTGTCACGCTGTTTGCAGTGTATCATTCTGTCAAAAGATTTATGGAGTCAGGAGAAGTCGCTGTGCAGAGAGAGGCCAGAGGTGGAAACCTCTGCTGAAGACGTTTGGTCGTGACTTTTTTTTATTGACGAGATGATATAATATATCATAAATAATCATCCCACTTGGAATATTTTATTTAAAATACAGTAAAATATTAATATATGAACCAGTGTACTGGTAAGGTACCTGACTCTGGTTGAAGTTTAATTTAAAAGACAGTTTTACAATACAGTATACAATTGTCCTAAATTAATACACATATGTATGTATATATGTATACATATATGTAAATATATATGTATGTATATCTATATGTAAGTATGTATATATATGTAAATATGTATATATGGCTATATATGTATACATATTTATATACAGTATATATACACGTGTGTATGTGTATATACGTATATGAAATATATACACTACATATATTTACTTAAATATATATAAGTATAGTGTTTGTGTTTTTGTGACTCCACTTTTCTTTTCGTACCGGTCCGTGGGTTTTCTGTGCCGTTACACCGCTCCACTATATAGAGTTGGGGTCCCTGGTTTATGTCATTACCAGTTTGGGGGTCCTTGGCTCGCCTTAGAGCTTTAATCCATTAAAACCGCCTGATGAAATTGTCCCTGTGATTTTAAATTTTATCGTATTTATTTTTTTGTGTAAAAATTGCATTTACTTTTATGTTTTTGGAAATGTTGTCGGTGTCGTCTGATTTTATTTCCCTTTGTTTTCCTGCTATAAAATGATGCCATTCGTTTTTATACTTGGAAGACAACAACATTCCTAAACCCAATGATATCAAATTATGAACAATAAAAATTAAAAGCGGCAATATAAAAATATTTCCATGCTTTTATGTAGTCATCATCTAATGTTCCTTCTCGCCGTGTTAAATGATAATAAAGCAAACGTTCTGCTGGAGTTCCAGGCTCCTTTAAAAACTGGACCAAAACACAGTTCAATTAAATTACATTTAATTCTGATATACGGCTTTTTTTCCATCATGTAAACCCGCATCAGAGCTGAGATCGGAGAAGGATGAGAAGGACTTATGGTCCATGACCGATGGTCCTGTAAAGAGGGAGGACTGGCACAGATACTGTAACATTTAGCTGCACCTCCCCCTGCAGCGGCAGCCGGGAGAGGGTATTTACTGTCTCAATCTGCTGCTGCTGCCCAGCCTGCCTATCAAGATTTTCTTACAGCATTTAACTGCCTTCATGAGGCGCTGCTTTGATTGGGCACCAGACTCTCGTGTGCCCACATATGTCCTCTGTACGAGGGCTTCATTGGTAATCCACGTCAAACACTTCTTGTCCAACTGAACCCGGGACTTTTTAATGTCACCTTCCCCTCGCATTTTACGACGACTGCCACGCGGTCTTGCCAAGTGACTTCATGCTTGCTAACACCTTCAGATTAATTGCTCTCCTTCCTTCCATTTTAAGTCATCTGCCACGCTAGTCATAAGCCATGGCTAATGATGTGGTATAGGGCCTCCCACTGCCAGCCAACCAGTGATGGAGGGACTGGTTGCGTAGGTGGCACCAGATGGGCTTTTTAGTGGTGTGAATGGCCACATGTATCGGCGTGAAAGGAGCTGCAGCAAAAATAACATGGAATACTAATTCCTCAATTTGGTCGGCCACGGTTGAGCAGCCAGTTCAGTCGGCAGTAAATTGCGGGTGTTTTTAAACGTGCGCTGTCGCCTGTGTCTAGGTGCGGGCCTTTCTGCAGCCGCCCATGGAGGGCGTGGTCCTGGAAACCTACGGCAGCGGAAATGCCCCAGATAACCGTCCGGACCTGCTGGAGGAGTTGAGGAAGGCGACTGACTCCGGTGTCATCATGGTCAACTGCACCCAGTGTCTCCGGGGCACCGTGTCCACGTCCTACGCCACGGGCAAGGTAGCTCCTCCGACGTGAAGGGATGGGCCTGTGTAAATAAATCAGTTGCACTGAGGAATAAAGGATTCAAACCTGTTCCCATTTTTCCTCTAGGTGCTGATCGACGCAGGGCTGATAGTTGGTGGTGACATGACTCCAGAGGCTGCCCTGTCCAAACTGTCCTATGTTTTGGCCAAGAAGGACCTGAGTCTGGAAACCAAACGAAAGGTTGTTGTCATGAGAAGAGTCTGTAGATGAACACGCCAGACCTATAATAATAGGCTGTAATGCAGTGTGACAGAAAATATTTCATATGCACAACATCAAATTACCTTTACTTCAGTGGTGCCAAACATACGGCCCGCGGGCCAAAACCGTCCCACTGAGCTGTTCAATTCGGCCCGCTTGGTGAATTTTGAAAAAAAAACAAACACTTTATTTTCAGAATATTTTTTCGTAAATATTTATTTATACATTTCATTATAATTTAATGAATAGTATTAGTAATAAATATCTAATGTACTTGTACTTCTTTGCATAAAAACAAAGAGGAAAAACATGGGCCTATTGTTGTTTATAGTTTATTACGTTATCATTTTACTGGTACGGCCCACTTGACATCTAACTGACATAGTTTTACTCTGCATAAAAAACAAATTTATTCAATTGTTACTGCGAGTGACCCTGTTACCTGTGGCCTCTTTTATAACATCTGTCATTGGTTTGTGGTAAATGCACGGCCAAAGTAGGGGGCAGGGCCTTCCTAAGGCCCACAAAGCCGTGGCAGGAGGGACGATTTCAATATTTTTTAACTGTTTGTGTCACGTTGGGAAAACTGCAATAATTTGTAATTTTACATCATTTGTTCAACGTGAATAGAAGTTTTGTAGGAATAGTGACTACACTCGTGCACTTGTTAATAGTGAAGCAAGACTGTGTTTTGTGTTTCTTGTGGTTCTGCTGAAGATGATGAGTCAGAACCTGCGAGGTGAAATGAGCGTGGACATGGCAGGATCCAAGCTGTGTCTGAGCAACAGCCGCTTCATCCAGGTCATCGCCAAGTCCCTGAGCGTCAGCTGCAAAGAGGTGAGAGCAGCAGCGGTGGCGGAGGAGGAAGAGGAGGAGGAGGAGGACCTCTTCCAGCTAACAGTGTGATTAGCAGTCCTCACGGCCCACTTCCTGTCACTTCTTACTCCACTGCACTCAGCTTATGAGAAACTCCTGGCGTTTCCCAATATTTACAGTTATTACTTAAGCCATTTCAGAGTCCTACCTGAATTGCAGTTCAGCATTTTTATGATTAAGGTCCGTGTTGTGTCCAGGAGCTGGAAGCCATCCGCGATGCTCTGACTCCGCCGCTGGCGTGTGCCGCCGCCAAGATCGGAGACACAGAAGCCTTAGAAGCTCTGAAAGACATGGTGAGAAACACACGTCTTTACATCAGCCCTGAATTAAAACACGATTTACACACATACTGTGTGTATTTGTTACAGTGAGAGTCATGCACAGAAATGAACGAGTGTTTACACAGCCTCCACTTTCACTGTCGCTGGAGCGATACTTTTCAGCGTGTTGAGCTTGTTGAGTCACCTGATGTAATCAGCTCCTGGTCAGTGTGTTCCAATATCAGGGGTGTGGGACACACACACACACACACTCTCACACACACACTCTCTCACACACAGGTGCATAGGGCCAAACAAAACATGAGGCCCGACAGGTAAAGCCGGCCTGTGACTGTCCCAGCAGCCAGTGTACGTGGTTGTGGCTCAGTGTGGATCACTGAGAACTCGTTTGATTTAGATTTATCTTAATTAATTAATCTTTTACATTCTTCCTGTTTAATGCACTTATTTGGGGTTTTGGTTAAAAAAAATAGTGATTTTTAACACAGATATTTTTTTAAACAACACATTACTTTAGGCAAACTAGTAAATAATCTCTGAGCTTTCACATTCTTAGTTGTAAATATTTCATGTTTTTGTTTTGCAGTGAAATGAACGCCATTGGTTTGTGGACACATTCACTATTTGTCATTTATGGGATTTGACGCAACTGATACGGTGGCTCTTTGCATAATGAAAGAAATAATGACAATAATTAGTAGTTGTGGATCCGGTGTCAACCAGAGCATGAGTTGTACTAGCTGAAGTCAAATGTCTGAGCCAGTGTTAGTGTGTGATGTTGATCGTTACCAGGGAGGCTAAAGGTAGCAACCATAGCTGAGCAGCTATACTGTCCATTTTATTTGACTTCACAGACATGCTAACAGTTATTTAGCAGACACTTTTATCCAGAGCAACTCACAAGAGGGGAAGGCACCGTTAGGGATATGTGGTTCCTCTGGGAATCAAACCCAGGATTCTCTGCTGTTTGCTGGTAAGGCAGTCCAGTTAACCACTGTGCTACGGAACCTCAACTTAAATGTGTCTTAGTCCACACAAAGTGACATTTTTAACACGAGGAAAAGTGGAAGCATCATCTACTGGATAGGAGCATTTTGTATAATACAGAGCATGGTTGTCAAACTCCTGGCTCGGGGTCCACTTTTGGCCCAAGAAAAACCCCAAATCTGGCCCTGAGGTCATTTCTTTAACTATTATTTTCAATCGTTTTATTTGTTTTGTTTTATTTTGCTTTTTCAAAAATGTCTGTCTTTATTCAGTTGAACGTGGTTTCTGTCGGTTTTAAATCTTTTATGTTTTCTGCTTTTACGTTTCTTGGTTTTAAACTTAAACATCAAACACACTTCAAGGTCAGATTTTTTTCTTTTCTGCCCCCTTCTCTTGTCACAGGGCACCAACTTGTGTCTGGGTGACTACGACGGCCGCACACCTCTCCACATTGCTGCGTGCGAGGGTCACCTGAAGGTGGTGCAGTATCTTCTCATCCACGGAGCCACGGTTTACGCTAAAGATCGATTCGGGGATACGCCTCTGTGTAACGCAGTGCGTTTTAGGTAAACCTCAAATTCTTCTTTATTTTATCCAGAGGAGCTCGTGCCATTTTGTCGATTTTGCCTCTCTTAACGCGACAGTGTCATTTCCAAGGATTCAAACATGTCATCTGAACACCCACCCGCCCCTCTGTCACCACCAGGGACCGCTGTTATTCCTCATAGTCGTCTGATTGTTTCTTGCAATCATTCTGTAAATGACTGTGATGGAGGAAACTTCATTAAATGAGCTGTGAGGTGGAGAATCGTCT
>NC_024307.1:5080590-5086832 GCF_000523025.1 Cynoglossus semilaevis | reverse complement strand
GGGGGGGGGGGGGCGGAAACCAGGAGAACAACTCATTAGAGTTTACAGGCTAGTCAACAAACTAATTAGTCTCATTTTCATGTAACAATTCAGACGATGTTTATTTTTACCAGAGTTAATTTTTTTTTTTTTGGTAAAAATTAGTCACAGACGTGCTCTGAATGTCTGAAGCTGTGTTAAATGTTCCTACTGTATTACAACGTTTTGCCTGAGGGTGACAACCACGTCACAGTCTCTGCCAAGTGGCTGTTGTCCTGTTTTAACGGTTGGCTTAACAGCAAGTGCGGACCTGTTTCTTTTCCTGATGGTGGAAGGGTTTCATGCGACTCTTACGTTTATGTCAAATTTAGTTTGTGTTTTTTCGTATGGTACGTAAACCTCGCGCTCATGGGCGTAGTCTTGGCCAATCAAAATGGCAGGGAAATAATGCACAGGAAAACGGAAATATGAAGATGAACACAGGACGTTTTTTAGTCGGAGAGGTTTTGTTTTTTTTAACATACTGGGAAGCGATTCTGCCTCATATGTCAGGTGTCGCTAGTGCATTTCAAGGCTTCAAATCTTCAGCAGCACTTCACTAGTTCAGTTCACTCCATGCTAACATAGACCAGGACTTTCCTAAAGGGAACTTCTGTGGCAGTAACACAGTGAAAACGGTGGCTCTAAGCCTCTGATTGAATAGAAAATAAATGAGAGACCAGCAATATCACAAAATAACAGATCTCTGCAAGATTATCCGTGTCACGCCTTATGTTCGTACAGTGGTTTTCAAACTTGTTATCCTCTGTATCACCTGAGAAAACCTTAGCAGCAGAGGCCTTCACTGTCAGCGTCCACCACAGGGGAGACGTTTAAATGTTGTATTAATGTTGCACGGTATGTTTCAGATTTATTCAACTGAAAATGTAAATGTGAAAATATGAATTTTTCCCGCGTACCACTAGAGGGCGCTTGCGTACCACTGATGGTACACGTACCACAGTTTGAGAACCACCGTGTTAGTACATAGCAATACTGCACTGTGCAAAAGTTTAAGGCAAACTTTTTTTTTTGACAGTTTATATACAAAAATTGAAATAGGATTTGTCGTCACTACCACGTGTCTTCATCATCTTCGTGTCTTCATCATCTTCGTGTCTTTGTTGCACTGAGGTGTACAGAAAACTCTAGACAAAATCATCCGTCAGGCAGACCGACAGGAGAATTCTGAATATATGGTGACAGGACTCAAAGGTTTGACCTGGTATCAGCGTGTCTGATACCAGGACATCTTGAATGTCTAGTCACCTGCGCTTCCACTGAGTGGAACCAGATGTCCATATATGGAGTAGTGGAGAACGAAGAGGACAAAAAGTTTTGAAGAACAAATGTGAGGAGTGTCCTCTGAACCTGTCCTACCGGCCTGCTCCCAGTTTCACAGATGAGAGATACTGGCTCCTCAGCTCTGGTGTTGTGATAGTGTCTTAGAGAGAGAGAGGGAAGAGCAAGTAAAAGTTCAACTGAGCCAATGAGACAGAGTTTATAGAACTGTGAAGAAAAAGTTTCATTGAAAAGTGGTATGCGTTAGATAAACCTTAGCTGAAAAAAAAACCCCTATTCTTCAACAGTACAACAATGTTATTGACTTCCACCTGGCACTGAGGCGTTTTAGTTTTTGAAAAGCAGGAGCTTTGTATCTTTTTGGATCGTGTTTGTCAAACACAGGAGATGAATTGATTACATTTAGAAATATTTTGCTTCTCTCTGGTTCCTCTTATCAAGGCTGCATCTGATGGACCTGTGGGTAAAGTCACCTTTTTCACAGCGTGAGCTCAGCTGAGTGGTGGACGAGTCGGCTTTTTACTGTATTGTTTATTCTAAAATCCCTCCTCTCACCAAATGTCACGGCAGGTGAGTTCCACGTGGCTGGATCATCACAGGGTAAATGGAACTTGTTCTTGTCCTTACCTGCTGGGCGGCTCTGTCAGTCAAATTGAAAGGGGACGATTCTACCAATGGGATACCACGGATGATCACAAGTCTTTTTTTTTTTCCCCCAAGTTCGAGACAAGTCTCGAGTCTTTTTCCCCATGTCAGGTCTCAAGTCCAAATATTTGCACTTGTGTCCCAGTCAAGTCTCATATAATTTTGCAGCAATACCAAGTCAAGTCTGAAGTCCAAGTCTTTACACCCCTGGCCAAGTCAAGCCCCGTCTCTTTGTGAGGCAATACCAAGTCGAGTCTCGAGTCTTTCAGAACAGAAACAATAATTCCATGACATATTCAAGTCAAGTCTTTCCAGGGCCAGTCTGAAGTAAAATGTTGAATCTTTGGTTGTGCAACTTGAAACTTGTAAAAAACAGTCATAGACTCGAGTCCCCATCTCGGCTGCAAACGTCAGTAGCGTTCTAGCTGAGCTGGTGTTATACCAGTGACGCTGAGGTGACCAGTTCATGGAACTTAAGGACAGAAGAACGACAAATTCAACTGTTACTCGCACATGATTTGTTTTGCATTTGTCTGACGTTGCCATTTGTCCTCCTCGTGATGTCATGATGTTATTGAGCTGAAAACATGTCGTTCACTCTGACGAGTGCTTTGTTCACATTTCCTGGTATAACTGACGCAGGCACAAAGAAGTCGTGAAGCTGCTGAGAAAAACCGGAGCCCACTTCTCCAGGGACAAGTTGGAGGACGCCGGAGCTGAACTGTGCAAGTAAGACACACAGACGCACAGACACCAGAACACGTCCAACGACTCCAACACAGATAGTCAGAAATATCTCCCTGGCTCCGCCGTACACAGTGACCCATCCTACATAGCTGACTGAGGTACAACCAGTCGGCCCACTCTGACATGAGCTGCAGGAATGTTCCCTGGCAGCATTGTTTCAGATCCGCTCCACATCTCGGCTGTGGGCAAGTATACCACAGTGGCCGGCCTCTGTTGTTTATCTGCCAGAGACGCTCGATGAGAACTGTTAGATCTGTTCCAATTAGGAGTTTCAGAGTCACGCCTCGCGCCAGGTACGACAGGAATGGCTGGTGGCGTGTGGTTAAAATACAATAAATAAAACCTCGTCCGTCAGTGAGTCATGACGATAATTGTTTTCTCCTCTCATCTGTAAATGTATCCTGCCTTTCACACAGTGTATTTGAAGGCGATGTTAATAACAGTAATGTGAGAAATGGAGAGGTTTTCACACTCGCACCTCCGTCACTTCCTCCGTTTCAGTCTGGCAGCCATCGGTGACCTGGAGGGCCTGGAAATCTGGAGCCTCGCCGGAGCGGACCTGAGCAAACCAGGCTACGATGGACAGACGGTGATTCAAGTGGTGTGTTTCTGGGGGGAGACGTTAATAAAAGCTGTAAAACAAAAAAAAAAAGTTGTAAATTAAAAGTCGTTCTCACTCCTTGTCCTCCTCACAGGCTCAGGCTGTTGGCAAACAGGAAGTCGTAGCATTTTTAGTTCAGCTCATGAACAATAAAGCCAAGGTAATTATGCTGCGTTTTTTTTTATTTTTTTAATTCTAGCTGTTCTATTTCTATTCCTCCCTTCCTTGTTTGTTCCAGTAACAGCAGTTTACAGATGAACTCCACTGTCCTTAACCTGCCTCTGAATTCCTAAATCTTTGTTTTGTTTAATTTCAGACAGTATTTGGTGAATTTAATTCGTATGATGAATATGATGATGATGATGAGGAGGTAATTGAGAACGTGTGTGTGTGTGTGTGTGTGTTCATCAGTCAGCCCATGATCACGCTCTGCTTGGCTTCTTCGTCCTTTCCTTTGTGCCCCTCACCCTGTGAAAATCCATCCATCTTCAACACACTTTTGCAATCCTTCTCAAGTTTGTGCTCGTATCCCATCATGCATTGCCCACGGAACTTTCCCGCTTCATGTTCCAAAGCAACAGCAAATTTGCTCAGAGCTGTGAACTCAAATCAAACTGAGGAGCACAGAGTTGGACTGGGATTAAAAAAAAAAAGACAAAGAGAAACGACAGGGATCACAGCGAGAACGAGCGTTTTAATCCGTAATCTGAGGATTAGTCCACACCTAGATCCAGAATAGTTGTTGTGCTGTCTAAGGCTATAGTTGTGTGTGTGTGTGTATTGGCAAGGATCTGGTGATACAGTATGTATCACAATACAGGGACAACAATACGATATATTGTGATATCGTACGATACTATCGTATCGTTATTTTTTAAAACAGTTTAATTATAGGAAAACCGTAAACACACAATGCTGTTACACGTGTAACTAAAACTCACTCAGGTTACTGAGAACCAGAACAGAGGGATCTACATTTGAAATAAAGTGAACCAACGCAATGAATATGTGCGGGTTAATTGTTAATAATCGTGAAACAAAACATCGCAATATTTCAGTGCAACCATATTTATCCCACATCCGTAATTCTGACCAAATCTTGTCATTTAACTGCACAACTGAAATATATTCATACATATGCATGTTTAATGGGAGACAATTCTGGACTGCAGGCCGTCCAGTGGGTCCTCAGGGACCAGAATTATTAATTTCATTGCAATTATACTCGTCAAAACTGATTTTTGTTTTTTTTTTTTTTGCAGTGAGAGATTTTTATTTACAGTAGCTTGATATTGAAACCTGAAACCTACCTCCCAGGCATCTATGACTAATTTTGTTAAGCAACAAACATGAATACATATTTCAGCATTGACTGGGTTTCTCTCAGTGATCTTTGCGACTGCATTGCATGTAAAAAAATCTGCTGGTTTTACCAGTGGACACAGAGTGCAGTGAGTGGTTTAAAAATAAAGAAAGTCCTTCCAGGTGAAGAGAAGTGACTGTGAAACGCTCCACCATGCCAACCATCATTTTCCTCACTCTGAAGTGCTTTAACTGATTCTAAAATCCCCACCGTGCCGATAAATTTTACAATTGTGAGTGAATTGTGTGTGATTGCTCCGTCCATCTGCTCCGCTCACATGTGCTGTGTGTAAAAATGTCCTGGTTCCGGCGTGTTGACTGTGACACTGCCTTCCATTTCAGATTTCTATACACAGTGGAGGCTGTTTAAAAAAAAAGAAAATAAAAAGGGCTGCGGACAGTTTCTGATCTCAGAGTAAAACAGCCGGTAGGCGATTGAAGTGATCAAAGTCAAACATGTCCACGGTGGACAGTAGACATGAGTGGACAACAACCGCAGGTCATTGGAGACCAGATAAACAGCTGTCGTCCCTGGAGCAGCGTTTCCATTAAAACACACTGTAGCGCGTCGTTTCTGGGTTTTGTCCCTTACGTTATACATCGGATGAACAGCTGTGACAGAACGATGTGGGACCAGTCGGTGCTGGTGTTAAACCTGCAACCAGGAAAAAAAAGTGTTTCACATTGTGGTGAAAAACCACATGGATGTGTGTATGGTGTGTAGTATATATATGTATATATGTATGTTTATATGTATATATGTGTGTGTATGTATATAGACATGTGTGTGTATATATGTGTCTATATATGTGTGTATATATATGTACAGTATATACATATATATGTGTATGTATGTGTATATATGTACGCGTGTATATATATATATACATATATGTATGTATGCCATCCATCCATCCATCCATGTATGTAAGCATATTCAGTATATATTTATATATATATATTCACTTTCACTTTTTTCACTTTTTATATATGTATATACATATACATATAGTACATATATGTATTTATATATATGTTTAAAGGTATGTATATGTGTTTATGTATGTATGAGAGCGTCTGTGCTTTTGTGCATATATGAGTGTATGTGTGTGTATTTATGTATGTGTATGTGAGCAAATGTATTTGGTGAACATGTATGTGTGTGTGCTTTTGTGGGTATACATGTATGTGGTTGTGTGTGTGAACATGTGTGAGTGTGTGTGTGTGTGTGATCACGTGTGTGGTCTATGGATTGCGTCATTTGTGGGGACGTTTTTGGTTAAGATGTGGATTAAGAATAGACGTACATTTGTGATGATTAAAGTTAGGCCAACGAGTTCGAGAAAGTGTTTATTGTTTACACGAAGTCCTTACAAGTCATGAATACCAGCCTCTGTGTGTGCGTGTGTTGCGATAATTATCAAGGCCCTGAACGCCACATCCCTCCAGTGCTGCTCACTAATCGTTGTCTCCTGTTGTCCCTGTGCCAGAATGGTGGCGTTATTGAGTTCAACGCCACATCATCAGGACTGTGAGGCAGCAGCCGTCCACCGCAGGGGGTCACTTC
>NC_024307.1:5078052-5080557 GCF_000523025.1 Cynoglossus semilaevis | reverse complement strand
ACGGAGATGCTTTCACTTTTGAACGTCTGCACAAGTTTTTATTTTTCCGTCCTTACTTGGTGTTTCTTTGAAACGGACTAATTGTAGCTGCACTCTGAGTGCACATAACGTAGGAGCGCAGGACAGTAACTGTGTGAACGTAGTTGATCGTGACACGTATGGGTTTGATTTCGCTGAAAGATTTAATCAAACCTTTTTATAAAAATGTAAGTGATCGTTTATTGTGATGTCCAATCAGGGAATTATGGGTTAGCGTCACGTTAGCTTGTCTGTATCTCAAAATCACTACTTTCAAACAAAAGAACGGTTACTTTTTTTTAACCAAAAAACTTAGACTACATGACTGTATTTTTAAAGTAATATTTTATTTTGTAGCAGTGTCATTCGGAAGTGCAGGGTAGGTTCACAGATTATATTTTTATGCTCAAAAAACTTCAGACGAATGGAAGACGAATGGAAGACGAGCTTCAGACGAGTTTGTTATCTGTAACATTATCCAACTGAGGCACTTAGACGTGAAGTGTACCACGGTCCCTGAAGCACATGTTTCCATTTCCTCCTTCTCAAACAGGTAGAACAAAAACTCACAATTACCCCACGGACTCATCCAGCCTGTTTCTTCAGCTGATTGTCGAGCTGGAAGAGTCACATCTCACTCTGTGTGTGAACAGAAAAACACACCCGACTCGTATCTGTGTTCTGAGTTCATCTGCTTTGTCTTCATGATATATTTGAGTGTCCAGTCCGAAACTAATGTTATTGATTATTTATCTTGGTCTTTTGCTGGTTTTGAATGAACCCTCGTCCCTGATGTAACGTCCAAAGTTGAAAAAAAAAAGAGAAAAGATTGAATTGTGCACATATATTTTGATGACTTGAAACTATTTGTGCTGTTTTTTGTTTGTTTTTTTTTGCTGATTTTCGTCGTGTCACAGATGTTTCAGTGATTCTGTTCTTCGAAACTGAAATAAATGCTAAGTTTCAAAACTTTTGTATTTTATTTTGAATAATGCCTTTATTTTACAGGTTTGAAAACCAGAACGAGACGCCTACACAAATTCAGAAGCCAAATGTATAACAAATTTATTGAAAACCAGAACGAGACGCCTACACATTCAGAATCCAAATGTATAACAAATTTAACAAAATTTTAAAATTTTAAAATTTAATTCTGAACATTTACATATATATTTATATATGTTACATATAGTTTGTATAGAAAATAAAATAAATCAACAATGCATATATATGTGCATGTATATAAATATGCATGTGTTTTCAAGATATCCATAGGTATATATATTTTTGTATAAACATATAGTAAATATATGTTATATATTGGTATGTATGTTACATATGTAACTATTAGGGATGTCCGATAATATCGTCCAACCAATATTATCAGCCTGAAATTAGCATAATTATGTAACGTCTGAAAGACTCGTTATTGGTTTTTCCTCTGATAATGAAAACCCGATAACGCAATGCCTGGGTCCTAAAAATAGTTTTGGGGAAAAACGGCTGAATATGAAAGATAAAGTCACTAGATGGCAGCATTGCAGCTCATTTGATTCATCTTTTAATAATCAGGGGGTTGTATACAGAACGCTGCTGCCAGTAACTCATACAGTGGTTTGAACAGATGAACAAATAAATATTACCTTAATACCCTTAATAGTACTTATTTTGGGGAGTGGGACTTCTGGCAGAAAATAATTGAAAAACACTGCTTTATCACTGTGAGTAGGCGGCACTTCTGAACCACCGGGCCACCACTGCCCCCTATATTGGTATCGCTTGATATCAGAATCGGAAATTTAGTGTTTGGACAATATCGACATGTCGGATATCGGCAGAAAGTTAATATCCGACATCCCTAGTAAATATATCTGTATATCGGATCATCACATTGGACAAACAATAAACAAAAATATACGTACAGGTATGAACCAGTCTGATTATCAACAGTCAACTACACTGTTGGATTTTAAAGGAATCACAGTTGAAGTACGGAGGCTGATACACTCGGTGTACTCACTTGACGTAGTACTGGCCAAGTATTCCTGGATATGGATTAGAGCTACAGTCTTTTGTGTCCTGTGCTGAAATGTACAGGATGTAAGAAGTGGCTGGTCCCCGCGGGCGGCGTCCTCTCTAAACGACCGGCTGTGATTGATGTGATTACCTCCAGTATTTATTGGTAAGATTTGATTTGTCTGACTGTGGACTCCTGGCAGCACGACAACGTGCCCCTCGGGGGTAATAAAGACACCTTGATAACTTGATACCATGACTTGTGCTATGAATAACAATTAGATTGATTGTTGCTTGACTGAGTCCTTGGAAGAACTTCCTTGCAAAGAAGCTGTTGAGGGATCAATGGTGAGACAATTAAAGCCAAAAAAAAAAACAAGACACATTTCTTTATGCGCCTTTTTTTTTTCTCTTCTTCCTGGGGCAGCAGGTTATTCTCTGCCTCTGTCTCGAGGGCGGCCACCCCCTCGT
>NC_024307.1:5076524-5077883 GCF_000523025.1 Cynoglossus semilaevis | reverse complement strand
GGGCTGCCCCGGGGGAGGCGGGGGAAAAAGGGTTTCAGGGCTGGGTTCTTTTTTTTTTTTTTTTTTTTTTTTTGGACCTACCTTTTACTCTGTAGGATTTCCTGTGTTGCTAAAACCTGTTGTAATAATGTGTATAAATCTGTGTGTGTTGTGTTTGAATGTCTTTTTTTTAACCTCTTCTTCTTCTTCTTGTTTTTTGTGTGTGCAGAAGATGGATTTATCCTGGAGAAGAGTGCAGCCTCCCCCGCTGACTCACCCAGAGCCTGGTCTCTCTGATTAAGTGGTTCTCAACAGTTCAACAGTTCCTATAGAAAATTGTGAAATGTTTAGGACCACTTGACCAGCTAGACAAATGCTGCCGCTGGACAACAGCCCGAGGACGGACGTCTGGGACACGGCGTCTGCTGGCTTTAAGACAACACAACACTGTGGTTTCATTTACTCCCTCTCTCTCTCTCTCTCTCCCTCACCCTCCCCCTCTCTCTCTCCCTCTCTCTCACCCTCTCTCTCTCTCTCTCTCTCCCTCACCCTCACCCTCTCTCTCTCTTCTCCTCTGAGTGTGCCCCCTTGTGTTACAATGACAACTGCATTCCAGGCACTGGTGAGGTTGTAAAAATCATCAGGCTTCAGTAATTTAATTCTGCTGGCACACACACACACACACACACACACACACACAGTTAACAGCCGTCTTCTCTGTTTTACTGTTGCTGCTATTCAGAGGCACTGATTAAAACAAGTCAATAAAGAAACCTGTTTGTCTCTGTTGAGTCTGTGTGTGGCGCTGATGGACCGGGGGATGATCGCTGTCCAAAACACTGGCTCCACCCGCTGAGGTAAAAAGGCGTCAAAATGACATGAAGTTCACCTGCGACCGTTCTTTATCTGCAGGATTAAATTGACGGATTCTCTTGATCCAAAGACTTCACATCTAAAGACACAGACGTCCAAACGTCTGTTCCCAGGGAGGAGGATACTTTATACGGCATAAAAGATTCATGAAAAGCCCCCTGCTCCCATTATCCCCTCACACCCTTTCAGAGAGCTCCCCCTCCTCTCCCCCCCTCTCCCCTTTGATCTCCCCCAACTCGCCAAGAACTATCAATATTTGCTAAACGTTTCTCACAAAGCCTGTCCGTGCGCGGGGAGAACCCGCAGAGAGAAGGCCTAACGAGGAGCCCGGAGCCATCTCCCTGCAGCAGACGCAGCAGACGCAGCAGGACGGGTGGTCTCAGGGGGGAACCACGTCCTCCGAATTTCATCAGCGACCCATCCCAGACCTCCTCCTGCGGGGAGTGCTGAGTGACGGACGTGGTAAATCATCTTTACTATGGATTGTAATTATTGGTCTACTCACAG
>NC_024307.1:5073829-5076195 GCF_000523025.1 Cynoglossus semilaevis | reverse complement strand
CTCCACCTTATCTTAAAAAAGTGTGTGTCTGTCCCTGGGTGTGTGAGTGAGACGGGAGGCGGGTGATCGGGAGGGGCATTGATTTTCACTGAAGATCAGCTTAGTCCTCATTAACACAGCCACAGGTCGGTCGGTGGAGAACAGCCTTTTGTACTGTATACAGTACATGCAGTACTCTCAGTACAGCAGTGTTCCTTTAGTGTTGGCTCTGAAGTGTGTATTTATCTTCACGATATTCACAATAACTGCTCTGCTGGGCAAAATACTCTACTGTATTTAACCAATTCATCTTACCACCAGAAGAAAAATTGCTATCGAGAGAGTAGAGACTTTTTTTTACTTTTACTCACTTCTGAGATTGTGATTCTTAACCATAGGGCCGCGGCACAAGCTTGGGCGACTGGTGCCACCTAGAGGGCTGCACAAAAAATTTCACTTTTGCACCAAGGTTGATGGCACTGCAAAGGTTATCAACTGAAGACACCAGAGATATGCTATCCACGAGGAGCTCAGTTACAATGTAGCTTCTGACCACGTGGGGGCGGTAGTGTACATGTCAGTTCTTTAACAAGCTCCAATATACAGAGAAGAAGACCGTCTTCTTCACTATACTAGCTGTAGCAAGAAGTAGAAGTTTAAAAAAAATAATATGGAGATGAACATTGTGTGGACGACCGAGGGAGGTAGCTACAATCCCGACTTCAAATAGTCGGGATTTTTGCTTTTTAACATGTGAGTGGATTTGGTTTATTATTGAATAGAAATCAAACCGTGGGTGAAGTCAGATAAACCTGTACAGTCGTGATGTTTGGGGACCTGGGCCACAGGAATCCCTGATCTGAGAGACTAAACTGTTTCACTGAGTTTTGTTTAAAAATTTCAGTTAATTCTAGCTCAGAAACCTAAACAGACTACAGTATTCAGAAATATTAAGCTGTATTTTCCGAGTATAATATTTTATAATTTTATAATGTAAAAAAATCTCATGATTTAAATAACATGATTAATTACTTGTTTAATTCATCACAATTTTCACTTTCTTGAATTCAAAATTTGCAGTGTTTTTCCATGAAGTCGTTTTTATACCAGAAAAAAAATTTATCATCACTTTTTTAAAAGAAAATGGTATTTTCTATGAAATACTCCAATCCAACTCTGAAGCGCTCGTCTTTAATGTGTCATTGATTCTTGATCCCGCTCCTGTCCTGCTGATCCCAAACAGATTTGATGTTATTGACGTTTCACTTGTGTAAACAACAATCAAACACGGAGCGTGTCCCCTCGTTTGTTTTTCCCACCTGGTTGGTTTTCACCGTTTTCATTTATCTTTTACCACTCAATCCATTTCAGGGTCGCAGTAGAGCCAATCCCGGGAGTCGTGGGTTGAGGGCGGGGCACAGCCTCCACCCAGGGCCACAACCAATCACACTCACATTTATATTTATGGCCGACTCTAAGTGAACTGATCTTTTTTTTTTTCCTGTGTGTTTATCAACTGTGGTGCTAGACAAGCGCAGTACCCACTTGTGTCCACCGTGGGGCTTGTATTTACAGTTTGTTTGGGATGACTGAACTGTACTGTACTGTACTGTACTGTACTGTACTGACCTGTACTGTACTGTACTGTACTGTACTGTACTGACCTGTACTGTACTGTACTGTACTGGACTGAACTGTACTGTACTGGACTGAACTGAACTGTACTGAACTGTACTGTACTGGACTGTACTGTACTGTACTGAACTGAACTGAACTGTACTGTACTGGACTGTACTGTACTGAACTGTACTGTACTGGACTGTACTGTACTGTACTGTACTGGACTGAACTGTACTGTACTGGACTGGACTGAACTGAACTGAACTGAACTGTACTGGACTGAACTGAACTGTACTGTACTGAACTGTACTGTACTGGACTGTACTGTACTGTACTGTACTGACCTGTACTGTACTGTACTGTACTGTACTGGACTGAACTTAACTGTACTGGACTGGACTGGACTGGACTGAACTGTACTGTACTGGACTGTACTGTACTGTACTGAACTGGACTGAACTGAACTGAACTGTACTGGACTGAACTGAACTGTACTGTACTGGACTGAACTGAACTGTACTGGACTGAACTGAACTGTACTGGACTGTACTGAACTGTACTGTACTGTACTGTACTGAACTGGACTGAACTGAACTGAACTGTACTGGACTGAACTGAACTGTACTGTACTGGACTGGACTGTACTGAACTGTACTGAACTGAACTGAACTGTACTGTACTGGACTGAACTGTACTGGGCTGGACCAGACTGTACTGAACTGTACTGGACTGTACTGTACTGGACTGAACTGAACTGTACTGTACTG
>NC_024307.1:5073127-5073673 GCF_000523025.1 Cynoglossus semilaevis | reverse complement strand
GCTGAGAAACACCCCCCCCACACACACACACAAACACACACACACACACAAACACACACACACCTTTCCAGAGGTCTTAACCAATCAATCTGTGGGATCATTAGCTCTGTCTGTTAGAAATGGTAAAAGCTCAGTGAGTGGCTATTAGCACTCTTGAAATATTAGCAGATGCTGGACATCAGTTGAATTATTTATTATTCATTAAAAGCCTGACCAATAATCAGGACAGGATTTTTTTTTTTACCCACGGTAACGGTGACTGAAATCAATCCAAATAAAATCAGATTTGGTTCAACTAAACTGATCTCCAGTCGGTTAACCGTCACGACTGAACGACTGCAGGTGTCTCCTATAGACTGTTTGTGGGGAAAACAGAGTGTCATAGACACTGGAATGTCCTATAGGAGACGACCACGTCATAAAGTCAGTGGAGATGAGGTCGTTACCGTGTGACTGTGATGGGAATATTACAGGAGAAACTGTCGTTAGGGATTATTGCCGGGGTTGTCATTGTGTTGTCATTGTGTTTTGTGTTGCGTTATCTCC
>NC_024307.1:5072712-5072933 GCF_000523025.1 Cynoglossus semilaevis | reverse complement strand
GCAAATCGGGTGGAAGAGCAGGTCATCACTGTTTGATGGGGGTGAGAGAGAGAGAGGGAAGAGGGATAAGTGAGTGAGAGAGGAGCAGAGAGAGAGGAGGAGGAGGAGAGGAGGAGGCTGGAGAGGAGGAGGCTGGAGAGCAGCAGATGCGTAAGGTGCGCCTTGGCTCCCAGACCTGCAGCAGCAGCAGCAGCAGCAGCAGCAGCAGCCGCACTCCCCAC
>NC_024307.1:5069671-5071482 GCF_000523025.1 Cynoglossus semilaevis | reverse complement strand
AAAACCTAACGTTTTTTTTTTATTTTTTAATTTTTAACAAAAAAAAAAAAAAAAAAAAAAAAAAAAAAACCAGAACAGGAAAATTCACATATTTCACACATGGAAAGGACGGAAGTAAAAAAAAAAAAAAAAGAAGGTCAAAGTAATTATAATTTAAAGAGAAAATAACAGAGGTGGTTGATGAATACGTCATCACTAGTTACAGTAAGGACACGTGTGTGTTAACGGTGTCATTATGAGGATGTGAACCGTCCTGAAGTCCAGCAGTGTGGACAGGACAGTGTGGACAGGACTGTGTCTCCTCGCCTCCCACTCCTTTTTGGGGGAAACTCCTCCTGCACTCACCGCTGCGTCCTCCTCTCCTGTACCAGAGAAAAAAACAAACCAAAACAAAACCCTCCCTCTGCTCCCAGACCGGACTGTTAGACCAGCAGACACGGCTCCAGCACGGAGGGACAGATGACTGGTCCCCTCCAGTCGGCTCTCCCGCCCCCCTCCAGTCGGCTCTCGGTCCCCTCCAGTCGGCTCTCGGTCCCGTCCAGTCGGCTCTAGGTCCAGCCCATGGCTTTCGGTCCCCTCCAGTCGGCTCTCGGTCCAGCCCATGGCATTTTCAGCGACAAAACTTTTAAGTGCGTTATTTGACGGAGGTGCGACACTCACCCGGGGACAATGAGCACATTTGGGGACACTTTAGTTCCGACTGGAAGGCAGACTAGCAGCCGCATGTTCACTGTAAGTTTGTTGCAGTGAAAAGAGTCCGTTTGTGATTTTTTTTTTCTTCATTTAATTCTTTCTAACTTTTAAAGTAATCTTCCGCGGTGTTGGGCAGGTGCTCTGCGGTCCGACGGCACGTGACGCCACGGACATTTGTTTTTGTCGTGACACACGTGTTGTCTATTAAAATAAAATAATAATTCCCTAAGTCAGAGAGTAACCAAACTTTTTTTTTTGTTGTCCCTCTGCTGAAGGTGGAGGGATGTCCGAGCAGAGAGTCTCCGGTGACCCCGAGGAAAAGGCTTCTGTTCGCGGAGGACGCGCGGTGCAGCAGTCGACCTGCCCCCGAGGGCGCCGGCTCTGTCTCCATCCCTGAGTCGGAGGAGAAGGGAGGCTTCTGCCAGCAGTGTCGGAAGAAAGTGTCGGAGCTGAAGAAGCAGGCGCTGGCTCTGGCCGACCACAACTCACTCAAGGTTGGTTTACCTCATTATTTTCCCGGCTTTTTTTATTTTTATTTTTTATCAGGGCAACCTGTTGGAAGTCAAACAGCCCACACGTCGGTTCATACAACCGTTGATACGAGGTTAATAAGTTGGTCTTAAACTGATGTGAACCCTCCTCACCTCCACCTGCTCTCTACTCCCACCTCTCGGGCTTGTTTATTGCCCCAGTCTACTCCAAATGTGGGCCGTGCATGTGAAACTCTGGGCCTTTGAGGCTGTTAAAGTGGCCCATTGTTTGGCCTAACAATGCTTATCTCTTTATTTTGCTGCTGAGTGTGGAGGGGTCTGGGGGGGGGGGGGCGGGGGTTTTAAAAATGAGCGCGGCTCTCACGTTGGAGGCCGAGGAGGAAGTGGAGTCCCAGTCGACCTTCGCTGCACGTCGACGGTGTTCCTGCGCGGCTGCTCCCACAATTCCCACCGCTGTTAAATATAGGCCCTGGGACTTGCTGTTGTTGCGGCGGGCTGTACTTGCCCCCGGGGTCGTTGATCCTTTGTTGCCCACTTTTAGAGGGTCTCAATGTCAGATTGGATTACTGTGCTGTTAAAGCCGCCCCCCCCTCTGTCCTCCACACAAATCCCACAGCACCCACACCA
>NC_024307.1:5068639-5069073 GCF_000523025.1 Cynoglossus semilaevis | reverse complement strand
CACCTGAACTGTGTGTGAGACCTCAGTCTGTGTGGTCCACTCTCTTCCCTGACCGTATCAGATCTGTATCCAGACAGTAGCCGTCTTCTAGCTGCTCTTGTCCTCCATGGGAACTGAACTGAACTGAACTGAACTGAACTGAACTGAACTGAACTGAACTGAACTCCCCTTTTTACTGTGCAGCCCTCCAGCAGGTCCTTTTTTTCTTTTTTTTTTTTGTGGCCTTGGCCAGGTGCTCAGAGTTGACGACGGAGATGAGAACTGCCCTCCTTCTACCCCCTGGTTAGCACTTGTTGATGGCTAAATTGAGCCTTAATTCCAGTGTGAGCAGCAGTGATGGCTGGACGCTGTCTTTGTGCCCGGGTTATGGCAGGAGAGGGGCAATAACGGCCATTGTCCTCCGTGGGGGGGGGGGGGGGGGCGGCGGGGGGGGT
>NC_024307.1:5061717-5068312 GCF_000523025.1 Cynoglossus semilaevis | reverse complement strand
AAAAATTCAAGGAAGAGTGTTTGGGTGGTGTGAGTGTGCGTTCATACGGTGGGTCGACTGGAGGGAAAGTTGACTGTTTACACCCACCAAAGTCTCCCAGACAGCCTTTGTGTTTTCCTGTTTGGGTCTGCAGGAACCTGCTTCCTGTCTGTCCTGCTCCACAGTTTAACCCTCGGTGTTGTGGTCCGCAGGGTGGTCCGCAGGGTTTTGATTTGTTCTGTGAGCAACAAAATGTTTTTTTTTTCTTGACATTCTGCTGGACTTTCTTTCTTAATAATATAGTTTTAATGTCATATTGATTATTTATGATGAATCATGATTAATCACAACTAATCGTGATTAATCAAAAATAAATCAATGTTACTAAATGTGACATCAACAGAAATATTTTTTCTGTATATTTTAATTTTAATGTCATATTGATTATTAACGATTAATCACGATTAATCACAATTAATCTAAACAAATCAAGGAGACTAAACGTGACAAACAGAAATATTTGTTCTGAATATCTAATGTATATTTTAATTTTAATGTCACATTGATTATTTACGATTATACCACTCTTGATCATGATTAATCAAAATAAATTTACTAAATTTGACATAAACAGAAAGAATTATTGAAACAGAGACAAATAACGGCGGGTAAATGTCTGTGTTTGACACCTGTTGTTATTTGTGACTAATTTAAATGATGGAATTATTAATATGGAAAAATGGAGCACGGTGGAACACGTGCTAGGCTAGGTCGTAGACTCATATTTTGGACCATTTCTCTTTTTTTGGAAAGTCGTGTTTTAATTTTATTTCAGATGTAAAACCTTTGAAGTTCATTGAAGGTTGTTTTGAGAATTTTGGCTTTGTTGCTAACATTTTCCTACAGAAACCAATCAAAAAATGGAAAAAAGAAAGGGAAAAAAAACAGCTTTCCTCATTCAGTGCCAGTTTTTAATTTTTGATTTGACTTTCCTCTTTTCACTGACGTTTGGCATAATTTCTAAGGCACACGTCGACATGAAAGAAAAATACCTTTTTAATTGACAAGCTCGGCTCTTTATGAACGTTCTTTGTGATGTGTGTGTGTTGAAAAAAAAACAAACCAACAACAAAAAATAATTTGCTGAAAAGACGTCCTTGAGTCGTCGTAGCCGACTGTCAGCCGCTGAGGTCGGACTCGCTGTTAAATACATGCCTCAACACTGACAACCTGGAGACTCGTAACATAATGAAGGGAATTCACAGGCCTCATCTGCATGATTAAAAAGTGTGCAGTTGAAATGAGATGCGCTGTGAACAGCGGCGGTTTGTAGACTTTGTTTATTGTGGCTGGACACAGAGGCGAGGTGAGGTTTGATTTAAAAAAAAAAAAAAAACAGCTTCAAAGTAAGACTTTAAAGGAATCCTCAGTGTAATCAGAGCTGCTGTCAACACACACAGACGGGTCTGTGCTTGATCACGCCAAAACTCCGCTCCTCCTTTTAAAGTCTCTGTGAGGTTCAGATCTGGGTCATCACAGCTGATGAGGTCAAATTGACCGCGTTAAGGTCAGGGCACCGACAACGTGCAGTGACAATAATAGGATGTATGTTGTATTTCCCACTGTGACACAGCTTTGATACCAAATCCATATAAAAAGTAGGGATGTTCGATATTAAGTTTTTGCCCATATCTGATTTCCGATATGCCGACATCTCAATATTGTCTGATAATATTTATTTGTTTATCTGTACAAACCACTGTGTTGAGTTGGAGGCACAAAATGAACTGCAGTGCTGCCATCTAGTGACTTTCACTTTTATATACAGCCGTTTTCCCCCAAAATTATTTTAGGTCTTTTGGCGAAACCCAGGCATTTCGTTATCAGGGTTTTAACGGTTCTTACAGATTTTATAAAATGATGCTAATATCGGGCAGGATTGCGTTATCAGGTTTTCATTATCGGGAAAAAAAACTATAACGGTTCTTACATATTTTACAAAATGATGCTAATATCTGGCAGATAACATCGGTCGGCCGACTCTGTGAAGATGTTTGTGACAAATGTCCTCCTGAGCAGTAGGCGTGTGAGTCAAAAAGTTCTAAGACGAGTTGGGAACGTGTCATTTTTTTAATCGTCACCAGACTGCTTCTCTCCATATCCTGTGTTAAAGTCTAGAAACTTCTGACAGCCGTGTTTCCACCTTAAAATGAATGAATTGATGAATGATTGTTGAAAAAACCACAGCTCAACGTTTGAACTGCCATCAAGATGTAAAGATTTAGTTCCTGATTTTACATATTCTCTCCTTTTTTCCATTTCTAGTAAGTGCGTTGCTGTGTTATTTTGAGTTAAGCATTTCTCAGGCCTGAAGGGGTCGCCGTGTTAATCTGCATTATCATATCGACACATGTGTTTTTTTTATTTCCTTTTTATTGTTTCTTTTTTCAGGCGTGGTATTTAGTGGCGTGCTTTAATGGCCAATCCTGTGGTTAAGTGTATTGCACACAGCTGGATTCAAACCCAGGCCTCTGCATGAAAGTCCAAGTCCCTACCACATAAAGCAACCACCACCTAATTAATCTTGAATAACCGGCTGAATAGGGATCTAGATGTACTGAATTAATTTCCCGTAATCCCGCTAATCCATGTGTGGGTCCTGACCGGGTCTCTGGGACTGACTGCTGGTGTATGACTAAGTACCTTGTAAACACTGGGACCAGGAAGGAGCCACACTCGGCCACTACTGCGGTGTTTAAACGCTTTAAACACAATACAGACACGTGTCACTTAATATCTTTTTTTTTTCCCCTTTCAAAAGAACCTCCCGGCCCTAATTATATTCACTGGACTATGAAGGAGACGATTGGTGGAGAATAAGAGCAAAGAAACCGGATTGTGTCGATGAATAATTCATGACGGTGCACCAGATGATTTTGGCAAACACCCCTGTTCAATTTCTTGGCGAGAACTGAAAGAGAAAATTGACACCACTGTCATGTCTGCACATGTAACCCAATACAGACGGAGAAATATTAGCAGAGAGAACAGCTAGCATGCTACGTTTTTTATTTACTTCACATGGATTGTGAAGATTGTGAACAGAGAATGTCCTGCAGCCCTGCGAGGGTTTGAAGATGTGGATTAAGTTCATCAGTTTGACGGCCTCTCTGCCGACCTCTGACCTTGGTAAATGTGAAAACTGAATTAAACAGCAGCAGCGGCTAATCAGCTCTCAGCAGCATTCAGGTGTACGAAGGTTTAATCTGTGGTTTACAGCCTCATAGTAAACCCTGGACTAACCATGATGAATACGGCCCACTGCTGATATATGCACGATGTGTCCAGTCTTATTACGGAGCCCGTGTTTGAGTGTGACTATGAATGTGGTTGCAGGAATTAGTTTGTAGCGTCAGGCCTTTTGCCAGTTTTTCCCGCTGAATTCATAAATCATCCGAGCAGCAGTTTTCTTCAAACGGCTCATTTGGCTTCATGTCTGAGCTGTTTTTCCCTGCTTTGTTCCACATTTGACCTCTCGTCCATTTAAACAGCAGATTTGTCAGCAACTGTGTTTAAAGTCGAGCTTCATTTCCTGAAGCTCTTGTGAAAAGGAAACGTGTCAAAACGCAGGATCCGGCCGCTGTTTGAGACTTTATTCTGTTTACCGTAATTGAAGAGTATTTAGCGCACCGGAATATAAGCCGCACCCACTATATTTAGTTTTTTTCCGAACAGTTCCAGTAACACGGCTGGTTACACGTTAACTCTTTCCTGCTCCGGCGCTCCGAAGTTACACGTTAGCTCTTTCCTGCTCCGGCGCTCTGACTGTAGTGGAATGCACAGGAGAGACTTAGTGATTTGCTCCAGGACTGAAGCTAACGTTAGCTGTGGGGCTAACTCCCTTCACATTGTGCTTGTCCGCAGCAGAGGTCAACAGAAACAGGGTCTTTATTATCAGCCACACCGACCACAACAGAACACAAACATGGCGACAGCTGCTCTCAACCATAGACTACTAGTATAAAACACAGTAATTTACCAGAAAAGTCATCGATCGCTAGCGGTATGAACTTTGTTAGCCCGTAAAAATCTACAAATTAGCTGCATCATTTTTCAGGGGATTCAAAGTGTGTGAAAATTGTAGCAGCTTATAGTCCGGTAATTACGGTATATAAACACTTCTGTTATTGATATGAGTTCATTGCGTCCGTACTAATGCCTGTCTCAGCTGTCACCGTGGACGTCTGTCAGGAAAGCTGCTCTGATGACAGGGAGGACAAACGTCTGTGCAGAGACGGGACAGAAGCAGAGACTTGGATCCACTTGGCTTCTCTTTCTCAGGCGATTCAGATGATGATGTGCTGCCTGTCCTTTGTTAACTGACCCTTGACCTTTCCGTCAGATCTCTCAGCCTTGATGGTGGGTTCGGGTTTCCTGCAGCCAACCTGGGCGGGAACAGGTGCATTCTCCCAGCGTGGCTGCAGGAGGGGCGGACGACAGGACGGAGTGACTGGCAGATGGATGAAGACCCAGACAAAAAAAAAAAAGTCCCCCCTGGTGGTGAAACCTGAGCTGACGTTGAAGTTAAAACAGACCATGAGAATATTATACCGTTCACCCCTGAGCACCTGAACCCTACAGGCCTTTGTGTGTGTGTGACGTGTGTGTGTGTGTGTGTGTTGCGTGCCTGTGTGGCTGCTCGGCAGTGTGTGAACTCCAGGAAGCCCTGGAGGAGACGGGAGACGGGACGGCGGAGAGAGCGCAGTGGGGGACTCCGGGGCTGAGCCGTCGTCCTGCAGTGCAGTGTGACTTTTGCTTTATGGCATGTGGCTGTATTAAACCGCACAGCAATAATCTGGTGTCAAGTGGTGCAGAGACCACAGACATCAGTCAAAACGCTACCGTGCTGCAGCGTATGCGCCCGCCTCAGCACCGCGCCGGCAGCTGTTCCCTGCCACCTCACAGCTCCATCCTGTCGCTCCTGCTGCAGCTGTCAGACACATTTTCATCTGACAAATGTATTTTCCGCTCACATCCATTACGTCCACTTCATTTACTGCTTAAGAGCAAAGCAGTGAAGACGACGACTACGGAACGCACGCGGTTTTCGGGACCAGTAAAAATAACGTGAATGCTAGTAAAAACAACTTCAAGGCCGACGCAGAACCACCCGACAAATTCAATTTCAAATAAAAAAGGCCGCCGTCCTGGGGTTTTAATAGAATTTACCGATTGGCGGTTGTTGGCAGAAGGCAGCGACGTCCGTCGTCCTGACCCACATTTTTATTGACTCCAGGTCAGAACCCAAACAATTTGAACACATCAACATGAAACAAGAAAGTGTTCAGAAGGTTGAAGTAAAAGGAGGTTCTGAGTTATGGCTTTAACAGAGTGAACCAAGTAAATCCTTTGAAATCAGAGCAGCAGAACAGAGCATTCACCTTTGACCTACAGAAATGAATGAAACTTTCCAACAAGTTCAGATTTTTTTTTGTTTTTATTCCCAGTTTAGTTTAATTGTGTTTAGATCTAAATAGAGGAAATATTTTTGGTTCATTTTATTTTGCTTTTATTTCTTCATAGAAATGGTGACAGGATCAGGAATGAGGTCATTAGAGGGACAACACAGACAGGAAGGTTTGGAGAAAAAGCTAGAGAAGCCAGATTGAGATGGTTTGGACATGTGCAGAGGAGGGACAGTGGATACATCGGTAGAAGAATGTTAGAGATGGAGCTACCAGGTAGGAGACAAAGAGGAAGGCCAAAGAGGAGATATATGGATGCAGTGAGGGAGGACATGCAGATAGTTGGAGTCAGAGTAGAAGATACAGAGAACAGGGAGAGATGGAAATCAGTGATCTGCTGTGGCAACCCCTGAAAAAAAAAGGGACAAAGCCAAAAGAAAAAGAAGAAGTTTCTTCATAGAAATACAAAAAAATGTTAAAAAAAACTCCATACATCGTCGTGCCTGTAGTATCACAGTGTATCATTGCCCTTTATTGTGATACTTATCGCCACATTCTTGCTCCTACACCCCTTCTTTGACCCTAATTAATAAGCCCCATGACACTCGTTGGGTCGTGACCCAACATTTGAGAAACACGGGTCTAAACTCTTTCCTTTGAAATTTCTCCAAACACATCATTTTGTTAAAACCTTCTTCTTCACCACAGTCGTCTCAGTGGTACAGAGCACCACCTAGTGTCAGGTCCATTCACTTTTTTTTTTTTTGACCGTTGACTTGGATTAGAAGTTTTTCCCTCGTTTTGCTCTTATTTCATTTGCAGCCACAGTGTTTGATCGTGGACAGTGGAAGAACGCCGTCACAGCAGAGTCAATCGTTTCTTATTCACAGTTGCTGCTGCGTTTGGACCAACTTTAATTTCCCAGCAGTCTTTTTCCTAAGCTTTTATGGTCAGCCGTGTGACGAAGGCCGCGTCGTCTCGACGTCTGCTGCACTTTGGTTTTTACATCTTTAATTCACAGCCCTGAGAGTGAAGCCACCCCGGTCTTTAATTCACAGCCCTGAGAGTGAAGCTGCAGCCGCTGCTGCCCCGGCCCATCGCAGGAGTAAATTGCTACGAGATAGTGTCCAGGAAATGGGTTGTGGGTGCCC
>NC_024307.1:5060937-5061488 GCF_000523025.1 Cynoglossus semilaevis | reverse complement strand
ACACACACTGTACACACACTGTACACACACTCGCCTGAATGTGGCCTATTCTGTGCGTCCGGTGCAGCTGCTGAGCTGCTCGTCTGTGAGAGCCGTCCAGATGTTCAGGTTGAAGCCAGGTTCTCAGAGCTGCTCAGATAAGTCATTGTGAAGGAGGCAGCGCCTGGCTCATTCAGGGAATTGAACCGTACATTTCTGCCCATTATCCTAAATAACAGCCGTGTGGCTCTGAGGCTCGGTCCGATCGTCTGATGTCCACAACCAAAGGTGTTGTTACTGAATATGGAGCTAATGGGTTTATGGGCTGCACGGGTCCAACAAGAGGGGCAGTTGTAAGGGGGTTCCAAGCCCATATATGGCAATGTTTACCTCTCTTGTAAAGCCCCCCCCCAGCCCCTCCGTCCCCCTTAACAACCACTGGCAGATTCATGTGTTTGTTGGTTTTCATCTGTGCAGCCCCTGAATTTAGGGATTTCTTTTTCTAGATACTACGGACAGTAGACCGACGTGTGTGTGTGTGTGTCTGTGTGTCTGTGTGTGTGTGTGTGTCT
>NC_024307.1:5053641-5060885 GCF_000523025.1 Cynoglossus semilaevis | reverse complement strand
TGTGTGTGTGTGTGTTGACCTCATCTGTGTTTATTTTGCTCTAATCAACCTCTCACCATATGGATTTTGTGGAGACACAAAAAACACAAAAAAATAACACGTTCAAAAAGTACAGGTTTATTTTTATTTTATTTTGTTTTCATGTAGAAATATTAGCCATGTTCAATATGAACTTTTTGCTGATATTGTCCAAACACTTAATTTCCGATTCCGATATTAACCGATACTGATATATGCAGCCGTTTTTTTCCCCCAAAACTGTGGTTAATGTCTCAGAACCTCACAAGTGATTCCAGAATATTTCGCCAAACCCAGGGATTATATCATCGAGTTTTCATGATCAGAGATAAAACTGATACCGATTCTTACAGATATTACACAGTTAGGCCGATAATCTTGGACATCACTAACAAATCTCCATGAAAAATGCTTTGGATAGTGTTTTTCAACTTCAGGGTCGTGACGCCGTGCGGGGGCGCCTGGAATTCAAATGTCGTCTGATGGTTGGTCGTCTCGCACTCGTTTTGTAAAACCAGTTATTGAGACAAATGTAGTGAAAACAATAATCTGTCTATTTGCCCAATAAACAGTTGAAGATGTTTGTATGAAGTTTTCAAAACTTGGATTTTGACATGAAATAACGTTTGACCACAATGAACCTCTTCGCTTTAACTCCACCAACTCCACATTTCCCATGAAGCCCAGCTCTCCCCGGGCCAGAGTTGTGTTCAAAACCCACATCAACACCAGCCCCTTTGGCAGGAAGGATAATTCATGTATTTCCCATGGTACCTAGCATTACATAAAGTTGAGTGTGAGTCAATATAAAGTGAAGTGAAATAGCATTACCTGTCAAATCAATCAAAAGTGGGCACCTGGTTCTGTTAGAGGAGGGGCCGGTGACAGAGCTGTTTGAGTTAGAGCGCCAGCTAATGTGTGGGGTTCTGACAGCGCAGGCGGTGTTGGACTGTTTTACTGCTTTTGTGTTGGAAGAATGCTGGCCGTGCACATCTGAATGAGGCTTCGCTGCTGTTTGGGGAGGGATCATGGGCTACAATGAGCCAGACCGACGTGAGACAATGGCTCCGTGGTGGAGGCTGTGTGTTACAGCACAGCACGGGTCTGCAGAGCATGACACCAACACAACAAAGGCCCAAATGTCACTGTGCAAACAACGCTAATACAACACGAAATGTAACCAGCAGACGTTAATCAGGTTGGCTTGTTCATTTAGAGAGGGGGCCTGTGTTTACTCCGTGTTTTGTTTTTTTTTTCGTGTTCTCTCTCTCCCTGGGCTCGGCTGAACACGTCATAATGAAGTGAGTTGTGCACAGGCCTGATCCGACCGCTCTCCATTACTGAGTCTGAATCAGAGTATCGAAAAACATAGCTGTTGAGATGGATCTTTCAGGTCGCTCCGCCGACGCTGAGCTGAAGGTAATCTTCTGCCGTCTCTATAAAACGCACTGGATTGACAGCGGGCGTCGCGGCAGCAGACAAATCACCCGGCTTACAGCCGTGTGCTGAAAGACAGTGCCACCGCTGTGTGTTCTTGCCAAGACGGATGTGCGGACGGCAAACTCTGCCGGGAGTGGCCGCCTCCTTCACAGCAAACAGGAGATTTGTGGAGGTTCGGTGGCGACGTCGTCTTTCCTCTGTGGCAGATGTGAACGGAGGTTGAAGCTCTGACCTGGCAGCTCTGAGAGCTACAGTTGTTTGGCTGTGTTTCCTCTGAGAGAGTGCACTGAGTTTGGCCTTTATGTTAGAACAAAAAGAAATCAACTTAAAGACGTTTACACGACGTTACACTTGGCACGGTCGGGGTTTTTTGCAGTTTGAAGGTCTGGTTCGAGCTGCCAAAGTCTATACTTCGACTAAAATGAATGTTGGAGCCTCGGAAAAAGTGCTGAACTGATTTAATTCTTGTTACTTTACGTTGTCATGTCAACGTTGTAAAGTCTCAGGGAGCGTCCAATCAGAACCAGGCTCCAATAGGACTCTAACTTCTTCTCGCTTTATTATCCACTTTTCTCTAAACGGCATCGTAAATGACTGGATTTACACTGTGTTTTATAGACCAGTCATTAGGAAACTGATAAGTAGTTAGAAAGATAGTCAAGAGAGAGCTTTTAAATCAACTTTTCTTCTATCTACTTATGATGTCTGACTTCTGAAACCAGCAGAAGACTTGAGTCCATTTTGAGGTTTTACTTTGAAACATGAAGTAGTGTCTTCTCTGTGTCAGTGATAGGAGGGGGCCTGTGTTTACTCCGTGTTTTGTTAATTATAATATAATAATATAATTATAATAATAATTTACACAGCGGTGGTCTATTAGTGAGAATAAACCTTAGGGTCGAGATCCCATGTGGGGTCTTCTGGAATTCAAATGAGGTCGCCTGAAATGTCCATTTATTGATAAAAATAATTACTGGTAAAAAATACTTTTTTAACTAATTATTAGTCTTTTTAGAATGACGACAACAACTAATCCTAGAAATAAATCTGGGGGTCGCCAAAATTTTGTGACGTCACAATGAGGTCACGTCAAAAAAAAGGTTGGGAACCACTGGTTTAAGTTCAGAGACAGACGTTTACTCCACTCTACTGTGTAAGAATTTGTATTTGATTGAAAAGAAAATGAACACAATTTTTTTAAGTTTCCACAAATTTAGTTTTTTTGTCTCTCTACACGGCCCCCTGGTGGACTGGCAAACGTCCCAGGGTGTTCCCCCATCCTGGCTTGTTGACAGCTGGGATTGGCTCCAGCTTCCCTACAACCCAACAAAGGATTAAATGTTGATGAACTAAGTATTTAATTAAATATTGGCTGGTTTTGATCTAGCGTCACCTGATTATTATTTATTCCCAGGAACTGGATCTCCGTCTTTGGACGAGACAGAAAACATGTCCTGACCTAAATAGAGAATAATTAATTAGTTCTTATAGATTGATGAATGATTTGAACTTTTATTGATTCCACACTGGAGACATCGTCACGTTAGCAGCAACAGGTCCAGTATGTGGTCCCTCTGGGACTGGAACCCCAGACCTTCAGCTTGTGAAGCAGATGTGAAAGACAGCCATGCTAACCGCTACACTATGGAACCACTGTAACTGTGGTCCGTACGGGGATGGAACCCACAACCCTGGTGTTATTAGCACCAGCAATAACTATTGGCTTCAACCAAATGAGCTAATGAGCTAACCTCGATTTGACTGGAAGACAAGATGAAGACGATGGCGTCTGAAGATGCTGGAATTCAGGAAGCCAAAGGGGGCGCTGTAGAGTCAGGTCATAAATCGCTATAGTTTGATACTCTGTATCATCAACACTGCTGGAGTTTGACAGCACGTAATGATAGACATAAACAAACCTCCACAAAATAACACCAAGAACTAGAACTGTTATCGTCTTGGTCCGTTTGGCTGTTGGTAAAACGACCCGTTCTTTTTAGAGCAGTCAACGTGACGACAGGTTTCAAGCGTCTGGTTTTCTCAGCAGTTCATCACTCAGTGATTCCCAGCGACGTCTCTTTAACAGCCCACTGTAGTGAACAGCTGTGTATGGTTCATGTTATCCATCCATCCATCCATCCATCCATCTATCCATCCATTTTCATCCGTTACCGGGTCGCGGGGGCAGCAGTCTCC
Source organism: Cynoglossus semilaevis (assembly GCF_000523025.1). NCBI lineage: Eukaryota > Metazoa > Chordata > Actinopteri > Pleuronectiformes > Cynoglossidae > Cynoglossus > Cynoglossus semilaevis. The sequence continues at coordinate 5,057,231 of NC_024307.1, read as the reverse complement.
ACCCAAATCACATTGCACCGTACCAACCGCTCTAAACCTTCCTGCGGGTGGTGAGTCCACTGGAAGGTACCAACCGCCCTAACCGGGATTCGATCTTGCCCAGGAGGTGAACCCTGGGGTTCCACACCAATGACAGAGACATTGCCTCTGGGCCAAAGCGCCACATGGTTCATGTCATGTTTCTATAATTGTGTCTCCAGGTGACAGTACGCGTCTCCGTCTGATTCTATTTGTGATTGTGTAATAGCGGACGGATTGCCGCGGATCGTGTGGCGATCGGTAGATGGCTGGCGTAGCCGACGCGTCGTCGTAGCACGTCGCCCGGCCGCGGCGTCAGGGCCATTTGTTATCGTCAGGAGCTCACTCAGAAACCTATATAGTGCCCCATAAATCCTGGCACAGTGGGGGAAACGCCAGTCAAAGTTCACGCCGCTCATGTTCATTTCACGCTTGAGCGTCCAGGCCCGGCGAGCGAGGGTGAGTGTGTGTATTGACGATGTGCGAATGTGCGTGTAAGTACCAGAGGAAAAGAAAGAGATGAAGCACGCTGGAGTTCCCTCCATCCTTTCCACTTCACCGTGGAAGTCATCCATCTTTCTGAACTTAACTGCTACCAATTTATGATTGCATTATTATAGTCAGTGTTTTATCTTCATTCCTGCGCGCAGGCCTGCGGGTGGTCTGGTTAATGGAGAAGGTGATGGAGAAGGTGACTGGCCGCTGCTACTACTACAGTAGGCCTCGCTGTAGGCTGAACCTAATGACAACGGCAGCTCTCCTTTCAGCTCCAGGAACAGCCCTGCTGGCTGCTGCTCTGGAGCTAACGCGAGGGCAGCGTGTTTTACCGACCGAGCTGCTAAACTGTGCACTTAGCAACGGTGGCGTTTAAATGTCTGAAATATCAGATCGATCACGTGACCCCGCTGACACGGACGGACCAGTTTTTCGGTGTGCGCTCTTTCTCTCAACTGATTTCACTTAGTAATTTGTCTGCTGACATTTTAGAGGAAATTGCAAAGTAATGCATTCTACAAAACTGCAGGGGAGTTGCTTTTATTACCAGGGTGAAAAAAAAGAAAAGTGTATCTGAATTTCTCTATAAATGCAACCCTGTAAAAGGTCAACCTCAGCTGTATGGATTTTCATGATGGATTTTCAACAAAGGAAGTCGGTCACAATTCAGCGGCACCGTTGGTGCTTATCTATGATTGGGTTTTCCCCCCGCAACCCTGTACATCGTGGGAACATTGGTGTAGCTCCTAAAGCAAGATTTCAAAATAAAAAAAAAAAATTTTATAATAACTTTTTATAGAAAACAAGCAAGATTTCAAAATAAAAAAAAAAATTTTATAATAACATTTATAGAAATAATTTCAAAATGGCAACTGAACTGTTAGAAAGTCTTGTTTAATTGAACTGTGAGTGACTGATTATTGCTCAGCTAATATTAATGCCTCTGTGCCAGTCGTCTGCCAGAGCAGTGGGTGAATGGTCCAACAAAGAGACACCACTGTCACATGCTCACTATTAAACCCTCAGTACGTCCCTGAGGATGTAAACAGATTTATTAGTTTAAGAAATGTTCAGTTTGTCAATCAGTCCTTTGCAAAATTTGAATATTTTTTAACTTTATTTTTACTCTGACGCGTTTGATTTCCTTTAGAAAACACATTTTTTCGGAGATTTTAAAGGAGGAGTGTTTTATGAATAATTGTCATGTGTGATTGGCAACTTTGTGGAATCTCAAGAAGAATCAGTTCCAGGAACCAGAGTAGTATCCAATCATATTTGTTCTCCCACTCACTGTTTTTTTTCTCTTTCTTTCTCTTGTTCTTTGAAAATCCCTTCATTCTTTTCTGGGACTGTATTTATAAACATCTCATCACGGTGACATCAAATCCAACAGGTTTTTCACCTGTGAACGTCACATGTCATTTATTTAAACTTGATTTCCCATCAACCTTCTGAAGAGCCTAACCCCGTCTGACTGGAGGGTCACCGATGTCCTGGGAAAGAGCAACCAAGAGGGGGAAAAACCCAAGTCATTTATATTCAGATCAGCCGAGGTGTTCTGTCCTGAGGAATCATCTTCAGTTTGTCCTTACTCCCACCTCACCCCGTCTCTCTCTCTCCCTCTCTCTCCCATGAATAGACTCCCATTAATACATCCGTCTTTTATGCTTCCCCACTTGTTACTGCCGCTCTAGTTTATGATGTCACCCTCTCTGCTGAAGAGCTGCGCGCTGCTTTATCTCCTTCATGTGTGTCGGGCACTTAAACTTAAACCTCTGTGTTTACGAGTCCCAAACTGCCTCTCCGTCCTCGGTGTTTGCTACACAGTATCAGCTCGGCGTCACCTATAAAACCTGAACCAGCCTCACCCGTCAGGGAGCTGCCGGGCCTCACGGTGAGCGCGGACCCCCGGCTAAGTGTCTGATTCCCAGGATGTGTGTGAGAAAAACACACCCCGTGGGAGTGTGTGTGTGTGTGTGTGTGTGTGTGTGTGTACACATCCAGAAAGTTTTCCTCTGAAGTGGAGAGCCGTCTCTCACCCAAACTTTGTGTGAATGTTGGTAAATCACCTTGACGTGTCACTTTCGTTCAGATCGTCTTTCACTAAGATTTTTTTTTCTCTCTCTCTCCAAACGTTGTCAACACTTATGTGGTATGTTTCAGTTTTTCTGCAGCTCTGTCCGCCCTCGGCTGTTTGGCAGCAGTTCACGGCTGTTGTTTACCACTCTGAATTTGTGCATCAAACAAAAACATTGCTGGAATGTCTTTGAACGTGTCTGAGCAACGAGGAAACGCAGAACGTCCTCTGATGCTGGGTGAGGAGGAGGAGGAGGAGGAGGAGGAGGAAGAGGAAGAGAAGGAGGGAGGGAGGGAGCACACCTGTGTCTCCTGCCTCTGTCAATTCCTGCACGGCGTCAGTGGATGCTGCTGCTGCTGCTGCTGCTGCTGCTGCTGCTTCTCCCCCAGAACCCCAACCCTACAAAGTAAGGGTCGTCCTCTGACGTCATCCGACGCCGGCCGTTAAACTATTCTATTGACGAACATTGTTCTGTCGCCTGTAGTTTGACGTGGAGCGGCGTGTTGGTTTCCATGGGCAGCTTCGGTCACATGACCTTTGGATTGAGTTCAGTGGTTCAGTTGACGACCGAGGATCAACAGGTTCATTCGTTTCTTTTCCTGTAAAATGTAAATTGTCCAACAGTTCGTGTCAAACTTGAGTCGATTTGAAGTTTCTCCTTTGAGCATTTTCAGACAGTCTTTCTTTTCAGTCTTCACCGACGGTCATGTCCATGTCCATGTAACTAAAGGCCCCCCCCCCCACCCCCCCGGACCATTCTGTCCACACACTGACCTCTCAGCCTTCTGGGTGTCGATGTCTTTCGTGTCTCGGGGCTGGGCCACCCTTGAACTCCCACATTTGGAGCACATTTGAACTGGATTTGAACCGTCACACTGAACCTGATTTGTGTTCTTCTGTCTCTTTTTGTGTCTTTTTTTTTTTTTAAACTCACAAAAAGACGTTTGCACACAAAACACAGACAACAATTTGTTTCTGGGTTTTCGTCAGATCTACAAAG
>NC_024307.1:5051367-5053329 GCF_000523025.1 Cynoglossus semilaevis | reverse complement strand
AGCCCACTCATCTTTGTTTACTCACTACTCGTCTGATGTCTGTTTTTGGAGGCACTCACACATTTCCTGCTCAACTTGTTGAGTTATAGTGGGCGCTGTAAAAAGGAGCTCTGCAGTAGCCATTGACAGTCAAGGTGGCGCTGTGGGGACGGAGCGCTGGAGGCTCCTGCTGCAGCTGAACAATGCTTAATTAGCTCGTAAACAAAGGCCAGTGGGGGATCACAGGGGGCGATCAAAGTGTCCCGTCCCTTTGAGCTGTAACGGCCTCGTCTCTGCACTGGTTTTGTCTCACCGTGCTGTGCTTCCTGACAACATAAAAGGCTGACATTCCCGAAAAGGGCCTTGATCGCGAGACTCTGCACATCCACACCCCCTCTTGTCCAAAGTGAGCCCCTCCTCCTGCTCTCTAAACAGATATTGACTTTGCTGCGACCGTGTCTGTTTGGGTCTCCATGACGACCACCGCTGCTTTCATCTCTGTGTCCGTGACTTTCATGGTTTGTTTTATTGCGTTCCTTTTGTGTGACGTCGCACTGGCACGCTGCTGGGAGTCTGTGAGGATGTGCTGGGTCACCGGGAAGACGGGGGGGGGGGCGGAGCGATTGTTGGGGTCTGGCAGGACGACAGGTGTGTGTCCAACGTCCCGTGTGGGAGTGAGACGGTTCTGCACACATGCCAGAGCCGGTGTGGCCTGGTGTCCGTGTTTGTGCTGGACCGCACTGACAGTTTGTGCGTTATCTTTCGTCTGTTTGGATTCGAGGCCCTCCAAAGAAAACAGACGTCCATCGGAGCACGAAGACGGCCCGGCCACGGGTCGGAGGCGGGCTCTGCTGGTTTGCGCAACCGCGTGTTATCATCTCCTGTTTCCTGTCAAAACAGGAAAGGACAGGGGCGAAAATGGAGGCTCTGTGTGTTGGCTGCAGGTCCGGCTCTGCCTGACAGTGACCCTGCTGGCCAGGAACAACAGACCCTTTCAGGGCGTAACCCACGGCGGGGTTCTTGGTGTTATTTTTATCACTTTTTTTTTTTTTTTTACAAAGCACAGCATGGGATGCTTTTCCCAGCTGTTGACACAGCTCTGGGTCGTTTCTGTCTTCAAAACAGTGCGGCACAGCACAGAGAGAGACTCGTCCCCTGCCTGCTCCAATTCTATTGGCCGAGAGCCGCACATGGCTGCGGTCTCTGTTTAAGAAGGGAAGTCCTTTTTGACACCGAGTTAATCATGAAAGCGAGACACTCCTCTTCTCTGGATGATCCCCAGACCTTCCTTACAATACTTTTTCCGTCAGGCTGACGCTGTCAAGGGACTTTATCCATCCATCAAACGTATTTGTGCAATAGATGGATAAAACACACACTCACACACACACTCACACACACACACACACAGACAAAGAGGTGGTGAAGGCTGTTTTTGGGGAGTCATTTGTGAGTACGTTCCAGACAGAGGAGTCGGTTTTCCTTGTGTTTCAGACGGTGGATTCCTGCTACACGACCCTTTTAGGGCGTAACCCCCGGGGGGGTTCTTGGGTTTTTTTTTTTCCCTTTTTTTTTTTTTTTTACAAAGCACAGCATGGGATGCTTTTCCCAGCTGTTGACACAGCTCTGGGTCGTTTCTGTCTTCAAAACAGTGCGGCACAGCACAGAGAGAGACTCGTCCCCTGCCTGCTCCAATTCTATTGGCCGAGAGCCGCACATGGCTGCGGTCTCTGTTTAAGAAGGGAAGTCCTTTTTGACACCGAGTTAATCATGAAAGCGAGACACTCCTCTTCTCTGGATGATCCCCAGACCTTCCTTACAATACTTTTTCCGTCAGGCTGACGCTGTCAAGGGACTTTATCCATCCATCAAACGTATTTGTGCAATAGATGGATAAAACACACACTCACACACACACACACTCACACTCACACACAGTCACAGACAAAGAGGCGGTGAAGGCCGGTTTTGGGGGGGGATGTT
>NC_024307.1:5047918-5051314 GCF_000523025.1 Cynoglossus semilaevis | reverse complement strand
GGCACGGCAGGTAAAAGCCCCGGGTAAATGAGAAGGGCCCGGCGCTAACAGCTGATTACCTCGTTAGCTAATTGTTGACTAGTGAAAAATGATACAGTAAGAAGCTGCTGCTCTGCTTCAGGTTCAAGGAATCGTGCTGTAAAAAACAAAAAAAGTTTGGTAGCAGGACGACTGCGGAGCTTCACTGGAGCCAAACAGAATTTCCCCCAAATGTCTTACACTGAAAACAACAGACACAGCAAAGTCACCTTTGACCTCACGGACACGGGCAGATCCCAGCTCCGGCTCTGTCTGAATGTGACCCAGATTAAGACGGGATCCACGGGGTCGTCGTCATCGCGAGGAAGGTCGGAGGTCGTTTGTCTCTCCTGACAGACCTTCAGGTGGCGCTCCAGTGTTCTGGCAGGAGGCCACACTCATGCTGACCTCCATGAGCTGCACAATTAGTTAACCTTTGACCCCACCCTCCGTCAGCCAATAAAACCTTGAGCACGGACTGTGCGTGCGTCTGCATTTTTGTGTCTCTTCTCCAGATATGATTTTGTTCGTGTGTGTGTGTGTGTGTGTGTGTTTTACGTGTGTGCCTGGTGTGTGTGTAGGTTTAAAAAAAAACAGAAACAAATGATGGAGTGTGACATCGCATACCTCCTTCTTTTTTAACTAAACTAAAAGGTTGGATACGCTGCGTCTGAAGTATCTGGCTCCCTCCCAGTCTCCGCTGCTAAATACGTAGCAGATCAATTTATTTTCCATCAGGCTCATGAAGACCGTACAGCCTCTGAATCCTTTAGTGAATGTCGCAATTAAACTCCTCTTAACAGTGCATTTCTCATGCTCTTCAGTGCAGTTAAAGCCCATCACTCCAGGATTATGAACACACACTCACATGAACGCCATCGTGTCCTCCGGGCCGTAATCGTAGATAATCGCAGTTGAATGCTTCCTGCTTTCACTTTGTTTGACGACTTCTGTCTTTGCCTTGACTCTGAAAGTAAAACCGGCCTCAGAAAAACCTTCTCCTTCTCCCAAAACACCGAGTTCATAGAAATGCTGAGGCCGAGCTGTGACATTTCCTAGCTGCTGGCAGGAAGGGGATTGTGAAACATACAATTTAACGTGAAAACTCGAAAAGTCAACAACGCTGTGAAGGTTGTCACTTCACAAAGTCTATTGATTTCACCAAATAAATTGACAGCCTCAGTGTCCTTGTGCAAACAGAAGGATTTCTCTCACACAGCCCTTTGTCCTTTAACGTTTTCCATTAAAGTTGTATATTTATATTTAATAATCCTACATCACACCCACTTTAGCAGCCGGCCACGTCAGACAGACTACATTATTATCATTTTCTTTTTAAAACAAGTGACTTCCAAACTAGCATTAGCTAGAATTAAATGCTAATCGCTGGAGGCAAAGCTCAAAAAGTTAAAGTTGGTCATGTCACAAAAAATCAACAATGAAATTCTTACTGTTATTATTGCCCCCTGTTGGTGTTTTTTTTTTTACTTCCAGTGAGAGTCCAACCTGCTCTGCTGTTTTCAGGGTGAAAGCAGCCGGCGCTACATTCATCTGCTATATTTAGCAGCAAAGCTAAATTTATTGCTGTGAAGAAGGTCGTTCGTACCAGTTGAACCATCTTTTTGAATGGGATTCATTTCCTGCTTCACAGTGAAAGAAGAACACAGTGATGTCATTACACAGCACGTTACTGTTATGGTAAAGTAACACAATAATAACAATGTCAACGTGTTAGCCTCAGTGTTAGCCTCAGTGTTAGCCTCAGTGGTGTAGCATTACAACAGTCTTCACTGTAATCACTTCTGGTTTATTGATTTATAGAGTCAAATTTAAAGACTTTTAAACGTTGTACTATTTGTATTTGTTATGTCGCTCTCTGGTGTTGACCAGTGTTACAGATTATTTAGGCTGGTTTTTAAATCCTTGAAATTGACAAAATGTCACCAAAACACTACCTTTAAGCAAAGTTGAAGGGAAACTTGTTAAATACTGTGTATATACAGCAGGTTTTGATGAAGAAGGGAAACTTGTTAAATACTGTGTATGTACAGCAGGTTCTATCTTCTTCATTGCTCATAAGACTTACTGTACATGGTAGTAATGTAGAAAAATAGCTTTATTTTTATCATTTTTATTAAAAAAATACATATATTTATCTAGAATTTTTGGAATTCCCCAGTGTAAATATGTGTATTTACAGACATTGCAGATCTCTAAATACATGCTACTTTTTTGTCACACGTGGAGTCATCAACTTTGCCAAGTTTTACAAACACCTTGATTGTGATTTCTGAAATTAACACTTTCAGAGAAAAAGCTAATAGAAAAATCAATTTTTGCAATTAATAAAAAAACACGGCCCGGGTGAATTTTTTGTGAAACGTTTGGAACATCGTTGTGTTCAGGGCCGCGAGGCCACGTGAAGGATGTCATTGTCTCTGAAAGTCTAAGCAGCGAAATCGCACATATGAATATTTTTTGATAAGCCCAGCATTTTGTGTCCTGGTGAATGGAAATCCTTCAGACTCACTGAGTGGATTATGGTATTGTCTTCTCCACTAAGACAGTCCGGACTCTTCCCTTATCTCACTGAGATTCAACCCACTGTCTAGACATTTCAATTAACACATACGCCTCCTACTGTAGTGCTGCGGCCTTATCTCTGGGCTCTTGTTTTTCCACCACTCTGTCCATATTCAGTTATCATAAACAGACAACAGTTTTCCATTAAAACAGCCCTGCCAGGCTGAACGCCCTGGCCTGATGTTTAAATGTGTATTATTAGTGATAATTGTGTTCTCTGAGAAGTCATCGCCATGGTAATGACATCGTTCATGATAAATTAGCATTCTGCTGTGTACCTAACACTCTGCGCCTGCTGCACCGGTCTGATTCCGCCGCTCGCAACTCCGCTGCTCCATTGTTCTGCCGACGCGCAGCAGCTTTGTGCAACACAAAGCGTGTCAGTCGCCGAGATAAAGCTGAGCAGACGGCGAGTGGATGGAACAGGCACGCTCTCGCCGCGGCTGCCCATGATTTGTGCTCTGGCATGTGAACGTCATGTTAAAGTCCAAAACGGGGGGTGGGTGACCTCTAGCCCCCCCTATTGTCCATGCAGTTTTGTGAAGCCAAACACACGGCCTGTTGCTCGTATATCCACAGTGACGCGCGGGGCCTCATGTGTGAAAACTGCCGTATGCAAAAGTGTGATGTTCAACAATAACCACTCACTGACTCTCATTATACACCAGAAATCTATAGAGTCGCTCTCTGCAGGGGGCGGGGGTGGGTGGGGGGGAGGGGGCAGACAGAGGAAGTGAGTGTTTACCCACATGGCAGTCTGCCACTACAGCAGTGTCCTGCTCATTCCAAATGAGA
>NC_024307.1:5045202-5047471 GCF_000523025.1 Cynoglossus semilaevis | reverse complement strand
GTCAAAAGGAAAAATCCTCCCTTGGAACAAAGTACAGTGAATGCAGCGCTCCCAGTCTGACAGTTCAGCAAGAGGAGAAGCAGGTGGCTGGATCACTGGTGGAATGGAGAACAGAGCGAGGGTTTGAATACCAGCGGAGAGTCGGCCAAGAAACCCCTGGATCTGGAGCCGCTGCTTCTGCACTGAGTGTTTTTGGAGAGCGCTCTTGGACCAAAATAGATCTTTCAACAAGCTCCAGTGGAGAGTCAGACAAAGCCCTCAATCCTGTTACAGTTTTACACTAATAAGGCCGGGAGCGGAGCTAAAACGTTAGCTCTTCGACTTCACACGCCTCTGTTTTAGCTTTCAGTAATGAGCAGTGATTTTATTATGGGGAAAAAATGACTTTATTTTCCCTTTTTTTTTTTTTCATTTGGGTCCACGCTCTCTCCTTTGCCCACACCACCTTTTCTTTTTCACTGCAGTTTCCATTTCGCCTGCTGAATTTTTCATTACACACTTATTTTGGGTTTGTTTTTGAAGCAGCGTCTGGCTGGAAACAAGAGAACCTGCCTTGAAAGCATCCAACGGTGAAAAAAAAGAAGCTTTTCTAACCAGAAGCTGCATCGCCTTCGTGCACGATGCAAATCCATACGTCTCTGTGAGGGTAGCAGAACACGCAGCGGCGCCTCCTCCTGGCTCCACGGCAGAATTCCCGTCCCTGGAGTTTATCCAGTGACACTTTGAGCGTGACATTTTACTAATGAGAAAACTTTGGAGGAGCGTTCTTATGTAACTTCATATTTGCAGAGTAATGCTTCGTTTCTCAGCTCAGTGACCTGACAGTCACTGTGCTGCAGTTAGAACCCGTCACCACACGGTACCAGAGTTTTTGTTACATTTCAGACACTTTTAGGTTTAAATATCTGTTTTGTGCATTTGTCCGTGCGGCAGCTCGTCTGTGCCTTCGCCGTCCGGTCGACTCCAGTGGAATAATTGTGGCTGAAAAACTCCATATTTCACCTTGTCATCACTTTTCTAGACTGTTCTGTCCAAACAATCAGACTGGACTTGTTTTCCTTTTTGTTACTGAACAGGAAACAGTAATTAACTGGTGAAAGGCAGGAGTGATGGATGACACACACACACACACACACACACACACACACACACACACTGGTGAATGTATTAAAACACACACACACACACACACTGGTGAATGTAGTTGCAGTTGTGTCTCAGTCTGCTTACAGTAAAAATAGCCAAAGCGCTGATGAATGGGCGGAGTCAGTGACCCGTTCGATGATGTCACTAATGATGTCACGTCGTGATGACATGTGAGTCTCGGTCGCCTCAACCCGAGGGTCAGCGTGATCTACGGTGTGATTGACAGTGACGTCTGTTGTTATGGCTGACGGGAGAAGGTTTTGGGCTGTGGTGTAGCCCACGTGGAGTGGGACACAGGGACACAGGGACAGAAGGACACAGGGACAGAAGGACAGAGGACGTTAGATCAGAGAGGGGAAAGTTTCAAGACAAAAACATCTCTTCACATCCTTTTTTTTCACGTCTGTCTCCATCAGAGGAGCTGGTTCTAAAATGTAGCGGTTGTCACACCTGCCTTACACACAGAAGGTCCTGGGTTTGAGACCCAGTGGAACCATATACTTAATACATGAGATTATGAAGTGAATCTTCATCTAAGTTTGGAGAATAGGATTTACTAAATGCATGAATGTAATTTTTTTTTTTTTCTAGAATTCTCTCTCAGCCCAGGTCACAACCTCCTCTTTTCCACTGACACAACTGCCTTTTGAGGATTGTTTCACTTTTGGGAAAAGAGAGAAAAAAAAATCAGATGAAGTTCAATCAAAACCTGTTGCAAAAATGTGGTAATTTATACAGTTTGTGTTAAAAAAAAAAGATTTTAAAACTGTTTATTTTCAGGTTTAAAAAAAGTTGATCAAATTAAAAGAACAGCTCCTCCATTGACATAAGGACATAACGGCCAAACTTGTCCAAACTGTTGAGGACATCTGAGAGACGTGTCCTCAGAAATTTAACTCACATCTTTTTCACAATGACATCATGTGTCTTGAAACCTTTTGACCCTACGCTTAGTACGAAGTAAGTGGCCCTGACTGCAGGTGGTCTCCACCCTCCAGCAGGGGGCCCCTCTGTGTCTCTGTGATACTCTGGACAGGTGGCGCTGTCACGTGTTGAAAGTGTCACTAAGACGTTGTGGGCTTATTTGCACTTTCTGTCCGGAGTTCACTGAGGAAAGAGGTAA
>NC_024307.1:5044117-5045070 GCF_000523025.1 Cynoglossus semilaevis | reverse complement strand
TCTCCCCCGTCTCCTCCGTCTCCCCCGCAGCCCTCTGTGAGCAGATGTCTGGTGCAGGGAGAGTCGACTGCTCATTTCAGGGGATGCTGATGCACAGACCTGACGCTCTGCTTCAAACCAGGTAAACTCGTCTTATTTTAACTCCAGACGGACCAGATTATTCACAGGACAAAAGGAGTTTTTTAACTTCATCATCAACTTCAACATCTTTGTAGCATTGAAGTCACTCTCAAAACTCCAGAGCTAGAACAACTAGAAGTAGTTTGCTGGTGTTCAAAATTTATATTTTGATCAAATTTTTGTTTTTATGTACAGGAAAAAAAATGTGATTGAATTTGAGCGATTTCGAGTCAAACAGATGGAGAAATGATTTTACAAACACATCCCTTAGAAAATCTTTAGCTCTGATGGAAAGGATATTTTTTCCATTTTTCAATCCTACTTTAGAAGTGCAGGAGAAGAAGTGGGAATATTTCAGCATCAGTCTGTGACGGATCAAAGTTAGGAGAGAAATCCTTCTCTTTCCTGCCGGTGTTCACTCTGTTGTCAGCTGTGTGATGACGCTGCACACACCAGACAGTGTTGCTTTGTTTGCTGAGAGTCTTAGCATGGGTTTGTTCGATCTTGTAAAGTCAGCAGACGGGGACGGACGTCTGTTTGATGTGATCCGGTGAGCCGTCCCTTTCTGTGTTCCACCACATACGTTCCCACAGCGTTAAATGGCACGCCGGTGTGACATCCTGAGTCTTTGTCTCCTCTGCCTCCGAGCAGGCAGTGGTTAAATTTAATGGTCTGGATCCCAGATCTGCTGCGGCACTAAAGTCTCCACCTGATTCCTAATCAGAGTCACGGTTCCTGCGGCCTCCGGGACACTTCAGGACATCTGAGTGGACCGGGCCGACTTACAGGGAGAGTCAGAGAGTTTGGAGGTTGTGGGAGTAGTAAAGAAAGGG
>NC_024307.1:5020893-5024558 GCF_000523025.1 Cynoglossus semilaevis | reverse complement strand
ACACCACTGGATGTGTGTCTTTTTTCCTGGGAACGTGATGTGCTTTAATGCCCCGTGTTCACCCGGGGAGAGGCCAGCAGCTGTGCTCGTTTTTTTCCTCCGACTTGGCTGTCAGAGGGAGCGGGGCTACCTGTGGGAACGCAGGCCTGCTGGAAGCTGCTGTTCCCACCCTGGGGTCCGGACCGGGCCCCTGGGGTTTATGGGGGCCAATCCCTTTGAGACTCACGGAAACGGTGTGTGGTTGGATCAACGTGGTCTGAGGCCAAGTAAACAGAGGTGGTGAAACAGGGAAAGTCGAAGGGCCGTTTGGTACGACAGCTGCTGCAGATACACAATCAGAGAGAGTACTCCGTGTACTGGAGGATATGTAGAGTACTCCGTGTACTGGAGTATATGTAGGGTCAGTGACTGACACCCACTGTTGTCGTATCATTTCTCTGGACCACAAAGGTTGTTTGATTAAGGTTGAAATTCCATGACCACAGGTGGCGTTTGTAAACCCCGTGCTTATTGGACGATCCAAACTTTGAATTACACGTCTGCTTGAATGCACCACCACATGCATTGTTTTATGTTTTCCTCTAAATAGGACAAAATTAGACCACAAAAATGGACACTGTCCACTAACCAGTGATTTACTAGATTCACTCGTCTTTAGCTTCTTCACGATAGACCACAAAAATGGACACTGTCCACTTACCAGTGATTTACTAGATTCACTCGCCTGAAGTGAAGCCAGATTTACTCGTCCACTAGTATGGCTACTTCATGGCACTTAATATTTTTGTAAGGAGTTGACTAGAGTTTATCGTACAGGGTCAGGGGTCACAAACTGGATTTGTCGAAGGGCCAGAATTTTCAGGACAGACACCCTGGGGGCCAAACATTCAAGTCAGATCTTCAGATTGATTCATAAATGGTGGGGATTCCTGACAGTTGTTGTTTAAGTGTCAGTTGTTTTTTTCAATTGATATTTTCTCTTTGATCCTCACAATTTTGGAATCAAGTTGAGGGCCGGATCAAATGGTCCAGCGGGCTGGATTTGGACCGCGGGCTGCCAGTTGATGACCACTGCTGTAAGCAAAGCCGAAACATCTACTCAGACAAACTCTCTCTCTCTGATGGAGGAAAGCTAACAGGTCACGTGATGTGACGTAGGTCTGTCATTGGACAAGAAAGTCAGGGAGGACATCATCTTCTCTGGTCCGTCCTTCAGAGGTCTCACTGCAGGGACACGTCTGTGTTTCTAGTTCTGCCCTCAGTCTCAGTCTTTGTCTGTTTCTAATGTTCATATATTTGTATTTAAATGAGCTAAAGGACGAGTTAGCAGAGATTAGCACGTCAGGGTGTGTGTGTGTGTGTGTGTGTATATGTGTGTGTGATTTTTATTTTGAGCTGCATGGCTACTTTGAAACTGGAAATAGAAACTGGAAGGGAAGATAAACTGCCGGGGCGATTTAATATGAAAGTCTGTTTCTCCAGAGTTCACCTGACCGTCGCCCTCTGCTGGCAGAGCTGTTCAGGCTGAACGGAGAGAAACAGTCAAGGTCTCGCAGCTTCAGTGCCAGTTGTGGAATAATTCTTGGCGAATTGCACAGTGACTGATGTTAGAAATAAGAAAGTAATGCGATCTGGCAAAACGGCACGGAGCGCTGGCAGCTGTAGGACAGTTCAGATATGATCCTCCGAGCTGCGGGCTACAACTAGACACTTTATTTTTCGCTCATCGTGAATTCTCCTTCCTGCCTCGGCCACAATGGGTCAGGTGGAGCCTTTATGTCTGCGAGATATCTGTCGGGCTGAAGGTGGAATAGAAAAAAGAAATGGTTTCCCAGAGTATTCTACTTTCAATGGAGCGTGCCTAAAAGTCTCTCAGCGAGGAGGGGTCGGGGGCGGGGGGGCTCATGCATTTCAAATCACTCTGACCTTACCTTGATTTATTTCCAGCCTGATGCTCCTCATCAGAAGTACAGCAGGAGCTGAGAGAGTGTGGAGATATTCAGGCGGTGGTTGGACTGGTTGGATACGGACGGACACGAGACGAGGTCAATGAGCTATGATTTGGAGGGAAAAATCCAACGCCTGACTTTGCCCGGTTCCGTCTGCACCCTGAGGAGGCGCGGGGGAGAAATCACGCTCATCTCTCTTCCCGTCCCCTCGTCCATAAGTGGTTACGGCTAAGCTTGTTTCCATCAGCCTCTGGGCGCGGGCTGTCTGTGATGACACCCTCCATCAACACAATGAGACAGACGGTTAGCTAGCTTAGTGTGAGGGACACGGACACAGACTTGGCTCTCTAAAGGGCAGCGAGGGGTCTCATTCCACAGGAACGTGGGGATTTCTCCACGCCGTGTCCTCACAGCTCAGACCTCCTCTCCATAATAAGGGCAGAGCATCTGACTCCATTTGTCCCCAGAGTTTAATAAAGATCCCTGCTGACAGGCAGTAAACCAACACAACCACCCCACCGCCCGCCGCCCGCAGGCGAGGGCCACAACCCCGGCCCCACCTCCTCACACCCCTCCTTCACTCTCTGTCCTCTTATCCTCACTCGTGCGGTTTGAAAGACTCCAGGTTGAAAACCAAAACCCGTCGCCCACTTGTGGAGGACAATGGCGGCGGAGTCCGGGCCCTGAAGTCGCCCCGTGCCGTCGGAATGCTTTTGAAGCCCCGTTCAGTTGTGTGGCTGTGGTGGGATGGATGCCACTATATCCCACCGAGCTGCTCTTCACACCCACTTGCACCTGTCAGTAATAGATCATATGGATAATAAAAGAAACAATATGGCTTCCAGGCTGGGTGCACTCAAGCGTCATATGTTTCCACGTTTCCCACTTTATGCTTATGCACAGGCTCTCAAGCAGTTAGTTTGTAAGTGAAAGCGCAGACTCGGGTGTAAACAGTTTATTGGCGACTTTTCAGCTTTACGGCGCCAAATGTATTTCCTTTATATCAAAAAGCCGCCCTCCGACCGCGAGGTGAGAATTAGCCGCTAATCTGAGGCGTCCTCTCCGGCTCCTCCAACTTTTATGCAATGATGGATTCTGTGGTTCTCAATTTGATCCCACCTGAATCACTCCCCTCCTGATGCTCAACACTGCCATCATCCTTATTCCCAACTCCATCATCTCCATAATCCCTGTGGCCCTGACCCTTTATTCACTCCGCCGGGCATAAAGCTTAGAGACAGTTTTACAGGAAAAGCCTGCTCTCTATCTGGCAGAATGCTAACTGAATAGCAGATGGGCTCAGCTTTGTGTCTCTTTTTATTAGCGCTCCTAAATCAACACCTAACAATGCACGCTGGGAGGGGGGAGAGGGGGGGGGGGATTGATTTCCTCCATCTACCCGTGCCCGGAGGTGGGTAAGAGGTGGTCAGAGGGTAAAGGGTGACGCGTGATGGAAGGGCGGCGTCGACTGCTTATGACTTAGCCTTCATTTCCTGTCTGGTGATCATGCACATGAAACATAAAATATCAGCCATCTGTGTTTTTTTCCGTAGCTCCGTTTCCCATTTCACAGCAATTTGTCATCGTCTGTCTCATCTTATTTCGGCGCGGCCGTCTTGTCTTGTGCATAAATATCCCGTGTGAGTGTAAGTACAGAGACGGCTCACACGCCAGGGCCAAGCAGCGTTGGATATATTTCTTAAAAAGCTCTGTCAC
>NC_024307.1:4995253-4999980 GCF_000523025.1 Cynoglossus semilaevis | reverse complement strand
TGGTTGTTTTCACATTTGGAGGCTCGTCATATGTTTTCATGCTGGGCCACTCATCATATGTAAATTGTAAAGCTGTAGGCACTAAAGCCCCCCCTCAGCTGTTGTTTTCTCTTATCATTCCTCCCAAGCTGAGATGCAGACCCTCGGGGGGGCTTCTTGAGACAAAGCAGAAGGACAAAACTCTACTGGACATCATCTTGAAAAGTAATAACTAGCTCCAACTTCCAGGGTGGTTTTCTCTTCTCAGAGAACAAAGGAAATACACATTTGACTCCGTTGAAGAACACCTCAGTGGGACGTGTTACTAAATCCTCTCAGCCTTATTTCCTAATTCTCTCCTCTCAGTCGGCTGCTCTGGTCACCGGCAGACACACACACACACACACACACACACACACGACTAATTAGCCCGATCAACAGTATAAGGTTGCGTACAGGCCAAGTGTATCAGCCTAAACAAACAACTACCCTGAAAAAAAAAGGAAGTGGAGGAGGTCGGTGGTGAGAGTCCCCCGAGGACGACGGAGACCACACTGGTAGAAGACCAGTCACGCACATGGAAACTGTGAACACCACAGAGTCGACCATTTCAAAGCCCAGGCAGCGAGATAGGCCTTCAGCTGAACATGTGTGTGTGTGTGTGTGTGTGTGTGTGAAAGAGCATGGATTTAAAGCTTGTTTTTTTTTTTTTCTTCCGTTTCTCTCCAGGACCCTGGATATGCAACTTTTCTGTTGGAGCAGCTTCAAACACCTGGCAGCCATGACGCTGCTGGCATCAGCTGCTGCCAAGTGTGTTCGACGCCTGTGAACCAACTGAAGCAGGAGGCGCTGCAGACGCTACACGCTCCTGTCGTCACCTTCAGCTCGGACATGCCGGCCCTGGCCGCCACCTCCTTCATACCACAGCCCTCCTCCAGACCCGCCGTGTCCTCCTCAAGTGTCCATGCCAAACAGCTGACCAAAGGCCAGGCCGTCACCCGTGGCGTCCTGCCCCCGGGGGAGCGGCACAGGGCGCTGGGGTGGTCGCCAAGCCCCGCCGGTGGGTCAGTGGGTAAGGCCAGCGTCCAGGTGACGGTGGCAGGAGGGCAGCTGACAGGGTCTGTGAATGCCGTCACCATCCAGGCCCAGCAGTACCTGGAGGGCGTGTGGAGCATCTCCAGGGTCAACAACTTCCTCCCGCAGCCCAAACCGGTACGTTTTTTTTCTTTGTTTCTATTTGTAATATGATTTGACAACAGACCAAAGAATCGACCCTTGACTTCTGGGAGTTTATTTTTCTCTCCATCCATGTTTCACCGATTGATCAGTTTAGAGGGGAGGGGGGCTGAAGCCCGTCCCAAAGGTCATTGGGTGACGCGGTACATCCTGGTCAGTCCATGAGTCCACAGCAGATCCTCAGTATGGGATCAATAAAGTTCAATCTAATCTAATCTAATCGAATCTAATCGAATCTAATCTAATCTAATCTAATCTAATCTAATCTAATCTAATCTAATCTAATCTAATCTAATCTAATCTAATCTAATCTAATCTAATCTAATCTAATCTAATCTAATCTAATCTAATCTAATCTAATCTAATCTAATCTAATCTAATCTAATCTAATCTAATCTAATCTAATCTAATCTAATCTAATCTAATCTAATCTAATCTAATCTAATCTAATCTAATCTAATCTAATCTAATCTAATCTAATCTAATCTAATCTAATCTAATCTAATCTATCACAGGGCTACAAACACTCGTGATGTCATCATTCGATCTGCATGTTTTTGGAGTCTAAGAAAACCGTAATACACGGAAAAACGCACCCACGTAGATTTGTTTTTCTTTTTGCTCAGACATTTAAAAAAAACTCTCAGCATAGATCTAGAATGTCCAGAAATGTTGTTGTGAAAATGAAAACGACAAAAACAGACCAGTTCAAGTCCAAACATTATGTGGTGATGAGTCACAGACGGACCGTCTTGAGTCGGTGATTTGGTCTCAGGTCCGGTCTTGTCGGCTGACACACTACTTTCCAGACCAGTAGAAAGGACCAGGAGTCAGAGGACTGCAGGAGTGCTGACCCCTCATTCCTCAGTAGTCAAGGAGCCTGAGTGATTCGGGGTCAGAGGTCACTGCAACACTAATCTGCTGACCTCCTCCTCAAGGGCATTTGAAATGACCACCCCACAGCAGCTCATAACTCTCCTCTCATGTTGGATACGCGTTAGTGTGTGTGTGTGTTGTTTGATGTCTGAGAGATTTGGAGAGGTCCTGAGTTTGGCCCCTGGTGTCATGTGACCTGATGATTAGTCACGCTGTACCTGCTTTATGACTGTTGTGATGGCAGTGGAACAGTAGGACAAACGGAGTCACTGATTCACCCGTGGTGTTTCTACC
Source organism: Cynoglossus semilaevis (assembly GCF_000523025.1). NCBI lineage: Eukaryota > Metazoa > Chordata > Actinopteri > Pleuronectiformes > Cynoglossidae > Cynoglossus > Cynoglossus semilaevis. Next base: position 4,997,595 of record NC_024307.1, on the reverse strand, counting down.
TCCGGTGTTTGATGAGGAGAACATCTGGTCTCAGACACCGTCAGTGGACAGACCCAACAGCCCACTCCGTTCGAGTCCACGTACTCTAATAGGTCTGGTCCCATTCATTAGCCATACATTTTGTAACTGCTGTTCTAATGGCAGCCCGCCGTTGCCCCCGGTGGAGTTAATCCTTCATTTCTTTCTACGTGGAAATTGAAGGCAGATTTCTGCTCCTCCCTTTAATGTCAACAATTGCCCGTAGAGATGGTTTATGGGAGGCCATCAAAAGCTTTTAACTGTGTGTACGCAATCTAGGGCAAATCAAACAGGCTGGCACAGACGGGAGCGGCCGACTCCTGTTCTCCGTCTAGGTCTCTAAAAGCAATTAGCGACCCCCGGAGCTGATATGAGCTCCTCGATGCCACGCCGCTGACATGGGAGACCTCATCAGAGCAGAGAGAGAAACGCTCCATCAGGACGGGAATCTACAAACACACACAGGAGAGATGGGGATTTCTTCTTCTCTTCCAGATCTTCTGCTGTGACAGAATTCCACTTCAGTTCTCACAGACTGGGGAATTTCTCTCTGCCAAAAGGCACTGGTTTTTATACACGACTCCCCCATGGTTTTATTTCAAGGGAGAGAATACGGCGTTGGATAAATAAGCTCTGGACTCTCTGTGTAAACTACAAATCCTTCAGTGTGTCAGAGCCGACAGCCTGAGGCGCTCCCACACACCACCATTATGTAGGGCACCTTGAGTCTCCCATTTGGGAAAAGGCTCTGGTTAACATCTGGAATGTTGTTTGTGTCCATGGGTTTGAACGAATATAAACCCGACTCGCTCTTTGTAACCGGCGGCCGTGTCATTTGATCCATTATTTTTTTTTTATGTGTCAATCATTAATGAGGACGTTTAAGCAGCTAAGGAATCAAAGAAAACCCTGTTCCAGTTTAAGGCGACGATTCAAAGCTGCGGAGCTGATAAGAGCCAATTTGCAGCTCTGTTTCTGTGCCATAAAATTCACTACCACATCTGCATTAATCTGCGGTGACCGAGTGCTCTTGAGCCACGAGGGTTTGGTTTATTGGCCTGCAGGAGGCAGGATGCCGTGCCCTATTTTCTGCCTTCAGTGGGAAAAACCAGCGGATGATTTTTTTTTGAACGCCGCTGCTGCTCTGGTGCAGCTGGAAGTGCCTGGCCGAGTTCCACCGAATGTGTTGATGGCAGGAGGCAAAATAGATGCAGGAAGGATGATGCTCGTTCACGCAGAATTGGAAAGCAATTATCAAAAATAGCACATTTATATCTTGGTATTTTTCTGGGAAAATTGAGGATGTTTTTTTTTTTTTCTACAAAGTGCAGCCAGTTCAGGGCAGATGCGAGGGAAGCAATTTCGAATAAAATTTTCTGCCTGCCGAACTAATGCCAAATATTTGACACAGGCTGAACTTATGTGTCTATTCATTTTTTTTATATTTAACCTTTGTTAATGAGCTCGAGTCAGTTTTGTCTGCGGTCACTTATGGGAGACAACATTTCGATTTCCTGCTTAGGAAAATATTATTATTCATATTATTATAAATATTAACAGAGATTTAAAAAGAACCATTTAAAAACTATATATTTAAAAAAAATCCTTGTGAAGGGAATAAAAATTCAACCTAAGGCTCGGGGGCCAAGTCATTTTGTAAAGCATTTAAGAAAGTCCATGCAGCAGAGTTTCTTAAACTGATCAATTAAAAGTACAACTGCTCCATCTCCAAAAAATACGTTTTGGGGGTGTTACCTCTCTCCCCCCCCCCCCCCCCCCCCGGGCTTGTCCTCCTTGGACCCTGGAGGTTCTCTGGTCCTGTTGGAGGTCTGTCCTCATCTCACGTGGCTACAGAGTCCAGCCCGGCCTGACAGGCAGATTAACACTGGGCTCCCCCCCCCTCAGTAGTAATCATCTGTTGACCACTGGGATCAAAGGTCACAGGGGAATACTGGAGAGGGTGGGGTCAAAAGACAGAGAGAGAGAGAGGGAGAGAGGGGTCAACTGATAAAACAGAGGGGCGGGGGCCAATGTGGTCACTTCAGCCATGAAGCCATCAGATGACCGACTGTGCCAGGAGTCTGTCCTTTAAACCTGCACTTATAAAAAAAAAATATATTTCAGTCTTTTCAGTCTCCACTTCTTATTGTGACCGACCATGGCAGAGGGATCGGGGGGGCAGGGGTTAAAAGATACACGGTCGACTCATTACTGCCTCTCAGTGCAAGTGGCAGCACACGCAGGTCTCCACTGACAGCCTAATTACCTGACTCAGGGAAGAGATTGTACTTTCCCAGGCGGAATTAGGGCCAAGGCTGCAGGGA
>NC_024307.1:4988936-4995186 GCF_000523025.1 Cynoglossus semilaevis | reverse complement strand
AGGGGAATATACTCCAATAGGCACTGTGATGAGCTCAAGTGTGTGTGTTTATGTTCTCGCCTGTGTGTGTGTTGAAGCATTCTAAACACACACACACACACGGGGCCCCACCTGTGAGCAGCTGTTCCTGCAGCTCCTGTAGAATCTGCTCTCCATCCATTTTGAAAACCAAGCTGCGTCAGAGCTGCTGTTGTGCGGCTCTGGGTCGACTGCTCCTGTCTGCCACACCGCCATGGCTCCGCTGTCCTGGTGTTTGCCAAGTTCCTGACCAGAACGCTGTGAGGATTTGTGCTCCAGCTGTTGAGGATTTGTCTTTGACTTATTTTTCTCTGAAGTCGTAACTCCACACACTGCAGCCTGACGTCTGACTTCACCTCCGTGATGGAGTCTCAGGAGACCAACACCAGACTGAGGCTCCAGCAGGCATGTTGATTCTGGACTCTGATAACACGCTGAACTCAGTGACATGCACACACTGACCGTCCACCATTGGACAGATCAGCGAGTGGCGTGTTGTAAAACACAATCGGCCCGCTTGATGAATTTTGAAAATAAAAAAAATAGTAGACTGTTTTGAGGGTCTTCCAGTGGAATATGGCACACTGGACATCAGTGTCACCACTGCTGTGATGCTTGATTGATGGCAGCAACTCATACAGTGGTTTGTACAGATAAACAAAAGACACTGACCTTTCACCATTGGACAGATCAGCGAGTGGCGTGTTGTAAAACACAATCGGCCCGCTTGGGGTTTCACTCCGGCCCGCTTGAAAATAGTACACTGTTTTGAGGGTCTTCCAGTGGAATACGGCACGCTGGACATCAGTGTCCCACCGCTGTAATGCTTGGATGATAACAAGCCTCCAGTCACTAGGTGGCAGCAACTCATACAGTGGTTTGTACAGATAAACAAAACACACTGACCTTTCACCATTGGACAGATCAGTGAGTGGCATTTTGTAAAACACAATTTAGGACGGCTGTCAAACATACGGCCCGTGGGCCAAAATGGGCCCGCTTTGAGTTTCAATCCGGCCCGCTTGATGAATTTTAAAAATAAAAAAGTACACTGTTTTGTAAAATTATGTTTCATTTTTACTAAAAAATATTATAATCATATTGAGAATTGAGATGCATGAAAACAAAGTGGAGTTTTTGTTATTTATAAGTAAATATGTAACATATATGGTCTATGGTAAATATGGTCCGTCTAATGAGTCGTATGCGGCTCCTGAACCAAACTGAGTTTGACACTCCTGATTTAGCAGGACGGTGTTTAAGCTGCACAGTTCAGAGCAACAGCTACAGCCCTGATGTAAATGTCAGGAAGTCAGTACTCTCTCTCTCTCTCTCCCTCTCTCTCTCTTTCTCTCTCTCTCTACTCCTGATGTATAGCTTTCACATGTCAGGCCTGGAATATAAATAGTACGTCTGTCAGCTCGCGGTGACAAATGGCAAATAGCAGAAGGCAGCGCACTTTATAGAAAAGATAGTAAAGGATGTTATTTTAGTTGACAAACACGGAAAAAAGTGGGGCAAACTCTACCGTGGCAAACATGCAGAGGTCTGGAGCTGCATCTCTAATACCACGAGGCCGCTGTGCTGTGTGCAATCAGAGCTTTTGCTAATTGCACGCCGCGGTTGTGCCAGCATTTAAAATGTCATTAGGAGCAACATTTGACCTTTGTTTGTTTCTGATGCTTAAAAATTCACCAGAACTGGTTTCAGTCTGCAGCTATTGATCAGGATGAACCAGCAGCTCCGATGGGGATTAACCTTTTTGCGGGCACGACCACTCCAGCTGAAGTAGAATCTCAGGTGGTTTACAGCTCAGCTAATTAGCGAGCTGCGCTACATGTTGTTGACTATTAGCAGTTAGTAGCAGGCTGCAGGCTGGAGGGCTGGGAGTAGGAATAATGATGTCTGGTTTTATAACTCACAGCTCTCTCAGGTGTCTACGACTAATGTGGAAGTTGAATGGTTGGTCATTCAGCCAGTTGTCACCTGGAGTTGTTTTTTCTTTTCATCTATCAGAAACGATGAATTCAAAAATCAGAATGAACGTCACGTCTTTGACCTAATTTGAGTTGAAATTTGAGTTTGAAAGTTTCAAATTTAGTATTTCATTGAGTATTTACTTTCATTTCCGTCTTCTCCCAAAACTAGAAGAACATGAAAGGAACTCAGCCCTGAGACGAGGTTGACAGAAACAGAAATTTAAATCTTTCCCTTGAACCACAGATGTCAAACTCAATCATTCAAGGGGCCGGAATTTAGAACCCAGTCAAAGATGTGGATCAGGATCAACATTTAAGAACAGTCCAGAACTGACAATGATTTGGTTCCATAGTGTAGTGCAGTACTTCTCAAATATTGGGGCGGGTCCCCCTGGGGGGACGCGGTGAGGTGCCACGGGGGTCGTGAGGGGCTTCCAGTGGAATATGACACTGGACATAAGTATATCACCTGCCTCACACATCTGCCTTACACACAGAGGGTCCTGGGTTCGAGCCCCACAGGAACCACATATCCCCAATGGCGCCTCCTGTGGCAGCCTGTGTAAGACTCAACCCAATAATCTCCCCATTATGGGATGAATGTAAATCTTTATTTAAACAAAAATAAAGAATTTGAGACTCAGACTACCGTACACATGTGAAGCTTTGGTGGGCCACATACAGTACATGATGTAATGGGCCAGATTGGCCCGCGGGCCGTGAATTTGTCACGTGCCTTAGTCTATTTTAACTCGTGTCAGAAGGTATATTTTGCTACATACAACAGCAGGGACACTGGAAACGTTGTGATCAGTGGTAGTAACGCAGCTCAGGTTTCAAGAGACGCCGAGACGCTAGGTGGAAATGTTAGCTGTATTAGCCTAGCTTAGCTGAGAGTTACTATTGTACGGAACACCTCACAGTGTTACCTCACTACCTGGTAAAGACCTAAAAATGCAGCCGCTCAAAACAAGGCTGTTATTAATAAAAACCGGTCGAGCTGTTTATAGATGACCTGCTGCTGCACAGCCAACAAATATGTGGACACGCAAGTAGGATACCTCGTCTAAATCTGGCACCGTCATCAGAGGCCCGCAGCTAAAACAAGGCGTCTCACATCATTCCAACGCAGTTTTACGACCCAGCTTTCAGAACAGGGTGTGTCCGTACGAGCATCGATACAGAGACCTCGTAAACATCTGAGCTATGCTACAAATCTGACCTCACCGTCCGTCGATGCCGTTGCTGCGTTGGTTGTTGTGTCGTGACTCGACGTGCGGAGTTACATGTCCCTCTTCCTTGACGACTAAACTGCCAAATTAGCCGTGGAGGTAGAGGTGTAATTGGGAGCAGAGTGAAGTAAATGGCTACAGCTTTAATTGCTAATTAAAGCTGGGTTATCACTTAATTACAGCGGGCCATAACCAGATCAGGCTCAGACGTGTTGCCAGAATCAATGAATGGTGCAGCGATCCTGGCCGTTTCGGGGGGTGAAGCTCAGCTCTGGGCCCTGGATACTGCTGACTCCCACTAAGTGGAGATGGCTGCAGCAGCTGCCCGTCCATCTGTGGCAGCAGGGGGAGTAAATGGAGTGGAAGGAAGGTGGGCGAGAGGGATGAAACCTGTAAGTGTGGGTCTGTCGGACTTATCGCTGTATCTGTGTGTCAACAGGCTCGGGGTCTGATGGGGGACACGGACCGGCTCGTCACAGAGGCTCCATTCACCACCATGACCGCCGCCACCACCACCAGCACCAGCATCGGCGGCAGGCGCACCCTGACGCCCTACCAGCTGGGGAGCTCCATCCAACCGGGACACCTAGCACCTGTCGTCAGTACCGGCGCTCTCCCTTCCCCCGCTCCCTCTGCGTCCTCATCTACAGCAGCTTCCTTCTTCATTAGGTAAGCCCCCCCGTCCCCCCCCCTCCCTGTGCTCTGTCAGATCAAACCACAGAGATAAGTTTGAACTGCTGTGTTGTTAAATGAAGTGTTTGGTGAAAACACAGGTGAACAGCACACAGAGCCGTGATGCTGTCAGACGCCTCTAGAAGGTCATGGTTCACGGTGTTAACATTCATGTGGGTTCACCTGTTCCATTGAAATGTTGTTCTTCCCATGGTTGAATAACAGCGTACAATAACAGCTACACACCAACATGGGCCTAAATGAACCGTCAGCTACGGACGCCAGAGTCGTGAACGGATTCGAGCAGTGGTTTCCAACTTTTCTTTTTGCAGCGCCTCCCTTTTCTAAATTGGACAGTTGCATCACCCGCATGAGCCCCACATCAACATGTGAAGCTGTTGCTTCAAAACTTCAAATGCTAGTTTTTCCTACACACAGATATTGTCGCTGAAAAAATGGGAGACAAAATCATTGATTTTTTTTCCCAACGTGACACAAGTAAACAAAAAATTAAAAAATTAAATTCATTTGACCTGTTGCGCCCCCCCCGCAATAGCTCTGTGCCCCCATGAGGCCCCGTCCCCGATTTTGAGAACCACTGAATTAGGTAATTCAATAGTGTCAGTGTCTCAGAAGTGGCTGATGGGTAAGTTTCTCAGGTTTTCTTAGTTCTATGGACTAAAGGTGGTTCGTCGTTAATAAAACTGACTTTTTTTTTTGCTTATCTGTTAAAAACTCAACAGTGAAACAGACCCGTGTTTTTGTCTAGTTTTTAAACTTTACACCTTAGAAGATTCAAATAGAACAAAGGGCTCGTGGCTCGACAACAGCGGCCGCTCGTCGTCAGGAGACGGATGAATCAGGTTCATAAATCTTCAAATACTGTAGTTATAGTAATACTTCACCTGATGTTGCTGATGTTGCTGATGTTGCTGATGTTGCTGATGTTGCTGATGTTGCTGATGTTGCTGATGTAAGCGTCTGTGGAACACGCGTGTTTAGTTTTTTCGGGGCTGACCTGTGAAAACCTGCCTCGGCTCCTGACTGGATATGAGGAGTTTTTTAGACGCCTGTACTCATGTTGAAGAGAAAAAAAAGGTACACCTGAGACATTTATCTTTGAGGCGAGGCTGATCTGGTTCTTCATCATCTTCAGTCTGAGTTGGTTGACGTCTTCACCCAGGTGGGCAGGGTCTGGAATCTTCCGGTTGGACTGCTGTTGACGTTTTCATTGCTTATTCTATAATTCCTACTTTAATCGAAGACATATTTACATTTGTCCAAAGATAAATCCAGTAGCTCGTCAACTCAGTCTCACAAAACAAAGTGGAAGAAAAGTCTTTCTGTTCCATATTTCTCATCTTCTTTCTGAACTCAGACGGCTGTTTCTGTGATGGTTTCCGAGGTGAAACACTTCTGTCCTGGTGTTCAGTCTCAGGTTGAGGGATGTTTTCTCACCACAGATTGGCTCTGGTGTTGTTGTTGTTGTTGTTGTTGTCTCGTTGGTTCCAGCAGCCTCACCTGGTGGACGGCTGCCGCGGCTGTCAGTCTGTCCGCTTCCTCTCTTCTCTGAGGAGCCCTGTACCATAATGAATGTTGGCGAAGGAGAAGCTGACTGAAAATGATGCATGGCACCACGGAGGCCCTGAGCTCCAGGAGGAGAAGGAGCTGGTGGAGTTTGACAGGAAGCCCATGGAGGATTAGTCCGGGGCTTAGGATTTAGTCCAAGTAACCCCCGAATAGCATTCACAAGGTCGGAGAACACGGAGTGGGACAATGAGACGTCGTCATCTGCCAAGCAGACTTCCTGCTGGTATGAAACTTCCCGCTTTCCAAGAGAGCGTTGTGGTGTAAATAAAAGGACGGTGTGGAACTCAGCGAGACGGGGCAAAATCCTGACCCTGATTTATGAGTTCTCCTGGTGTCTCTGGATCCCAGGTTGAGGAGAGCAGCCTGTCGAGCCGTGTCCAGCCGTTCAGTCTGGGTTTAACCAGGGTGAAACAGGGAGGAGGACTTGTTTTTTTTCCATTGTAGCAGATCTGGATCCTGATCGGGGAGAGGGCTCGTAAGGTGAGGCAGAATAAATAATCCTCACCTAAATTTGATCACGTTAAAATGATTTGATGCCAAGAATGTGGTCTGAGTAACAATGGACTTCATTTGGGAAACGGACGCAGCTTTATTGGCCAACTATGAAAGCAAATATAAGGGACCCGGCCCTGTTTATGTTACTCTCTTGGGTTTAAAAAGGACAATCTGTAAAAAAAAAAAAGTACTTCTCAAATGGTGGGGCGGACCCCCCAGTGGGAGCACGGTGTGGTGCCGGGGGGGGGGGGGGGGCAGGAGTGT
>NC_024307.1:4975058-4988834 GCF_000523025.1 Cynoglossus semilaevis | reverse complement strand
GGGGGATGACAGAAAATATTAGAGAACCACTGCAATAAGGAAACATTGTGAGAAGAAAACTCAAAACTCAAAACTTTTTTAACAAGTCACAGACCACAGCTTGGTGTCAACAGCACCTCCCACAGGAGAAAAAGAAGAGTTTTATGTTCGTAAACAACAGGCCAGAATAGTTTCCCACGTGCTTTTAAACCCACTCTACAGAAAAGTCTTCTTATTATCACGACTCCCATCATCCCCCACTCCATTGTCGTGTTGTTTGTTTCTCTATTCTCCGACTGAAAAGTAATTCCTGACAAATCTGAGCGAGCTGCATAAATCAACATATTTCTTTGTATTTCTGCTTTTGTTCAGAAGAGGAAATGATGAAACCATTGGCCCTCGTGTCTCATACTTGATTGAAAACTCTTATCTGATTAGTATTCTTTTTTGTTCCGGAACGATACAATTAGCGGGACGCATGCTCCGACATCCTGAGAGCCCTGGATGGTGAGAGCAGAATAACTAAGCAGCACCTTCTCCCCCCAGTGAAGTGCAGGAGGCTCCGCAGACACTTGTTCTGACATTCTGCTCCACTCCCAGATGAAATTTTAATTAGAATGCAATTAACGTGAGTTGAGCTGCTCTAGGTAAACGCTGCTGAATACAAAAGCAGAGGAGGTCGAGCAAAAGCTTTGTTTAATGTGTGATTGGAAAATAATTCAACCATTCATTTGTCTGGAAAAGCATTCAATTTGTTGCTGTTTAATGTGGAGCCGGTCGAGAAAATCGTTTAATCAAAATGTCATTTTGCTAACCACGAAACCCAGATGGTTCAAGAAACACGTTAAAAACTGTTTTCTTTTTTTAAACAAACAAACAAACAAACGAAATTCCTCTGAGGGGATTTTACAATGTTTGCAATATTTTCATACAGTATTTTTTTTTCGTGGTCCATTAAAATGATACTAAATAGATTCCATCCTGCACTTATTCTGCTAATTTTGACTCGGTCCCTAAGTGTACAAACTGAAATACAGCCCCAAACGTTTACAAAGTCACTGCTTTTCCTAATGGAACTTTTGTAGCAGAAGTTTGACCTGGTGATCATCATCCCACATTTTTATTTATTAATTTTAAGTGTATTAAGTTTGACCTGGTGATCATCATCCCACAGACTTTCATTTTTATTTAATAATTTTTGTGTATTCATTTAATTTAGGACTTTAAGACACACTACTGTAGATGTCTAAGCCAATGTCTGGCACCTAGAGGTGAGATTTTAAATTGCAGCTCACTACATTCTCCTCCAACCAACTCTCCTTACGACATGTGAGAAGAATGATAATAAACTAAAGCTCAGTTTGTGGTGCAGTTGTCTTACACCCAGAGGGTTGTGGGTGCAATTCTTATTAGTTCTGGGCTTCACTGTGATAAAAAAATAAAAATGTGATTCCCACTTCTTTATCCACCAACAGATTGCCACTGCGATTTGTGCGGAATATTAATTGAGAGGAGCGAATAATTAATTTGACTCTGCTAATTATTCAACAGAACAAACGATGTTGTACTAGTAAAATTAACAGTTGCATTTGCAGAATTAATATTAGAAGTGTTTATACCAACAGCTGCCAGGCAGCGTGGATAAATGTTTAAATGTTTGGGGTTTTTTTTCTTTTTCTTATCGTCTTATAGCCCGTGGAAACATTTGCTCGCGTAAAAACGCCACACAGCCATAAATTATTATTTTGTGAAACCTCTGTTCTGTGAAAATGTTTTTAATCACATGATGAATGGTTGGATTCATCTTTTAAAGCGTTTTTCCTTCTTTTTTCCTCCGTCTCTGGCTTCCTGTGTCTGGTAATTGTGAGGAAGTGGCCTGAAACAAAGACGGCCCTGAGGTCGTTAATGAGCCGCTGATAATTACACTGAGTGACCGTACAGTCACCGAGAGACAGGAAGGGTCAAGGGTCACACTCTCAACTGGGTGATCTCTGTGTGTGTGTGTGGGTGTGTGTACCAATGCATGTAATTATGTGTGTATTTGTACACCAGTATTGCGGGGAGGGGGGGTGGGGGGGGGTGGACTCATGAATCCAAAGCCATGTGTTCAGCTGACCAGCACGTTAAACACTGATTGCCTTGTGACAGAGCATATGATTAGTGCATTGACAGAACGTTGTGTAATGAAACTCACAGCAGGGTCTGGACGCTGCGGCAAACTGTGGACGGCACTTCCTCTTCCTGTGCCACCGACACCTGACGCTCTGTTTGTTAAACATCATTTATTTACATTTTATCTTAGTTTATACTCCCTCAGCAGTGATGACCAGTGGAAATAACCAAACCATTTTGACCAGTTTAACCATCCTTAAAAGAGATGATCGAGTTTCCTGTTGTTTATTTGTGACATCACAGTTGCAGGAGCAAAGTGTTGAGTGACAGTGTTACACTTTTGTGTTTGTTTCCACACTCTCAGTCCCACAGCTGACTCTTATTTATATGATTTAATATGGTATTCCACACAGTAGTAGTTACAGCACAGTGAATACACTTTTGTTCACACCAGGGGTGTGTATTGGCAAGAATCTGGCGATACGAGACACATCACGATACAATGGCAACAATACAATATATTGCGATACACTGGCAGCGATACAATAAATCGCATTACACTGGATACTATCGGTAACACGTGGAACTGTCGTGGTAACAGTGAAATAGGAAATACCAAAATGAAATAAGACGCTCACGCGGTGCATGGGTCACCATCATCAGTGGTTAGTTCGATTTGGCCACATTGACTGACAGGGCTGATAGTTCCCAAAGCAGCCAGTGTGAAAACGACGATTTAAAATTCAAAACGTTACTTGCATCAAAGCAGTTGAAGAAAAAGTAGAGCAAAGGTCACCTGTTGACATGGAGAACACACAGTGTACGGCTGTGTAAATCTGAGATATTTTCTATCGTCTTCTATGTCACCAGTCTGTTGTCACTTTGCAGCGTGACACTGATTATGATTGACAGGTACATAAGTGAGTTAGCAGAAGGTTTTTTTTTTTTGGGTGGGGGGCATTTTGATCTCCAGAGGTGGCACACCACCTGATGGAGGCGCTGCTGCAGGGGCCGGGGTGGACAGCTGTTTGTTGGAATTCTGCCCCGAAGAAACCAGTGGAGGAAATGGTTTTAGGGCCGTTCACGGAGCGTCCTGCAGCTGCCGCCCAGGTGAGTCTAATGACTGTGATTGTGCTGAAGGAATCCTCCTGTAACTGTGGCAGCACGGCCATCCAGACCACGTTCTCCTGCCGGCTGGCCCTTATTTTGGATGTACGGTTAAATAGGTGATTTAGCAAAAGTTTTTTTTTTTTTGGGTGGGGGGCATTTTGATCTCCAGAGGTGGCACACCACCTGATGGAGGCGCTGCTGCAGGGGCCGGGGTGGACAGCTGTTTGTTGGAATTCTGCCCCGAAGAAACCAGTGGAGGAAATGGTTTTAGGGCCGTTCACGGAGCGTCCTGCAGCTGCCGCCCAGGTGAGTCTAATGACTGTGATTGTGCTGAAGGAATCCTCCTGTAACTGTGGCAGCACGGCCATCCAGACCACGTTCTCCTGCAAAGTCACTGCCTTTGTGTCAGCAGCACTCACTCTGCCCTTTATCCGTCAGGCAGCACTAAGGTAACCATAGAAACAAGTCATTAGCTCCTGGAAATAAAAATGAGACTGATTTTTCTTTTCAAACACTGGGAAACAGGATGTTAAAATGGTTCCAGTGGACTGTAGTCCAGTCAGAGTGTGGAAGCTCTGCAGGATCCGAGGCGCCGCTGTGAACAACATGTTGACGTGACTCGCTGGCGCCCATTGGTCACAACGTGTGTACAATGTTGTGTGATTTGTTGTGAAGTCCTCATGTGGAACTGATTCCATTGTGTTTGTTTGTTAGGGGACACACAGATTCCAACATGTTGCTCCTGCACTCGGGACATTCTGCAGTCCTTTAATGATGGGCGGTGTACACAGGGGGGAGGGGCAGCGGGGGCTCCAGGCAGCGGGGCAGCGCTTTGTTTGGTGCTGTTGTTGATTGACAGGCAGATTCTATTCCGCAGGCAAATAGGCGGGGCAGATTAAGTGGAGCACATTGCACTTGGCCCACATGGCAGGAGGATAAAGATACAGAGCAGACGTTGGCTCTCTGGGTCAAACGCGCTTGTAAATATTGTCACTCAGACGGCCTGAGTTGGGCTGATGCTCCATTGTCCCCGCATCAGGAGCACATGTGGTGAACAATGGTGGATTTACTACCATGGGAGTCGAGTAAGTTCACCAAACAACTGCAGTTGTTGAACTTTTTGGACACGGGCTCAGAGACGAACTGCTCCGAAATTAGCAATATATATTTAAAAATTAAAAAAAAGTTGTTAATGTTTTTATTATTACATCTTCAATTCAACGATGATGACAATTGTAATGTTTACATGCCAATATATTTATATATATTGGCATGTAAACATTACCAATTAGTTCTTACAAAAAAATCAATATACAATATATATATATATATATATATAAATATATACATATATACTATATATATATATATATTTATGTACATATATATTTTGGGTTTTTTTCTAAGAAACTAATTTGTATCCTAATTGTTTTTATATACTTTTCAGTAAAATGTTACAGATAATGAAATCTTTTTCTTGAGGATCATTCTCTGAGTCCAGGTCTTCCATAGAACCCTGTGCTGTGTCTGGTTATGTTGATGTCTATAATTGATCTTGTTGTCAGTCTGTGTGTCCAGTTTGCTGACCTCACTCTCCATAGAGCCCCCTACTGTCTGTGTTGTGACCTTTGGCTAAAACATTGGTAAAGTTGGCATGGACCAAACCTCACAGCTCACTCTCATCATCAGTGTGGAGTGAAAGACAACATTTGTGATCATCAGCTGTGGTCAGGATCATATTTCTTTTCGTTCTCTGCTTCATGCCTCGCCTCCACTCTGTGAGATGTAGACTTTTGTTCAGCTGGAGTTGGACTGTCTGCTCCCTGGAGGTGAAGGGTAATGGTTTTGTTATGAGATGGATTCCTCCACTGAGCCAGAGGCGGAGGAGGATGTATGGCATTGCAGGAATAAGAAACTACCACAGGGGAGATGAAATGTTAATGCCGCCTGTACCTCCTCAGCCTGACAAGTTCAACCGATTCATATCAATCTGTTGAATGTGAGCAACAAATGCCCCGGGCAGCGGCTGGCTCATCAGAAGCGTTGAACGTGGGCGTTAGTCTGAATGGGTTAGCTGCTCTGTGGCGTTCGTCTTTGTTTACTCTTGGATTAAACACCAGCTGGTTTCCTGCTGCCATAATCAGACTGATGGGACTGATGGATGCCTCCGTGCCGTGGCAGACACCAGCTGAGGCTGAGGACGAGCCCAGGTGTGAATTCATCCGAGGCTTGTCAGGCGCCGTCAGGGCTGATGTGTTGATGGAGACGTAGACGGTCCAGACAGCCCTGGATGCATCTACAATGGATGCGTATATGCTGACGACTTTGGTTCCAAACAGCGATAGTCTTTTCTTGTAGCAGATCTATTTTTATGAATATATGAGAAAAAGTTCAGTGACTCGGCTTAGTGGCTCAATTGAAGCAAATATAAAAGTAAAATATGAGAAGAAATCCAGCTGTTTTTAACAGAGATTTTCACACCAAATTCATCAAGTTAAAAAATCTGAAAGGATTTGTCCTACAGTCCTTAAACACAACACTGTCTGTTGTGACATAAATGTACGAAGGATAAATTGTTAAACTGTGTTTTCTGTCCTGATGTGCTCAGACTATTATTACAGGTGGGTCTCGACCCAAAGGTTTCAACACACTGGTCTGAATTGTTTGGTTTTTACTGGTGATCGTGTTCCTCTGGTTCTTTGTGTTAAAATGTTTGACATGTTTGTGGCTGTAGAAGTGAGTCTTCGCTCTGGTTTCTGAGTAAAGCTGGAAACACCAGCCATTGACCTTTGAGTCTTCGCTCTGGTTTCTGAGTAAACCTGGAAACACCCAGCCATTGACCTTTGTTTTAACAAATGGAGCTGAGGAAAAGGTTGGACATGAAGCTGGGCTACAGCGCTCTCTGCTGCTCAAACCATGTCTCATTCCAGCAGTTATTTCTGTCAGACTTCTGCCCTGTACTCTCTAAACCCCCCACCACCCCCCCCTCTCCCCACTACTGAGGTCTGGTCTGAACATCTGAGGATCTTGTACCAAATAGGGTCATGTTGCATAGGTTTTGTAATAATATTTTAAGCATTTAAGCACGAAAAGCACGACTTTGAAACTAGATAGATGGATGGATGGATGGATGGATGGATGGATGGATGGATGGATGGATGGATGGATTGTTTGACATTATCTGTGTTCAGCAACATTCTGCACAGCTACTCTCCTGTCTTTGTCTGGGTGTGTTGTGTGTAATAGACATATTATAACCAGAGCCTGTCAGGATGAATTACAAACTGCTTAAATGATGAGGAGGGGAAACAGTGGGCTTTGTGTCGTGTATGTGAGGTTTTACCCCCTTTTCCCTGCCCTTTTTTTCCTCCCACTGAATCCCTGAGTCAGGAAGTCTGTCTGCCCCCCTCACATCGCCTGCAGGGGGGCAGCAGAGCAGCGGCTGACAAACAAAGAGCCGAATCGCTGACTCCAGCTTGTGAGCTCACCCCGGGTCCACGTGTACTAAACCCTGAGGGGAGAGGGGGGAACGCTGGGCTTCCTTGTCCCGACATATTCCTTTCACACACGGAGGAGTGAGAGGATGCGGAGCACGGACCTGCGTTCCCTCGTCACCCGACACACTGCGGCCTTTTTCTTCTTTGGTATGTCGGCTCAGCATGATCAGAAGAGCAACACTGTGTGGGAACTGTTGCATGTGGGCCGGGGGCCGGGAGGTTACAGGCTCAGCATCAATCCCTTTCTGCCCACGTTGAGCATTCCCCACTCAACGGTACAACGGCCCAGAGTTCCCCACAGGCTCCATCATCAGTGCATTAGTGTTTAGTTATCATCCTCTAACCCCTAGCCTGTTGAACGGACGTATACATCATGCCCGTGGGGGCCGAGGGACGCCATCTGAACCTCTTTAGAGTCCCTCAGTGAAAGTCATGCAAATGGACTCTATTATCTCTATCATGACTTCTGTTCTGTGGCTGAGATGCTGAGCGTGGTTGAGGTGGAATGAGAGGGAATAAATTGCAGTAGCTCAGGGCAGGGAATATGCACAGAGGAATTTTATTGCCCATTGTGTGCACATGCAGAACAGAGCCTGTGGCCTGTGCTCCCACGAGCTTTTTATGTGTACTAGTCTGGAGAAACAATGGTGTCTCCTGCTGGAGTTCTCAGGCATCACTGCTCCTCAGACACCACCCAGTGTTGAACATTAATAACTAAGAGTTTTCTAATCAGGGCCGGTAGTTTGATTTGCCGAGGACACGACACGTACAAATTGAGGTTAGTTTGTCTCTAAAGACAAAAAAAGAAAAAAGAAAAGAACAGAATAGATTTGTGTATGAAAAACAACCCAAAAAACATTGCTTTGAACTCCAGTCTTTCTCTTTCCCGTTCAGATGTTCTTCAGTTTCCTCCTGTTTTTCCAAAACATGCAGTAGATATATATATATATATATATATATATATATATATATATATATTAGGAGAGAAACATTACATAAACAAATAAAAGGAGATGTAAATGAGGTTAAAAAAACAAAAAAACTGTCAAAGTAAGGAGATGCAGACGTCAGATCAGATCAGATGTTTTGTATTGTATTAATATTCAGGAAAATGAAAGATTGTGTGTAGTGTTTTCATAGAGAAAAATAATTTGTTGGAAAAATATTTTTAAGAGTAATTATTTAAAATCAATTACTGGACATTTCAGGCGACCCCAGTTAAATTCCAGGGGAATCCACATGGGGGTGCAACCCTGTGGTTGAAAACCACGGCTGTAGACATTCTTGCTTTGCTTTGGTCTGTACTGGAGCGGCGGCTGCATCAGTTAATATCATTGTCTTGTTCATACTAGTTTGAAATGGCTTAAAGTTTCTACAGTGACAAAGTATTCAGACGCAATTAGACGTAACATCAGGAATGAGGTATAATGTGGTCATGAAGGGAAATCAGGTCGGTCGCTGGATTGAAGTGTTAGAGGCATAAAGGAGTAAAATACCACTTCATGTTCAATGTTCCTCTGTGTTGTTTGGTTATTTGTGTCTCTGTTCCTGTGTTTTTGCCCCACAAACTGCTGCTCGTTACATATTTTCCTGTTTTCATGTGTTGTATTGAGAAGCAGTTTAAGGGATTCATTTGTTTGAGCAGGATTCCTGACCGACTCCACATGAAACTAACCTTCAACTTGTTGATATCAGAAAAGTGTAAAACTAAAAGTACCACGGAGCATTTCTCTCCTTTGTGCTTCTACTTTCTGCCCACACATGGTTTTGAATGGAGCGGATCATAGTCTGTAATCGGTTCACGACCCAGCACGTGAAAGCCAGCTGTACCCTGCTAAAAAATCTCATTATCCTCGTACTCCTTATGTGGCCTTAGAAACGCTGCCGCGTGTTTCCCTGCGGTTGACTTTACGAGTGTGTGATATGGGATAAAGTGCTTGGCTGGAATAAAACGGTTGTAGTCACTAACGTCTTAATGTTTTTTCTCTGAAACACATTTCCCCATAAGGTTGGATTAGTCTACTTTCAGTACAGTCATCCATGATGGTTGTATTGATCCCACCCCTGCCCCCCCCTCCATCTTAATGGTCACTTCATCTGCTCCACCCAGGTCGTCTGACGTGACCACCTCAGCGACTGTACAGTTCATTTCACCTGTCCTGGACCGCCTTTCGTTTGTGTTGTGCTGCTTATTGACTTGAATATAGATGGAAGATTAAGAAATCCTCCCCCGCTGCTGCGTCTCTCTCTCTCTAGACGGCCCACTGATTAATCACGCTTACATTTTCCCAGCAGCCTGCGGGACTGTGTGTTGTGATAGCCTCTGATTGGAGAAGTGCAAATAAATAATCACTGTGTGTCTTCACTGTGGCAGCGAATGATTAATGAAGGATAGAAGTGGAGAAGAAGTACGCCGGTATTTTGGGAAGGCTCTGAAGATATGTCTCCATCACGAATGGACATCACTTGTGATGGAGATGGTCTCTTGCGTTAATAATTGCCCTCGTTTGTCTCTGGTTAATTTGATAACCTGTCTGTGCTGGGTGACGGACCAAATCATTAAGAATCTGGGTGTCTCTCAGTCGGAGATTATTTTTTTTGAACACCAGGTTGCCTTCTTGCCAGGAGAACTTCTTCGCCGACGTGTATGCCCTTGGCACAACATTCATGCTGAGGTATTTGAGGGATCGTGGGTGGGATTTGAAGTTCAACATGTGTATTGAGAGTTTGACGTTACTCCAGATTCTCTGCAAACCTGCAGCAGTGTCTGAGGAGCCGAGTGAAAATACACCGGAAGAGATGAAAGCAGCTGTTAATCTTTGTCAGCAGTGCCAGAGGTGGGAAAACGGCAGTCTGCAGAGCAGGGAAAAACACGTCTTCATTATCATCTGTCACCCATCAGCTTAAAAATGAACATTCTCCCGATGTTTTTTTTTCTTCTTCTTCTTCTGCCTGAACCAATTTCGGGGTAATAGCTGAACATTTTCCCAACTGAAAGTAGTTTTCTGGAAGCCTAAAAGCCTCTTCTACAAAGTCAGTTGTCGGAGGATTTTCCTTTGGATTCTAATTGCAACCTTCTCAGCTCTACTTCCAGGGGCCCCTTAATTGGCCCCTTTATCTCATTTACTAACAAATAGGTCCTGTGGAGCCGCAGCCCTGAGCTTTGTTCACCTCCACACGGCCCAACAGTGGAGCTAGTTAAGGCATATTAGCATGATGTGTTCATGAAAACAAGGAAAAACAATGAAAGCATTGGCAAACAGAATGACGGCCCCTAACTTTTACCCTAAATGCCCTTTCTTTTGTTGTTTTGAGCCCTCCTAAAGCTTCTAACTTGCCAGGATTTCTTTGTGGTCCACACTGAGGGTAAGGAGGGGGGATTGTTGTGACTGAGATGATGGGTGTAGGGTGTCTGGAGCCGCAAAGCTTTATGGATAGGGCTTTGAACACAAAAACACCGGAAAAGGGGGTTTAGCCACAAAAAGGGGGGTTTGTCACACACTGTGTGCCAGAAACCCCCCCCCATCATTAAAGGGTGAACCTTGGCATATACACAGAGCACCTCAATTTTCAAAAGCCACTGAAGGATCTGTTGGCATCAGCCGATTCCTCTAGATGTGACGTCCAAAGTCTTGGAAGAACAAACTTCTATTGATGGACAGAGAAACATGAGCAGAGAAGCTGCTTTTCTTCTCTGCGTTGATACAAGGAGCTGCTCACATCTACTGATCCTCACTCTGATCTCGCTGCAGCAAAGCAGGTTTTCTTGAATATTGATAAGCCTTTTTTTTTTTTTTTTTCTTTTCCTGTTTCCTGCACCAACTGTTCCATTTATCCTTGGCCGACTGGGGATTCCCGTCTTTGGGAACTGGCTGTGCTGTGACAGAGCTGCGATGATCATTTTTTTCCCTGTTTCTTTCTCAGGCAGAAAATGATTTACCTCCTCATGGACAGTGGTGATCTGGCGCAGAGCCAGGCCCTCTGATCGAAGAGACAACGTGACTGTACTCCCTGCTGCTCCCTCCCTCCCTCCCTGTCTCTCCTTCCTTCTTTGTTTTGACTGCATCTTCTTCTCCGTGATATAAACGTCGGGAGATTTTCTTTCTTTTTCCATTTTAATCAATTTTTCCCCGTTACTTCTGCACTGCTATCTCCCGTCTCCCACAGTTTTTTATTTCTAACCTCATATCATACTCACTAAAGACGCACTCACACTAGGACCAGTTGCTTCGTGACGTGCTAAAGTGCCCACTGCCCTCCTCCCCTCTCCCCCTTTGACCCGCACTCACATTACCGCAAAGGCCAGCGAGCTAAGGCCCAGAGGCCTCCGACTCTTACGTCACTGACTATTATTTAGACGAGGTGAAAGTAACGCGGTCGAGAGCGACTCTCACAACAACGGCTGCGAATGGTCTTCAAAATAGTCCGCCCTCTGATCAACAGGATGTCATCTTTACTGTGAACGACATATCTGCAGCATCTGACTGTGATATGGACACACACACACACACACACGCGGCTGCAACGGTTGCTTTGTGAACTATTGCCAACGTCTTGTATTTATCGACTGCGTGCGGACGCGGTTCACAGATTTTTGTGCAGGCAGCAGGAGATGTACTTAACTGCGAATGTGCGCAAGTTTTGCGCCGTGTTCTGCGCTTTGGCCCACCACTTTCAAATGCAACATAACAGACTCCCAAACCCCCCTGGCCCTCCTCCCCCCACACACACTGTATAACAGGACTTGACTGTCCTTTGGTCCTACAACACTGTACTATTTAGTCGATGTCTGCTTACATCGAGAAAAGTCACATGACATTCATGTAACATATCCGTGCAGGTAATGTTGTGACCTAAGGGAGCGATTTGGAATTTTCAGTTTTAAGCAGCATTTTTAACCTTCTCTGATTGTAGGACTCTAAAACTCTGGAGTACTGCGTATGTCAGAGTACATGGAGCAGCTGTATTAGCGGAGGGGATCTAACCGCAGACATGAATATTTCATGCAGTAATAATATGCAATATTGAAGATTTTCCTTGAATCCTTCCCTTGAATCATTTTTATGATTGAGGCTGAATTCACAGATGTTACATATATGCATGGCTTTACCTAATTTACAGAGAGTGTGAGTCTGAGCAGCCTTGGGCTGTCAGCAGTCAGAGCGCAAATGATGCCCCCATTTGGTATTCTGTGTCCAAGGCCAGGCACCACAGGAACAAAAGGCTTGTCGAACACCTTTGCTGGAACAAAGAGCTCTTCTAAAAGGCCTTGGTTGAACGTGTGGAATGTGCGGAGTGAGATATTGCTCAGCTAGCTGGACATCGCGTCCACTGCTGTGTGTTTGGCTGGGATCTGTTTGTCTTCATCTGAGGATTTATAGAAAAAGAAAAAAACCCCAAAAACCCGATCCCTCAGGGGTTTGACCACTTTCTCTAAACACCCGCACTAAGTGAAGAAAGTAAACTATCAATTCAACAGCCGAGCAGGAAGAAGACGCCAAACAGCCACCAACCTCGGAGCTGTGCATCGACGAGACCCAGCTGATAGTCCGCTAGGCCTCTCACTTCTCACTTCCTCGTGTTGTAAAAAAGAGAGAGAAAAAAAGTAGCTGTTAAAAAGTGTGGATTTAGTTGATGTGATAACCAGACAGCACCACAGGGATCGTCTGTTTCTCTCTCTCTCTCTCTCTCTCCAGATTGGCCAGTTTTGTTTTCTCTCTCTCTCTCTCTCTCTTTCCAGATTGGCCAGTTTTGCAAAGTAAAAGACGTGCATTCTGCTACGATAAACATTTGTTAACTCGTCTTCCCATAGTCAGGATGTTTGGGCCTCGGGCATTAGGTGTTTTGAGTGATTTAGAATAAAGGAGAGGAAGTGAGAAAAACGAAATGAATGTTTATACCAGTGGTCCCCTGATTGCAGACAGACTTTGGAAAGGAGACAGACT
Organism: Cynoglossus semilaevis; assembly: GCF_000523025.1. Lineage (NCBI taxonomy): Eukaryota > Metazoa > Chordata > Actinopteri > Pleuronectiformes > Cynoglossidae > Cynoglossus > Cynoglossus semilaevis. Next base: position 4,976,191 of record NC_024307.1, on the reverse strand, counting down.
CATTACCAGACTAATCCTCAGCGCCACACAGGAGGCTTGGATCAGCTTTGTCATGCGTTTGACAGCTCGCTCCTCCATTACGGTCCCTGCGTGCCTGATACTGTGTCACTGACAGGTAACCTGGGTCTGGTTATTTCTCTGGTCGTTCTAAAAAGCCCCCACCCTGTGACCCCTCCATCTCTAAGAGTCGGAAGAATGCACATATTTATACATGGGAGGCCATACATCTGGGGAACGCTGACACCCACGGCAAACACTCTTCTCCGACCCACTGAGATATAGCCACAGTGGTTGACTCTGAGCAGGAGGGTTTTATGGTGAGCAGGCATTTGTCTCATACTTAATGATCAGCATCCTGACCTCGCTAGTAAATCTTTTCTGGGTGGGCCTTCCTGCTGCCAGGGCCTGCTGGCAGAGTATGACATCATCCCCTCGGCTGAATGTGTGCGTTCACGTGCTCACTCACGTCGTGGTCACTTAATCATCACTGGAGCCTAGCAGTGCCTGGGTCAGGACTGGAGTGACCAGGCCGCACAGCCTTCCAGACGGGACCAAAATGAAGATTTGCTTTGACCAAACTGAGATGTGGCAAATGGAGAAGGATGCAGCGACGTGGACGCCCTGATGTTCTTCCTTTAGGTCACGGTTACACTCAGCTGTAAGATTGATGTTACTCCTCCCTCACCTCGGGGGCACGGGGCTGTTTGGTGGTGTCGAGGGCAGCCCATCAATAAGACGCCGCGGACTGATGTGCAGCTCTGGGGAGGTTTCCTATTGATTATCCTTTGACTCTAAAACACAGCACCGTACGTGATACACACAGACATATTCAAGTCCATGTTGATCATGTGTCACTTTGGCGTTTTTAAGTTCGGCAGCGGACGTTGTAAGCTTACAACGTGGGATGTGAAATCAGCAGAAATTCCTTCACTTCTGAGTCTGTGATGGATTGTGAAGGTCTCCAGCAGCGCAGGTCTGACTCATTGGGCTGAAGTCATTATCACTGCATGATGTGGAGGCTGGCCGCGGCCCAGTGTTCCCATCTCCATTCATGGAGAGCTATGCCGCCCCGCTAATCAGCCACAGTGTGAGGTAGGTTCACTGCAGGGGAGGAGGGGGGCGAGGGGTGGGGG
>NC_024307.1:4904178-4975031 GCF_000523025.1 Cynoglossus semilaevis | reverse complement strand
ACTCCAGCCTTATCTTGTCTGCAGTTTTAAACAACAGAAAATGAATCGCTGCCAGAGGTGGTAAACGTGGCCAAAGTGATGATCACCTATGAAAAAGTCAGATTCCAAAGTAGCATTTAGTCGACCTTTAAAAAATGGAGACGAACGATCACCAAAAGCTAATGAGTGGAGCAGTTAATGACTCTCTCTCTCGGATCGGTACTTCCGAGGAACTTAAGAGGAAAGAGTCGCGCGATAACTGACCAGGAGGGAGACGGACCAAACATTGACCTGCTCTCCTCCTTCCACAAAGCCCCCGAAATCTAGATGTTCTTTCTGGAAACAAAGGCAGAAAAGAAAACCCTTTCATTCCACACGCTCCTCCATCCCTGGCTGAGCCTCATTTATACATAAGCGTCATTATCTGTCTCCGAGGTCTGTTCACGAGGAGACAGTGATCGAGCTGAAAGGCTGTCAAGACACTTCCAACTGTGACCGCTTCCTATTATTATGTCATTTTGAAGTATAACACTCAGAACTACATTCAGGTAGACTAATGACTGGTGGTGTTGTCAGGGAGACCACTGTCCACATCAGCTGTCATCTCAATCACTCACCTGTTTACAGGCAAAGGTTTAGCGTTAGAGAACACGGCGGTGGAGCCTCCAGGAGATGGATCTGGCTCCTGAAAATAAGCTCACCTCCAGCAAATTAATTTAGACACACTGCAGCAAAGGTAAGCGCGCCGTGGCAACAGGGAAGATAAAGGTTATGTGATATATCAGGCTGCTTCATTACTGTACCTCGCTCTCCAGACGGAGGGGGCTTTTATTTTCCGCAGTATTTTTTGAACTCCGAATTTAATCCTGCAGAGTTCAGACAACGGCTAGTGTGTCAGAAGGAGGGAGTCGGGGAGAGTCGAGGAGAGCCTGTGCTGAATGCACTTTCATCTGTTAAGTCTCATGCCCAACTCTGTCTGTCGATATGTTCTGGCAGGCTCTCTGCAGCCAAAGCCTGAGCCTTCCAAACAAGACTGGCTGCTGGGGGGTGGAGGGGGGGCAGAGAGGACTGGCTGGTAAATTGGCAGCCCTGGGAATACAGGGTCCTCTCCCAGCCCTGGATTCGCCCACTCACATGCTTCCATTCCCCTTTTTACCCTTGACCACTGACCGCCTGCACTCCCTCACGCTGGCCAAAATAAATCTGCCTTTCTAACGTGTCATCTGTTCATCGTCTTCCCCTCACCCTCCTCACTCTCCCTTCTCACCCATGCACTCTTTTTATTTTTTCAAGTCTCTGCATTAGAGTCTGTGCCTCCCTGGTTCTCACACTCTGCTCCAAAGTATATTCCTCCTCCTCATCAGCGTGTCTCTCTGTCCTGAGGAACGAACCTCTGCCTCATTTTGTTGATCACATCCTTCAACAATGGTGCAAAACTCACACTCGCTCTCCAGACAAACACAGCAGCCCACATACACACTGGTACGCTCACGCAGGCGTGCACTGTAGGCATACTAACCAAATCTGTTTGAAGTGTGGGACCCTAAAAGAAGAGAGGGCTCCTGTGGGCATTAAGTATTCATGTGACGTGTGCTGGGCTGCAAATGTGCACGCGTGTGCGCCGGGGTTTGTATGAAACTCTTTTCCTTTGTGTGTCTGTCCATGTGTGTGTGTGTGTGTGTGTTGAGAGTGTTGAATGGGAAAGAGAATACTTGCAAATTGCGCCGCGAGCAGCCAGCAATCGAGTGCTGACACCTCGTCTGGCAGTCAGAGGGAAAAAGGGGCTGGGCTGAGAAAAAAGAAAGAGAGAGAGAGAGAGGGGAGAGAGAGAAGGCAGTGTGTGTGTGTATACGGGTGAGTGAGGAAGAGAGAGGCAACGGCAGAGAGGGAGAGCCAGAATGAGAGAGAAAACGCGGCAGGACAGCTGCCAGCATTTCTCCGACAGCATTGGAAGGACAGAGAGGCGGAACCAGAGTATGAGATTCTCCTCATTCTCTGCCACCCGAGGAAATCTTCCAGGCTAGCCGTGCGTGTTGATCCTGTCTGCTCCTCATTCTGCCTGTGAACAGCACAGACTCTGGAGGAACACGGGCAGCAGGACCTGCAGCCTCCCACAGCAGCCACGCCAGAGTGGATTTACTGAATGAGAGACTGGATGAGGAGAACTGAGTTGGAGAAGAAGCTGTTGCGCTGAGGTTTTCTTTTCTTTTTTAGTAGCTTCTGAACTGATGCTGAACTTTTGCTGGTGAAGAGGCATTGTGGTGGGGTGGCGGGGTGGTTTGGGTGTTTTACTGGAGGATCTTTTTCTCATCATCAACATCTCTCAGCTCCTAAGAAGCTTTTTTTTGGGGACTACCTGCAGACCCTCACTGTGATCCGACTGTTATCCCAGGGGACCCTCACCTCTGCCCTGCCCAACCTGGTGCTTGGTTACTCTAACGCCCATGCCTTGTCCTCCTCCTCCTCCTCCTCCTCCTCCTTTTCCTTCTCCTTTACCCACCCCTCCTGCTTCTTACAAACCTCTGTGAAACCAAGTGGAACCTCGATGATTGCGATTGCAGCAAAAAGGACCCCCGATCCCCAACTAGTGAGCAGCCCCGCCTTGCTGCGATTTCTCGAAGACTATGTTGGCCTATCACACATGCAAGTAATGGAGAGCAGCGATAAAACGACCATGGACTACAAAGTTGAACTCTATCACTTGTCTCTTTTTTGACTATGACCACCAACTAGACAATGGATTGGAAAGAGCTGTAAGTACAACGCTGCAGCATTTTCAAACTGATGCATGTTTCACTATGTCATGGTTGTTGTTTTTTTTTACCTAAGGGAAAAAAACACACTCAGTATTAAGTATAATTTGCACTCCATCAAAAATCCGACTGCTCAGACCCCCAGCTCTGCAGCAGAGTCGAACTAAGTTGTGCAGGTAAACAGCCTGATTTGCATGTGGATAGGGAGCGAACAGGTGGACAAGCTGTTGTTGTTGAAGAAACGTGAGCTGCACTTCACACTCGATTTTTCACTGACTGATCACATATTTGGGAGACGGAGACAGCGGTGGGGAGGGGATGACGGACGGAGGGAGGCAGGGAGGGAGGGAGGTGAGGAGGGGGCAAGCAATTAATTTCTCCTGTGTACCTGCATTCGTGTTGGAGGAGGAAAAAAAAAGGCAGAATCATCTGTTTTTCTCCACCTTCGGAAGATCACATGTGCAGCGCGGATTAGATCTCAAGGTTACAGTGTTGGGCTGTGAGCACTGCTGGCTGCTCAGGACCAGTGTGAGTCAGTTCAGTTCCATCTTCTGTCCCTACTGGGCGTCCTACGGTGACTTCTGATGCCTGATTTATGACAAAGGTATGGAAACAGAATAGCGTGAGAGAGAGAGCGACAGGCTACATCTATCTTGTGTAAATGTGCTGTGGATGCCTCTCATAAATGTACATACACACACTTGGTTGCACACACGTGCCACGTGCGCTCTGGCTGTAGCCCCCCCTCCACCCCACCTCTCCCTCTCCCTCTCACATTCATCTATTCCATCTCATTTTTCCTCGTCACACGATCCGTCTCACATGCTATCACACATCGGCAGCTCCCTGGGGAGACCCTTCTCCTGTAGCCTTCCAGGATGCAATAATTATTCCATCAGTCGGCAGTGTGTCCCTGATTGTGCTCTTGGGCTGTCGCTGCAGGGGGCAAACAGTAGAGTGGGTACTGCCGGGGAGAGGAGGGGTTCAGGTTGTCACTCCAGCGTGCAGGGTGGGGAAAAGAGAAAGGGGAGGGGCCACGTTTTTGGCACAGCCCCACCCTCCCTGTCCAGAGGAGCTGGGTTCAGGACTAATGAGCTCCGGCTGGGCTCTTTGGAAGCCACTGGTGCACTCAAGTACCTGTGCCTTCTCTAGCTCTCTCTCTCTCTCTCTCTCTCTCTCTCTCTCTCTCTCTCTCTCTCTCTTTCTTTTGTATATTTTTGAGGGAAAAATCAATTACCTGTAAATGCTGGATCGTTTACTCTCCATTTTCTTTCACTTCTGTTCAACGTTTGCCTTCATGTCGACAACTGCCTTTTCTCTCCTTTTCATTTCTCTGAAATTATACTACTGCACTCAATGTCCCTGGAGTTTTACTTTCTCCCCCTGTCCTTGAACATCTCGCTGAGGTGCATTGTTAGCTGATCCAGAGCAATGTCATACCTGGAACGACTCTGCCTCGGGCAAGAGTCCCTGCAGGCCAGGCAGACATATTGGTGCTGCCCTCTGAGTGGCAGAGGTTCAGACAGCAGGGAGTGGATGTCTTAGTTGGTGGTGGAGCCATTCTCTGTCTCTTCTCTGCCGTCTCCTGGAGACACCGGGCTGCGATGACAGTGGATTTTAATTAGAAAGCCAGATTCAATTACAACAGAGGTATCTGTTAGCTGCTCGCACAGCCATTTGTCTGCAAAGAGAACACTTAAATATAGAAGAAAGGGCTGGGCTTACCTGCTTCCCTCGGAAAACAGCGGCCGTCCTGCTTTGTGTTTGAGAGAGATAAGTTCATTATTCCCACGCTCATTTAAACAAATGCCAGTTATCTTTATGGTTCTTTTTATACAGAAATGGATTTTCATTTAAACAGGAGAACATGTGGTTAAACTGAGTTTGCTGCATTGACCTTTATGAACAGGGGTGGGTAAACCCTCTGGCTCATGGGCCAAAATGAGGTTCCACATTTGACTGGTGGGGCGGTTCAGTAATAGTTGGATATAATTTAAATAATATGTACAAGAATAAAACAAATGAATTAAATCAAAGATCATGTGTGACATCTGATGTCTGCTGCCATATAGTGGCGTTAACAGAAATTACAGTCGATTCAATGTAACACCTGAAACAGATGGATTGGCATCGATCTCTACCATCCCATGTACCAGCGGGCCGAGTTAGAAAGCTCAGTGGGCCGTATCTGGCCCATGGGCCTCAGTTTGGCCAAGTCTGTTCTTTAAACAGAATAAATTGGGGGATGAAGGAGGAGGTTGTTGAGCTGCAAAAATCTAGTAGTCGTGGATTGCTGTAGCTTTTAATACAGAATGTTTTGGCTTAAAGAAATAAGGCTGTGACCTTTATGTCACGGTATCACTGTGTGATTTCCAACAGTGTATCAGTGTACCCTTTAAAAAAAAAAGAAAAACTGAGTCGATTCCTTTTCAAATGTGCACAAAGAGCTCTTTGCTGAGGAAAATATCATCCGACTGAATGCAATTTGCTGGGATTTGTTTTGAACTTTCTGCCACAGCATGACTTTGTTTGACATCAACCTCCTGCGTTTCTGTCTTTCAGGGCAGCTCAGAAGCTGAACCTGTCCTCAAAACGGAAGAAGCACCAGCCGTCTCTGCTCCACCCACAGGAGCCCTCCATCTACCCCACCAACTTCAGCGGGATCCTGCAGGTGTCCCCGCCCCCGGCCCCGCCATGCCTGCTCCGAGCTGTGTCCAAAGTGAAAGAGAATCCAGGGATGGGAAAGGTGAGAGAGGGCACTGGGCAGTTGATCTCCGTCATCCACATGGACTGCCCATACAAACCCACTTGACCCTTCACACACTTACATACACAGACAGACCCTTATTTGAAGGGGGGCGGAGGGGGGGTGCAGAGTGGCAGCACAGTGGCCCAGAGGCAGCATATCTTCTGCTACAGTCCACAGAGATGAAGTCAGATAATCTCTCTGGAATGTTATGAATTCGTCTGATTCATGTGACCAGCTTCCTCCGTCTGAAGTCAGAATAAAGTTAAAAACTCGACTTCACTGGTCATTCCCATCTCCTTTTAAGGCAGCCATGTGTAATGATAATGATGAAAGTCAGACTGGCAGCAGTGGGACAGTCATTAAACAAAGCTGTATAAACACAACATTCTTCCTTTGTGCTTCATTAGCTATTGTTTGGGGGAGCCGACGTCCTGTATTTATACAGAAGTCCCCTAATAAGATTAGCTCCCACCTGGATCGGAAATGCAGGCTCTTGTTGCCAGGTACACAGATGTGTTATTGAAACACAGACTTCGGGGAGGGGGGTGGGGGGGGGGGTCCTACAGACGTTTGACGTAGTGGAGGTCTACCACAGGTAGTATGAATATTTGTTGTCTTCCATTAGGCCCACAGCCAAGGAGTGGACCACATGGAAATGGACCAGTGTGGCCCTCAGATCATGTGACAGACAACGAATCTGAACGTAGCCCATAATTTAGTCGTTTTTTTTTTGTTCTTCACTCCGTTTTCTTGACACCTGACAATGCTGTTGCGGTGATATAGTGCCGTAGGTGCAGGACATGTGATGAACCCGATCATCATGATGAACATTTTGGATTGGTCAGCCAATGGTCAGCCAATGGTCAGCCGATCCAAAATGGTTTATGGAGTTGGTATGAACTGTCATTTTCTCCTCAGTTTTGTGGCGTCAGTGCTGTTTCCAGTGGCTGTTAGCTCTGGTTCTGTCTGTTTCATATTAGCTCATATTATTAAATTGGATGTGAGCGAGTTGAATGTCTTGTTTCCTTCAATTCATACAAGGGCCGCTCCCACATGTGTGCTCCTGACCTACATCGACTCTTGAGGCATTGGCAGTTGAGTGGAGGGAGAAATGCCAAGTCGCTCTAATGGATTTTGTGGGGGATCAGAGGACAGGGAAACAGAGGCCATTAACACAGGGTCTGAGGTGTGAAAATACTGTAGCCAATCCCCTTCAGCCCCCAACATCTGATCTTTGACAACATAAATAAAACTGACACACAAGTTTGTCTGGTGTCCTCTGTCTGCCAGACAGTGTCTCTGTGAATGGTAAAGCCCACTTTAAATATCACAGCAAATGTAATCTACTCAGCATATGCACATGTCAGTCAGGATAACAGCCCCCTGTGGAGTGTAAAGAGAGTGCACACTTGGCCCGAGGAATCCAAGATGAATTCATTCACTGAAAGAAAGGAATTTGCAGTGACTTTGTCTCAGAGTGCGGGGGTCAAGATCTGTGGAAATATTTAGATACGAGTCGCTAGCCAAACGGTCATCTCTCAAAACGTGAAGGGAGTTGGATGATTTCTAAGGTTTTCATTTCAGTGCCTGGAGGCGTCAGACGTGCTTTAAAACTGTGCAGGATTTGGTTTCCGATCACATTTACTGTAGGATATACAGTAGAAACTCTGCTGTTGATGTAGTGTTAGGTGTAACACTAAACACTAAGGGAGTTGACAGGAACTCCAAACACTGCTATACATATCCCACGAGCTGTTTACGTCTGCTGTCAGTTGGAGATATATTTCAATCTTCTCGCGGACAAAACCGTAGCAGCGTATATCTGACCATCAGGTTGCTGAGCAATATCAAGTTATCAACATTTCCAAAGAGGGTAATCGTAGACAGGGGTGTCATGTGGACGTGCGTGAACCCAGGCACACCTACAGACACAGTGCTTCCTTGGAGGAGCGTGGAAGAGTCAGGAAATTGCTGTTGTGTGAGCGAGGTGCCACCGTACACAGCTGGGAGAATGACTTCATCTCCACAACCACGACAGTTATGTTGGGCATGAGCAGGCCTGCCAGGGATGGCTGCAATCGACACCTGCAGATAGAAGTACTGGTCCGTTTTACTGCATGATGTGGTGGTGATACGATGGACTCTACTGTGTTCTGTGGAAGGAATGAACAGACTGTTTGCTCCTTAGGTAAAGTTTAGGACTTTAGGAATGCTACAGAGTTGGTTTGGAGTTTCTGTGACGCTGAACTGATAATTCCCAGGTGATCTCAGTTGTTCAGGTCGTATGCAGTGACGTTTACGTCCTACTGTTTTCACAGGAAACTTTATATTTTCAGACCTATTGTCTTAACAAGAAGATAGTTCTGTAAATCATGGTCTAGGTTAGAGGAAAACAGATGTTAAAGAGCAACTAATATGACCTGGTAATGAACTTACTGACATTTTAGGGAAGTGTTCGTGGTATTGATTGAGAGAGAGTTCAGCTCATAAATCCATCCAATCCAATCCATTTCCATTATAGAATCATATTCTAGGAATCACTTTCGTATTGGCTCTTAGTCAAGGGTCACTACTGCAGTAGTACACATAGTGGGTTTGGTACATTTCAACACCTGATGTCCCATCCCCACCTTGGACACAGGGACCAGGTGTATTGAACCTGGTAGAAATCCTATCACCTTTGTTAAAAAACAAAAAGAAGAACTAGAACCTAGATATTGGAACCACATGTGTTTTTTTGTTAGAAATCTTGAGAACATATTGGAACCACATGTGTTTTTTTGTTGATCTTGAGAAAATCTCCCTTATCCTTTTCCCGACTTGTACATTTCGATAGTTACTTCTGAAACCAGGTTTTTTTTATACCTGTTTTCAATGATGATTCAGATGGTGTTGTCCATTTTCTGTTTTCAACACTGTCTATGAGTAAAAAAAAGCCAGAGGGAGTAGATGGGCTAAGTGGGGGGCCATATGCTCCCGTGCTGGTGAGCTGCACCTGGTCCAAAGAAACACCCACTCCAGGTATTATCCCTCTGCGTGGGGCTTCAAACACTTTAATATCCACCATTTTCTGCTATGACTCTCACTTCACACCTTGCCGTCTGTCTGACACCATTAGACAATGTTGACCCATTGACTTCACCAGTTTCCATAGCGACCAACAGTGTCCATCAACTCTGACACTGTGGACGTGATGTTAATGCACAATGCTGAGCCATGTTCTTAGTTTAGATCCTAACCCATATTCGCAATTCCCAAGGTGCACTGCTGCATTTTTTATTTCTCCTTGTTACTGCCCTGAGAAAAGATGAATCGTGCAGAATGTCGTTTTCCTCAAAACTCCCGTCCTGCTGACTCTTATTCTCTACCAAAAGATAACCACTCTGGTGAAGTCCTGTTTTCTAAACCTCTTTTTAATTCTTTTCACTTTGATTCCAGGTAAAGGTGATGATGCGCATCTGTCCTTCCCTGGAGACCGCGGACTCTTCAGAATCTCAGTCCTTTTTGAAGGTGGACAGCAGGAAGAAGCAGCTGACCCTGTACGATCCTGCGTCCAGTCCACACTCCGGTTCAGGACACAGGAGATCTGCCACCGTGGCTGTTCCAAAGATATTTGCCTTCGATGCTGTTTTTACCCAGGATGCCTCACAAGTAAGGGCCGGTGTGAGTGTGTGTTGGTTTTATAAGGTTCTGTTTGTGAGTTCAGACTCTCAAGGGCAAACAACACGGTGCTGACAGGGTGTGGCCTAGAGAAACATGTCTGTCTGAGGTCAGAGGGCGTTTGTTCCCATGTGGACAGCTGGGCTTTTACTGCCCCCGGGGGAATGGTTTGAATTTACTCCTGTTATAGCCAACCTTTCTTTCATAGAACACTTATATCGTGTGGTCCTGGGTAGAGGTCACATATTTGATATTGTTTATTTTCTAGTAACTTTGTTGCAATGACTGTGAACAAACAGCACATTTAAAAAAAAAAGTTCAGACACTGCAAAGGTGTTCAAAGTCATACAGTCCATGTATTTTCCCATGGTGCAGTAATCTTGAAAATTAGGGGTAAATTATCATCACAATGTAGGACAGTGTTCCTGTAGAGGTGAGAGCTTCAGATCCTTTATCCCTTTATCCTCGCCTCCTAGGTGAGGCAAGAACACTCCTCCTGTAATCTGCTGATGGCTCAAGTCGAAATTCTACTGCAGAGCTGAGACCATGCAGCTAGAATTGCACCACTGGGACAGCACTGCTGGTGGCTAACAGTAACAGCAAGCTGTTCTGCTGTTAGAGGCCTTGTTTGCCGTGTGATGTATGGTGAAAGGGCCTTTCCCGCAGAAGCCGGGGCCTCAGAGGACCCATGCAGAAACAGACTGTGGAAATGGACTACACGTCACGAAACACAGGGGCACACGGAACGCAGAGTCATTAAAACATAACAGTTGTTAAATTAAATGTAGTGTGTACAGGAGGTTTCTAAAAATAACCCACAGTGTTGCCAGATCAATGCCCCTCAGTTATTTCTGGTCACCCTAATATGGACGTCTATGGTTTCCCATTTCTGTTGAAAGTGTTGTGTGATTGGTCAACTGATTTTAAGCTGATTTCACAAGGAGAGGTGAAAAAGAAAACTTTTGGAGTTTCATGAGGTGAACTACTTACAAGTAATCTCGCAGTAGAGACTGTGCAGTTCACTGGCCTGCTGTGCTGTCATCGTAGCTGGCAGCAGATTAATAAAGTGCTGACTCATATATGCATGGAGCAAAGTACATTTCTTTTTAATGGAAAATGTCTAGTCTCCCAACCATGAATTTCTTATTCCTCTGGACCAAAATAGAGTTTTATGAAATCCGTATAAAACATTCATATTGTAGCAGTGTACTCCTCATGGACCAGGGTACGTCCTTCAATAACACTCCATGTTGTAGAGTGTTGGTTTTAATTTCACCTGTTTGTCCATTTGTTGTGGTTGTAGAGTTGTTGTTCTTAGGAACACTCTTCCTAGCAACAGGCTGAACTGAAAAACTGACCATGTCTGCTGGCTGTGTCTGTGTGTTTTTTTTCTTTTCCACAGGCGGAGGTGTGCTCCGGGACGGTAGCCGAGGTCATTCAGTCGGTGGTGAATGGTGCAGACGGATGCATCTTCTGCTTCGGCCAAGTGAAGCTCGGTAAGCTCCTTCACTGGCAAGAGATTAGACGAGAGCCTTTGTTAGCCAGAGAATCCCCTCATTGGTCTTTGTTAGCTACACTCAATGTCCACAATCAGGTTTAGCTGCTCACTCTGCTAAGTCAGGGACTGGGGGCGATTGAAGTGAAGGAATGGGGAGAGAGGTGAGAGTGAGGGTGAGGGATAAAGTGCTGCATCCAGGCTTTAGGGCTCAGTCTGTAATTAAAATCCCAGTAATTGGACCGGCCAGTGTTGAGGAGCTGAAGGGCTCCTCCTCTTCACGCTGCAGTTTCCACTTGTTCTAATTCACCACAGAATAACAGCTTCTGGAAAAGGTTCCTTTAATAAGTGTTTGATTTTTATTTAGCTCACAGTCTATTACCTATAAACCACATCAGTTATTATGATTTTTTTTTTCAGCCGTTTAACACAATAACTCTTCCATGGAAAACATCCAATTTCAGTGTTTATGGATTTGTCAGCAACTGAATGATGAAATAAGTAATTATTTTCTGATTGCTGCGACACACGTAGCCGGCAGTTCTTCTTGTTTTCATTCATTCTCTCCTTTTTTTTTTACACATCCTCAGGCAAGACATACACCATGATTGGCAAAGACAGTTCCACTCAGAACTTGGGCATCGTGCCCTGCGCCATTTCCTGGCTCTTCAAGCTAATCAATGAACGCAAGGAGAAGATGGGGACGCGCTTCTCGGTCCGAGTGTCCGCGGTGGAAATCTTTGGAAAAGACGAGGAGCTGAAAGACTTGCTGTCGGAGGTGTCAACGGAGAGCGTACAGGAAGGCCAATCCCCGGGAATCCACCTGAGAGAGGATCCCATCTGCGGCACTCAGGTATGACGCATTCCACCTCCTCACTCTTTTGTTCGCTGATCCTTTCACTCTCCCTGCAGATTATACAGTATAAGGCCGTCTTGGTATCGATCGGTTTCTGTGTATGATCTGCCTCTTCCTCTCTGAGATGTTTGACTTTGTCCTGTGAGTGCATGAATGTGTTTTTATCCCCCGCCACTCTCCCTTCATCCTACCTGCCTCCTAAATCCCTGCTTTATATTTTCTTCAAAGCCATCTGAAGTATTGATGGCTTTTTTCTTACCTTTGTATTGACTCGGCTGTCAGCATTCATCAGCATCTACTGTATTAGCCGTGTTTTAGTGCCAATCCTCGCAGCACATCCGAGTATTACTGGGGGATGGTGGAAGACCGGAGGTCTGGAGGGACTCACAGCTGTTGCTGTCAGGTGTTGTTTCGGAGGATCTGTACGGACCTTGACTTCAAAAGATCAAGACTTCTTCTGGCAGCCCACGTTACGGTGCCTCCTGCTGGTTGTCTACCTCCTCTCCTCTCATCTCCTTCTCTACTTTTTCTGCATCTCATCATTATCACATCCATGTTGGAGCCAATGCCCCAGCCTGCTGCTGCACCATTACCTTACCTAATCCCCCTCCCTGTGTGTGAATATCTGCACTTTTAATTGCCCCCGAGACCCAATCTAATGGACAGGAATTGTGTGCTGGGGTCCAATTAACTGATCCCCCTCTCATTCTTGTGCCTCTCACACATCTAGCCTTTTTTGCAAACCTGGTGTGGTCTCCCTTGCTCACCATGAACCCTGTCTACTTTCACCCTGCCTCCCCCCCTACCCACTCCACCTCCAGCTCCAAAATCAGAGTGAGCTGCGTGCACCCACAGCTGAGAAAGCCGCCTTCTTCCTGGATGCAGCCATCTCTGCACGCAGCACCAACAGACCGGATGCAGACGAGGAAGATCGGCGCAACTCCCACATGCTGTTCACGCTGCACATTTACCAGTACCGCATGGAGAAAAGCGGCAAGGGAGGAAGTTAGTAATTACATTACTTCATGTCATTTTTCTTTTGTAGCCGATTTACGGCTGGATGCCACACATTGGCAGAGATTTACACGAGGAGATAAACATCTGCATTCAACCACTGTGTATATTTCAACTGAATAAAAATATTGACACTTCTGGTTTGTAAATCGAAATTATACTTAATATATATTTTGTATAAAGTTTTATGATTTGGTCATAAAGAAAAGAAAAATATTTACTGTTTCACTTGTTGTATCAGTGAACAAAGTAACAAACAACACAGAAGTCACTGCGTTACATTTCATTCCTCTACTCGTATCCAACCAATGGGATGGCCTTATTGAGGTACCTTTGTTGTACGAGGGAGTGTACGAGTGTTTCAGCAATCTGAATCATTTCAAACCTCTCACGCTCATAAATCACACAGCTATGACTGTTTGTGGTCTACTGGGCTAAGATGTGCCGCTCCTCATTAAAGGAAGTGACTTCAGGGAGGGAGTGTCTGCACTGCGCTCATCTGGTTATTCCTCTGTCGTTGGCGCAGTGTCAGGTGGACGGAGCAGACTGCACCTCATCGACCTGGGAAGCTGTGAGAAGGTCCCGAGTAAGAGCAGAGATGGAGGGGGAGGCTTGTGTCTGTCTCTGAACGCACTGGGAAATGTCATCATGGCGTTAACAAATGGAGCAAAGCATGTACCTTACAGGTAAGTCAATTACCAGTCATTGAACACCCTCTTATTTATTTTGCCTCCACAGACTATGATTAATTACGATCCTCCTTGCCAATCTGTCGTGTGATAATTTAGATTACCGAGATAGCCTCGTACAATTACTTCCGCCGCTGTTATAAGATTATACTGTAATTCCTCAGGTAAAAAAACGATTAATGACGTGTCACTGGAGAGGACTCGTTAGCCTCTCCTGCCAGTCATGTCGGCTAGCTCCACTGTAATTTTGATTATGGCTATGCTGTTTACTCAATGTATCCCCCAGGGAAAGCAAACTGACAATGCTGTTGAGGGAGTCCCTTGGCAACATCAACTGCAGAACCACCATGATCGCCCACATCTCTGACTCCCCTGCCAACTATGCTGACTCACTCACCACAATCCAGCTGGCATCGCGGATACACCGCATGCGAAAGAAAAAATCCAAGGTAACACACTGATAAATCTGGTGAAACATATGCAGGGATTAAAAAAAAAAAATCTATTGAAATCCAGTGACAACAATTTTACTTTTATTAATGCTAAATAATATTATAATAATACGTTAGAATATTTACAATCATTTTGTAATGCAGTGAAATTTGTATTTAACATCACATTCCTAACTGCTGCTCATATAGCAATTATATTCACAACGTACAAGTGCAACTTTTATTGTACTCGTCATATTTCTTGCTCTCGTGCGTCTTCAGAGCTATCAAGCAAATGAATGTGTGCGCGCTCCTGCAAATGAAAGATTATTAGTGCAGTAACTCAAAGCTAGTTTGTCTCAGCTTTGCACCACATAATCATGTAATCAATACTACTGCCTAAAGAACTGTGCAAGGCATTCTCTGGGATTAGGAAAATATTGCTCCAGATAATTAGCTGGAGTGACAGCATGTATTTATTTGACATTGGTGGCTGCTTTAATCACAGTGCAGTCCACATGTAGCAATTTATATCATTGACATTAATTTCTGTGTGACTATTGATTAAGTGCACGGTCACCCTAGGATTAATTTTAGCCAGTATTTTATTGCTTAGTTTAAACTGGTCCATAAAATGACTGGATTATTTCATTAACATTTTTCAAAAATAAAATGACGTTGCTGTCATTACATAATGAGATCGTATTTAAATCCAAGAAGACTAACGACTCCTTTGTCTCTGCTTTGCAGTATGCATCCAGCTCTTCAGGGGGAGAGAGTTCTTGCGAGGAAGGCAGAATCCGCAGGCCACCACACCTCAGGCCCTTTCACCCTCGAACAGTAGCCCTGGATCCAGAACTGCCTGCTTTTCTCAGTGACCCAGACTACTCCTCCAGTAGTGAGCAGTCCTGCGATACTGTCATTTATGTGGGGCCCGGGGGGACTGCGATTTCAGACAGAGAACTTAGTGACAATGAAGGGCCACCTGCTTTTGTTCCCATCATCCCTTCACTGAATAAAAAGAGGTCTGTTAAAGAGGGCCCTCTGGACAGGGACCAGTTTTTTAAATGCAACACATTCGCTGAGCTGCAGGAGAGGCTCGAGTGTATAGATGGCAGTGAAGAACCCACTGCCTTTGTGGGAGAGGGTAAGCGAAGTCAGGCAAGCCCAAAGACTGAAAAACTAAGGGAAAGCCAAGGATGTGCTTCACCAAAGACTGTAGTAAACAATGCTCTCAACCAAGAGGCCATCACACCCAAACAAACTGGGAAATCTGTCACCACACCACAGCCGTGCAGTCCAAACTCCAAATCTAAACTGGACAATACAAAGATACCGTGCATACCTGAAGAACAGGGAACCCTGGAACATGTCCCCACTGTATGCAGAACCAGTGCCGATGGTGAGAAGGTCTTGATTTCTGAGAGTCAGGTTGATGCGGATAAATCAGCGGCTCTAAACTCTCAGCCTGTGGTACGGGAAAAGGTCTTTTTCAACAAGAAAGGACTGCCGAAGCCGGCCCCGCCCCCCTCACAACAGCGAGAGAATGCAGACGTTGTGGAAAGATCAAGCACCAGAATGCCACCTGTGGGAATGAGCCACCAAGCTGTAAAGAAGAAGGAACCCTGCACTTCTCATTTGTTCAGGGCTCCATTGGAGGTATGCCAGGTTCGCTCCGCTTTAAGGGAAAGGTGTCTGGATCGCGACATCCTTAGAGCCACCGTCACTCTACAGCAGCCTATAGAGCTAAACGGAGAGGATGAGCTAGTGTTCACAGTGGTGGAGGAGCTCTCTATAGGCAGCATTGTAGATAAAGGGAGGCCATCCAGCATTATCAGCTTCAACAGTGACTGTTCTCTCCAGGCCTTGGCTTCTGGCTCCAGACCTGTCAGTATCATTAGCAGCATTAATGACGAATTTGACGCATACACAACGGCAGAAGGACGACTGGAGGGCAACATGGCAGCGGTCACACCTCTTCAGGGCGGAACAATGGAGTGTGCCAATAGCAGAGGTTCATCTATCAGCTCTTGGCTGAGTGAAGTTAGTGTCTGCACCTTGGAGAGTGAAGGGGCTCATTCCACAGAAGTCTTCCTTCCTAATTCCAAACAGATGGGTCAAGAGGCCACATTTTGTTTTGATTCGCTGGACATGTTCCATTGTGTATCCTCTCCCAGAGATGCCAAAAACTCCTTGAATGACAGTGGATTTAGTTTTTCTGAACAAGACAGTGACAGCACTGCCTCCAGCAAACTGTCCTTGACAAAGTGCCCTCCATCTCCAGAATCAGCCAAAGGCTCTCTAAGATTGACGTCTAAAATAAGTAAAGCTCATTCTCTTAGTTCTTCCCAACTACCACAGTCCCCCACTCCAGTCCACTCCAGCCTTCCTAGGAAGATGAAACCTACCTCATCCATCCCTCATAGTAGTAGTAGTAGCTGTAGCGGCAGCAGCAGTAGAGAGCAACCAAGGCATGAGACTAAACAGGAGGATCCTTGGCATCGCAGTGACAACCACTCAGAACCTCAGTTTTCTGAAACCAACAGCACCAGCCGAATTCCCAGGAACCCAACCAGTGGCATACCTTTGAGCAAAACATCCAACAACACTAACAGCATACCTCGTCCGCCAAAGTTGCAGGGATCTACCTCATCCCAGAGGGTGGTCGATGGCTGTGAGAAATCAGCTATTAAAAATCCGCCCAGTAAAATGCCCCAGCTGAGACGAGGTGCCACTACACTAGGAACAGTGCCGGTCATCCATTCCACCACAGATTCCAGGGCAACTCATGATATTATGGCATCAACCACAAGCCTTAAATTTTCCTCTTTAGGGAAAAACAACAAGGCTAGCTCACAGAAAGCAAGTAACCTCCCGAAACTTGGTTGCACCTCGCCTCCTCCCCCGCCAGTACGGAAGTCCAGTCTTGATCATAAGCCTAAGACCCTGCTACCCCAAAGTGCCTTAAAGTCACCGTATGGGGATACAGGAAGGACCTCTGGAATAAGGGCCGCTGTATCAGAGGAGCAGCTTGATGTGCGGCACAGAGCAGAGTCCATCGGTTTGAAAACGTCCAGCTTCAACACAGCCAAAGTTACATCCAGCCTGAAGGCTAGAGGGCATAGAGGGGACTCTGGGCAGCATTATGGCAGCCAAATGTCACTAGAAAGGTGTGAAAGTCTGTCCTTATCAGGCTCCAGAACTGCTCTCAGCAGGGAGAACAGTGGGGCAAGTTTAGGAAGTAACAAATCCAACAGGTCCATTCCAAGAATTGGTGTTCCAAATTCGTCCAGTGCACCCATAGCCCCTTGTTCGTCATCCACGTCTGGAGGAAATACTGGCAAATCTGGTCAGGTAAAAGCCTCTGCAAACCCTAAGGCAATGGGAACAGTTGGTGGTAGTAAGGCGCGTTCACTGTCTGCAAACAATTCAAAGGGCCTGAGCTCCTCCAATAAATCTCTGTCCACACCTGTGACCAGAAATACCAACGCCAACCTCCCTCCATCGGGACGAACATCTGCTACTCGGACAACTGCTGCTGCAGGTAGCAAGCCTGGAAGAGGAACTATTATGGGCACAAAGCAGGCCATTAGGGCTGCCAACAGTCGCGTGAGCGAACTAGCAACGGGCACCCCGACTGGCAAACACATGAGAGGTTCAGGTGACTCAGATAGTGGGAATGACAGCGGGGTGAATGTGAGTGAAGACAAATCCCCCACAGCCATGCTGCCATCTCCGTACAGTAAAATCACAGCCCCCCGACGGCCGCAGCGATACAGCAGTGGCCATGGAAGTGACAACAGCAGTGTGTTGAGCGGGGAGCTGCCTCCAGCTATGGGCAGGACAGCTTTGTTCTACCACAGTGGTGGCAGCAGCGGATATGAAAGTATGATCCGTGACAGCGAAGCCACCGGCAGCGCTTCCTCTGCCCATGACTCCATGAGTGAGAGCGGCGTGTCTTCATCGGGAAGAACGAGAAACTCCAAGTATCCCAAGAAGAGAGCCAATGGTGAGAAATAGAAACAAGGGTTTTACAAATAGCTGTATATGATTAAGATATTTGCTGAGTGATTATGAATGAGGATTTTATTAAAATGTTCTCTCTGAGGAAATTATACATTCAAGACTGTGTAACTTGAAAATCCTGTTTCGGAGAAAATGATTTGTCAACACTAAAGGGATCAACTAGGATTAATTTAAAATGAACAGAAGAGACCTTGTTCAGGAACTAACCCTCTGAATATGTCTAGGCCATGTTTATACAGCATTGTAATACAGTAAACAATAGGAAATAAGCAATGACAGCAACTCTGCTGGCTTATGTAAAGCCTTCCATTACATTTCTTATCCTCATTCATATTCAGTTTAGAGCTTGATATATACTGTTGTCCAATGTCACTGATGATGTCAACAATGTTTTGCAGGTTTTCAGAGACGACGCCTGATCCCAGCACCTCTGCCAGACACATCTTCCCTGGGGAAGAAGGCTGCCACGGCTGGTCAGTGGGTGGACCTGCCTCCAATGTCTGGACCACTGAAGGAACCATTTGAGATCAAGGTGTATGAGATTGATGATGTGGAAAGACTCCAGAGGCGGCGCCATGAAGAAGCCACAGAGGTGAGAGTGGGGTGACTTCGGACTTCGCGCCATGAAGAAGCCACAGAGGTGAGAGCGGGGTGACTTCGGACTCAATAATTCATCTCGGTGAAATTCCTAAAGACGGAGTAGTGTCTGAATCGAGGATCAGTCCTGTCTTGTTTGCTAAGCCTGAGTAATGTTTTGCATTAGTCACATTGGTGTCCAACATGCCGTACATGTGTAGCACCGGCTTGTGCTGTGGGAACGTCTTAGCTCACTTCTTCCCAGTTTCTTTTTAAAGTACAGGACTAGCATGTCTCAGACGTTTGACCTTCTGTCCACTCAAAGACAAATCCCAGAGTTTAAAAGTCTGGGCATTTTGACAGCACGCCTTCAGAATGTTAGAAGTTAAGGAGGCAATTGCTGACATGGGTTAATTGGTTTGTGTTTCGGTTTGAGTGATGACCCGTCGTGGTGGTGTACAAAGACGAAATTGAAGATCTATAAAAAGATTGGTGGGGAACGCGTGATGAATTCAACGGCACCAAACACGCTCCCAAATCAACTCACAGCAAGCACTCATCACCAAATGCCCAATCATTTTTATAGCTGGCTCCTCTTCTGTGAATTATTAACAGCTCCCACAAGCTCAGGGCAGACAGGCAGGGATTTGTTAAGAGAAGATATTAAATCAGCTAGAGGGATGTTTGATTTCACATTCAATTAAGAAAAACAAAATCGTTGGATTTTATCTACTTGCCATTACTGTTTGAACATGAATGACTTGTCTATTTCTGCATTTCTACACATTTCATTTCTAAATCTTATTTGAATAAATGTATGATTGCTCACTCATAAAGAATAGTTCAATAAAGTGGAGTTTAATGTACTAACATGTTCCTACCCTTTTTTCTCTTCTTGTTTTTTTTTTTAATTTAGCAACCATTCCAGGATGTTGACAAGGTGAGTCAGTTCTCCTCCATGACAAACATTCTCCAAATTGAGTTTTATTTAATTGTTCATGGATCAGTTTTTTTTTCATTTAGTTTCGCTGTGCTCATTTGAGGTCGGGTTGTAAAACATGACATCAAGTAAAAGTGATAGATTACCCATTACGACTCAGAATCACTGTGTTTTGACTTTTTTATTTTCAATTGACTTTGAGCTCGCTCAGTCAGCTGAACCGTTGGAGCCTTAAAGTGGTTGCTGTAATTGATTATCTATCTTTGTGCATCAGGGCCTGCTGTATTTCAACACTAAGCTGAAAATGCTGGAGAGAAGGCAACAGCAAGTGAGGGAGCTGAAAGTGAAGCACGAGACGTTGTTGGAAGAGCTGGAAGACACAAAGGCCCGTCTGATGATGGACCCCAGCAAGTGGATAGGAGAGTGTAAGTCAAAGCTGAATCTACCTAAAAGTAACAAATGTGAACTCCTAACAACTTTACTGAGACTGACCCACCATTTCATTTTGGGGTTTTCACAGTTGAGGTGGACCAGAATTTAGATAAAGAGTCCTTGGAGTATCTGGAGGCCCTGGCACAGGCCACAGAGGAGCTGGAGTTCTGTGTCAACCTATGCAAGTCCCGCGTCATGATGGTTACCTGCTTTGACATCAGCATGTCGACGCCTGGCACACAGGAGGGACTGCGCGAGGTGGAAGTTTGAGAGGGAAAAAAGCAAGTCGAGGTGGAGAGATGAGGAAGTGAACAGAAGGATGATAAAAGAAATGTAGCAGCCTGCCAGTAGTCAACCACTGGAATGAAGAACAACAGGAGACAGATGAGACTGAGTGAGAGTGGAATGTGCCATGAAAACAGAGAACATCGCCGCCACCAAACTACAGTGCCTCGTTATCAAGGACATGGTTTTTAAAGACAGAGGTGAAACGCGAGCACAAATGTTGCTGTCCTAATGGCAAGACAAATGCCATCACTTACTCAAAAGTCAACAACGCCTGGAAGTGCCTTTTTATTATTTTGTTTCAAGTTGTTATTTTTCATATGGTGCAGGTATCTTAAGTATACCTTAGCAAACCCTGAACATATTGCTTTTATGAAAAATATTTTCTATTGCATTGTATAGTGTATTTATATGATTATGTGGTATGTACAAATATCCTTTAAGGGAAAAAAATAAAAAGAGAAAAAAAGAAGAAAAAAAGCAATAAGCTAATGTTATTGCGTTCCCAGACTTTGCCTTTTCTCTTGTTTCAAAACCTCAGTCAGCATTTTTTCCATTTTCATTCAGCCTCCTGCGCCTTAAGTTTTACTCTCTGGTCCTGCAGTTTTCTAGATTTTCAAACCGGATGACGTTATCTCATCCACGATCACATTTGCTGTATTCATTCATCTCCTGCCGGCTGGATTTTAAAAGCTCGCAGAGCTGAGTGAATGTGTTGTCCCTGCTATTGCCTTGATCAAAATGGGTCTCAGAGGATGCTCTAAGGTAGAGCAGCAGTCAAGCAGGGGTATAGACGATGACAGAAGGCTTATTCAAGCTGTGCTTGTCCATGTTTATCTCACTGAGAACAAATTATTTAGCCAAAACATATCAATCCAAGGGCCACAGTGATTGGTGGTTATTTTTATTTTAGCCATCCTCTCCGGTACCTCACTGGGTGGTTTAGCAAACCTGAGAGACTTAACCTTCTCCACACTCGCCTGTGAATAGAGTGTAATGAACAGATAACAGCGCTCATCACAGAGCCTCAAGTGGAGAAAAATTATAGTAAAACAAGGAGGCACAGATGAGATGAGCACAGGTCAACAGGCCTCGATCCATTACAATTTAAAGTGCTGTTGTTTTGGCTCTATGCATTCCAGTACATTAACTGCAACTTACTGTTACAAACCTCATTACTGACTTAAGGGCAACGACACAGTTTTAGCCTCCTGCTCCTTTTTCTAAATGGACAGATGGAAGTGGAATCACGTGTCCGAGAATGACTGCAGAATAATTGTGTTCTGGGAAATGATGCAGTGAACAAATACAACTGAGCATGACGTTGTTTAGCAGAATCAATCATGAAATCAGCTTTTAAAGCTGCTCGAATGTGTTTGTTGAAAATTTAACGGCTGATGAAGAGAGAGAGAGAGAGATCAACGATGATTGTGGAGTAAAACAAACTGGCTTTGTATTTGGTGTGTTTGATTTCTATATCTATGATGGAAATGACTTTCTTTTCTTTTCTTTACAAAGATGTCTCAGGCCCTTTCTGAAGATGCTGCATGAGATTTTTTATTCACTTTTTGGAATGATTTCTACTCCATTTTTTACCATTATGTTTTTGGTTTTGTTTTTGTTTTGTTTTTTACGATACTTTCAGTTTTTAATTATGTGGGTTAAGGCTTGTTAATTAAATAACTATTACCAAACCAAGACTTTTTCAATAAATTATTGTATGTAAGGCCATATTTCATATCGAAACCCATATTTTCCAAATCCCTTTGCTTTTGTACGGGACTTTCAGACCCTGTGTATAAATGTATGATATGGCAGCTTGTGTTTAACTTTTACAGTACAGTAACTGTGAATAAAATGGTTCTACATACTGATGATGCAGAGGTGTATGTTTTTCCATAGCAACCTCCAGCGCTGAGGTCGTATCATTGCAGATCACAGAGATAATGCAGGTACGTTTTTAGGAGTGAAAATGCTTTTTGTACCAGGAGTGTAGACAGGAAATGGCCTGTGGCAGATGTTGGGTTGAGTTGATCTCATGGTACACATGGTGTACAATTGTGGCTGGTTATGCCTGCTAAGATAAATCAGTATTTTTCTTGCCTTGGTTTTGGAGCTCTTGGAGCTTCTCTACACATCAACTTTTTCTTTTGTAGAGTACAACAACTTCTGTGGACCATACTATTTTAGTTATACTGTAATCAAACAGTTTTATAAAATAATTCATAATTTGTTCAGTGGGACAAAACTGACCTTTGATGCTATAAGACTACAGACATGTCCATTAAAACCATATATATAAATTATTTATTTATTATACTATGTTTGTGGCGCTTTGGCCTAGAGGCAATGTCTCTGTCATTGGTGTGGAACCCCAGGGTTCACCTCCTGGGCAAGTTCGAATCCCGGTTAGGGCGGTTGGTCCCTTCCAGTGGACTCACCACCCGCAGGAAGGTTTAGGGGGGTTGGTACGGTGCAGTGTGATTTGGGTGGCGACTGCTGCCCCTGCGACCCGGTAACGGATAAGCGGATGAAAATGGATGGATGGATGGATATACTATGTTTAATACAGTGCCAGATGAATTAAAAATGATAATAAAATCCATGATAAAAGATTTCACACACATATATTTGAGTGCAGTTACTGTTTTCTGTAAACATTAATTAACTATTTTTATTTAAACTCAAGCGCACCCCTACTTTTTTCGCCAGGTGAAATGGTACGGGCCGCAGCAGATGAAGTTGACAACACGCGACGACAGGTACTTGTACAGTAATGAGTTCTGAAGTTGACAACACGCGACGACAGGTACTAAAGTAATGAGTTCTTTACTTACAAACCCACGGGCAACGTTTACTCGACGGTACATCACCAAATACAGCTTCACCGAAAAGGGTGAGTGTCTGTGCTGTAGGAGTGCTGTCACCGTCCGATGCTGTTTGTGCTGTGTGTTTTGTGACGATAGTTTCACTTAAATGTAGTTCCTTTGACCGGCAAGAAATATTACGACCGTATTAAACTGAAAGGAAGTGGAATACGTTCTGACAATGTTGATGATAAAGAACAAACAGCAAAACGGAGTAGTTAAAGAGAAAATTTTACTAAATTTAGAGTGGGAAACATCTAAGATGGCTAGCAAAACTAGCTAAATTTTGAAGTAACCATTATGCCCCTTCTGTATATATGTATATATATAAATGTGTCTCTCTGTGTCTTAATATAAACGTAAGTTTTGTGTTATGTGTTAATCTTTTGTATACATTCATGCTAGGATATATAAGTTGAAAAAATAAATGTAAAAATGTAATAAAATGGTTTATTTACCTGATAGAGGCATGGTGGAACGAAAAAAAACAACCATAAAATATACTGCTTTGGTTTATTAAAATACCAGATAGCTTATAAATCTTAGCCAAACAGGAACCGCTGTAGAGGCTTCAATGTGTGAGTGAAATCTAAAGCTAAAAGGAATAGAAATGGCTTGATCCCTTGATCACCTGATCCCAGCTTATATATAAATAGTATTTGAACATTTGACCGAAAGGCAACTCTTTTTTTCATGGTCAAATGCCATCGTTCATATCACCAACCTGCACTGGTGATGTGGAAAATCTGAACAACACAATCCAGTGATAGCAGTAAATTAGAAACCGGTGATTTATAGACATCAGTGTCATCACGTTGGAAGAACTTGTAAACCATAAATTCACTCTGATGCTCTCTGTTTCTTACACGTTTTCCAGCCAAGAAAGTGCTGCGCATATTGCGTTATAGAACACTATAATACTGCGTTTGAACACAAACTAGCCGGCATCTACCTGACATATTCTCGGGGTGTGACACAAAGTGCAGTGAATTTCAAATCAGTTACCCGTTATTGTCAAAGGAAATTAATCATCTCGCCCTCTTTTTTTTGTTTTGCATCTTTTGAGAAGCTGCCCGGTCCAACTGATTCATGTGACCGTGTCTCCCAGTATCCCTCCCTGTACCAGTGCATCTACCTTACTTTCTTCTGAATGGTGAGCAGAATACATTTACACTGTATATATTGTTCTGTATTGTTTTTTAATGGTGAGCAGAATACATTTACACTGTTTATACTGTTGTTTATAATGTTTTTTTTCTGTTAGTGGTTTTCACAAAAACTGAGTTCCAGGGTCTGGTCTCTTTTTCATGTCTCCATTGTGACTACAGTTGACACGGTTTTGTCCTATTTTAACCTGGACAGAGGTATAATCAACCAGAATGACAGAAAACACTTGCAGCTCCTGGAGCGTTGGGAAGCACTTCATTTTTTCATTTGAGTTTTAATCTAACAATTAAAATTATTTTGACTTTTTCCACTTAGCTTCAAAATAGATAACCCTCTGAAAAATAATTTTGTGTATAATTATTTTAAATCCCCATCCAGAAAATTCAATTTTCACTTAAAATTGTCCTGACATAGTTTTTCTTGCTAAGGAAATATATCCATTTCTTCTTATCAATATATATTTGAGCATGCTTTTTATTTAAACCATCAGATAATACATTTTGCATTTTGTAGTTTTTTTAAATCTATCACAAGAAAAGCCCAGATTGAGGACATTGTATTCTCTTTGTTTGACCAACAACACACAGCTCTAAAACCAAACATATAGAAAATGGGAGAAAATGAGAGGGTGCAGAACAATTACTGTCTTCGTCCAAAGGGCCCTGTGCTCAGTGTGAAACATCCAATCCTGCAGAGAATTCCACTGTACGTGTTTAGATTTGTTCAGCTAGAAACTGAAACCTGCTGTGAAATAGCATCTTGCCTCCTCCGTGTTAATTCTGTTTTGATCAAAACCATAAGAGGTTAATTTGGCTTACTGGCAAGACCAGATGGCCACTGTGTTTCAAATCAAATTCTCTGGGTGATTTCTGTTTGCTGGCTCAGTGGTTTTTTGGCATTCTGAAACCTGAAACACTGGTCTAGACAGACAACTGTAGTGCAAAAAAAACAACAAAAAAACAACCCAACTTTCCTATGTATAACAGTATTACATTTACACTGTGTTCTTTTTAAATTGCCAGCCCTTGTGAAGGAAAACATTTTTTGTGTGGTTCTTGTTTTCTATTGTTGCCAGTTGCAGTCTCCTTATGAAAAGGCATTTTCGCTAAGGACTGCAATTATTTTAACACAACAGAGGTACTTTGACAAATCACTCAGTAGACCTGTGCTTTTAGGAGGCTGCTGTGCAGAGTGGAAACAGTTGGTCAGAGCTGCTGCAGACGCCTGATGCTGCTGAACAGTCAACCACATGTATCTCAGCCCACTTTGCCTCGGGGCTCTCATCATTAGTGAGGAGTCGAGTGTTTGGTTAGAATAGCAATGAGTTCACTAAAAAGTCAGCGGTAGCCCCTCCCTCTGACTCCCCCACTGCAGACTCTCCTTGTTTTATCCAAAAGCAGTCTGATTCTCACTCTATTTGTATCCGATCCATTATTGCCTTCCTGTCAAAGAGAAGACTGTGAATACTGTCTTTTAGCCTATCCACTTAAAGGCCATTTCAAATCGTACAGTTCTCGGTCCAAATCTGTCAAAACACTATTGCATGTGTTTCCTTATATCCTGGGTGGTTTGTCACCATAGTTGACCTTGCGTCTTCCAATTAGACCAAACAGTAACTACGTTCAAAGAAAAATGGGCTGCACAAACCTCCTGACTCTCTCCCCTGCCCGGCCTGCATCTGCCCCGAGGCATTGTTAGTGCTAGCAGTCTCTGGGTTTTTGGATTTACAGCACTACAAACCGACAGCTTGGCCCGTCTAAACCCAGTCTGCTCTTTGAAGAAGACCTATAAACCTGACCAAATGCTGCCACTTATTCAGTGTAATTAAAACAAGCTGTTGTGCAGGGAAGTCCTTAAATTATTAGAGGTTAAGCAAGATGTAAGCCTCGCACACAGACTGTGGTCGGGCTTCACGAGGGTCATAACTATTGACATCCACATACTCTAGACAAATGGCATGTGTAGAACACCAGGACAACATCACCTTTTACGCTTTTTTCCCCCCATTTTACTATATGTACAGTAAATTAGAATTGAACACAATTAATTTGAACAATTGTGATTGTACACTCAATCTAGGGGTGTGTATTGGCAAGAATCTGGCAATGTGATGTGTACCACAATACAGGGCAACAATACGGTATATTGCGATATTAGATGTAACCGTTTTAATTTAATTATAGGAAAACTGATGGCATAGTAACCTCGCACTACTGTTACATGCTGAACTTCAGGTTACTACAACTGGAACAGAGGGATTTACATTGGTATTTACTAGAGAAGAAATACAAGAAAAAATGAATTAAACAACGCCATGGTTATTTGCATGGTAATTATTAATACAAATAAATACAGTGTTGTAGAGTATTGATACTCTATCATAAAATGAAATATCGCGAATATATATTACAATAACAATATAGACTATAAAATAAAAGTAATTAAATATATATATATTTACACCCCTAACTGAATAACAATTTAGTACTTTAGTATTTATAACGTTTATTCAAGAATCACCAGACCTGAGAGCCTGACGTTGTGCGTACTTCAGCAGTGCATTGATGCCACAGAGACTTTTGTATTGAACGCACTGATGTACATTATATGAATCTGATATCAGCTCTTTGGTTGTTGCTGTACATAATCACCACAGTTGTGTTGCTGATTGTTTACTGAGTGATCTCATTCAGCCTGTGCAGTTTGGACGATGACGGAGTGCAGAATGGAGGTCAAGGGTTAACAGCCTGTTGTGGGTTGATCTGTGAGCTGGCGAGAGAATTAACATCTCAGAGCTGAAGACACACACCCACACCTTGTCTTATGTTATCTTTCATGAAGCCTGCGGTGGCGTCATCCTAATAATGTATTCTGAAAATGATAAACCACACAGGTGCAGAGGTGGACGTTTCACATATTTCATAATATGTCATTTTCCCCGTCATTGACCCCTCCCCCCCTTGATTATGATTTAAAACGTGAAGTTATTCATGCATTCATGGGTTAATAGTGTTTGGTGAGTACATGATGCACTGACCTTGTCAAGGAATAAGGACTACGAGCGCAACTGCTCAGCTGCTTGCACTGACCTTGTCTTATATGTGGTCTTGTAGTCCTGTGGTCCCAGCGGCTTGTAGATAACCACTCATTTACATAAAGGCTTTGTTTAGATGCACTGTTATAATATGCTTTTAGAATACTGATATGTAGAGTTAATGTGCAATGAATATTCATGATTTTGAGATAAAGGCTCCACACAAAGGAGTGGGGAAGAATTGACTGTACAGTCTTTAATAAGATCAATTATTTGGATGTTTGCTAAGTACAGCTGTCAGATTAATGACTGGGGGGTTCAGGTCTGCTGAGGTCTTTGTCTTTTTTTCTGGCAACTTCTGCTCTTTTAAAGAGCGGCTAATGGCACTCCAAAGATCGGTGGTCATAAAGTATCTCACCAATGTAGTTCAATAATTTAATTCAGGAAGGGGAAAAGTGCTTGCTCAGGCTTTGCTGGTTATTGCAGAGTGAAGCCGAACAGCTAGCCATTTCATCAAGTTGGGCTGTCGTAACAGATGGGCATGTGTGATAAAAAAGAGCCTTTTAATTAGTCTGTCTGAAGACATTTCTTCATCGAACACATCCCCTACCACGTGTAAGTTTCACTGGCCGTCAGACGGGCTCTTTGCTGGCTCCCAGCAACCACCATCTGGTGGGCAGCAGAACCCAGGGCTACAGGGTGGCTGCCCACTCCACTGAGCTGACACGTAGCCCAAGGACACAGGTGAAATATTCATGTTGACGTTCCTGTCCTGCCTCTACTTATTTTGTATGCCTTTGTGCTCTGCTCAGAAGTCAAGGGTCGAACCAGCAGAGTGTACATTGTGTGTTCTTGTACAGGAAGGTCTGATAGAATATGTTGGCTGTGGTCATAAACCTCACTGACATGTTTTAGTGAAAACTTGCCGTCACAGAAATGAAATCTTATCACCCGGGAGAAGAATCATAATGAAATTCCTTTATCAACCGCTGAGGGATATTGCCTCTTTAGATGAATTCCCAAATGGTTTTCCAGACACTCTTTGATAGTGAAATTATATACTGTGTTTAGTTGGTGGTAAAATTTAGTTTGAGAAGGATTTCCACCTGGAGATTAGATTTTAAATGGCTGCACGAGACACCCACACCTCTGTAGATCGCAGGACATTTTACAAGGTGATTGTGAAGCTCTGTACCTCAGGTTTTCACACTCAAACCTAATGGCAAGTTATTTATTTCCCATCCATAGAGAGGTAGATTGGCATGTTTAAATTAAAAGGTCGCCTCACTTTCCATCTTCTCCCATATTAACTGTAAATCATGAAATGCCGAGGCTAATGTGGTTTCAGGTGTCTCGGTTAAGGCTACTGATAAGATGAATTGGATTTCCTTCCCATCTTGGAAAGCAAAAATGTGTTTTTTCCCCTTCCCTCTTTAACAGGAAGAATCATTTTGTGTATCTTGGCTGAAGAGCATTTGATTTTCTCCAGAGCTTTGATTGCTTTCACAGAACCCTTTATACATTGGATTAAGCGCTCTGCTGCTGTGTGCAAAACGAGACGAGCATGAACAACAGTCCGAGACGTGAAATCCTTGCAAAGTAGAGTCTTAAGAAAACAGACGTTCTCTTTAGATTCCTGCTCTGAAATTGGCTTTCCAAATCATACTGTTGTTTCAGGGTCTCTAAATACCCAATGTGTATGAGTAATCTGCACACGGGGATACTGCAGTGATGATGGTAATTGTGTAATTGATAATGTAAATAATATGAGCAGATTAAAGGGGGTTTGCAGATTGGTGAGCAAAGATTTTGGCCTGAACCTCACATAGAGCTGACAAGACCATGGACGGTGATATTGACATTCAGTTAAATGAGGTTTGTTGATGTGGCACAACGCTATTGGAAATGTTTGATGAACGAAAATGCCTCATTAGGTACAACTATGTACAGATGTATTGTTGGTGGAGTCCATTTTCCACTGTCCAACTTCAAACCACTTCCTGGTCTGAGTAGCAAAAGACCAATGGCACGCCATATGACATCGAGTGTATTTTTTTTAGACAGCAGCACATTTTGTTTTGTTCAAATGTTTTTACTGTGTCAAATAAATTCATTTATACACATTTATATATATATATATATATATATATATGGTATATGGTTTCCTTCTCTGTGTATTGAACTTAAATTCTGTGTGTAAATTATATTGTAAATGTTTTATTCTATATTTATAATTTCAAGCAGCTAAATAATTTACTATATATATATTATATATGATAAATATTGTAATAATACATATAATGGCATGCCATATATATGTCATATATATGTGTATATATATATATGTGTGTGTGTGTGTGTATGTATATATGTATATATGTGTGTGTGTATTTTTGTTTAAATTTTATTTAGTTACATTTAATCAGTCACTAACACGTGAACCCAGCATTGGATCAACCTGTGGGTCAATCCACCACTCGGGCACAGCCTCCCTCTACCCATCATGCTTTCACCTGCCACTCACACAGTATGTGCCTTGCGATTGTGATTGCACGTTCTGTTTCTATTAGCAGGTGTTGATGATAATTACAATGGTCATGATTTCTTTCCTGGTCACACACCTCCAGTGCAGCAGCGAGGGGTCTTCTTGTTGTCAACACTCTTTAGAAACACTGAGATGTTCAGCAGTGTTTGACGGCCCCCACACCTTTGTCTTCTCTCTCTGTCCCACATTAAAGCTTGATTGGTGCAGGTTGTTGACAAGAGACAGTCAGTTGCGATGTCTAAAGTGGTATATGCGTAAGCGAAGAGGTTAAGTACACAACATTTAAGTGAGTTTCCACGTCCGTCGCCATTCACGCTGTAGCCATGTCTCAGACACCCGCTAATTAAACGTGAGCTGGCAGCTTTGTGCTGTGGCAACAGTTGCCGAGATGGCAGCTTGTCTGGCAGGGAGCGCACATCCTGCTGCCTGTGTGAGCTGGTTTGGCAGGAGGGTTCAATCCCCCTCTTTTGCTGCTTTTCAATTGTTGCCAAAAGAAGATTGGAGAACTGGATCGTTCCTTTTCTTCTGGTTTGCGCTTCATTAATCCTTGCAGTCATGTAAAAATAAAAAATCATTTGACAGCTGATCAAACAAACAATGTAACAGGAATTTCGATACAGACTGTTTTAGTCTTTGTTATTTTAGTCTTTTAGATATGTATGTGATTAGAATTGATGTTGAGAATGGTAAAGAAATCTGGAATTGTTAGGTTAGAATTGTGAGACAGAGATTATATTGCACTCTATGGCCTGTTACCCTACAATGGATTTAATGTTAGATAATATATGGATGATACCATGTTGTTTTTAAGCCAAATCCAAAGTGGCCATTAGAGTATGATGGTTAAAGCATTTCATAATTCTGGATTTCCACAGTATGCCCTTCTTCTAAATTATAAATGCCTCTGTGCCTGCAGGGGGTGCTACAGTTTCTAGGTGCTTTGAAAGCCCTGTTGCATGATTTTAACTGTTACAGCATAATTGTTTTAATAGAAATCTAATCTGGTAAATTGCTATAAAGCTTTCCCACATTAACAAGTGAACACTTAAGGTTTAATACTGACAATTGCTAATTTAAAATTAGCATTGCAAAATGTTGCTGTCCTTACTTTTTAATGGACAAGTGATCAGTGCACACTGGCTGTTAAAGGTTTGCTAGATATGGTAAGCAGCAAAGATGGTAGATCTTTGGAGCTGCACTCCTCCAGCAATATTAGAATAAAACACGCCTAGTTTCTTTCAATTTCTCCATGTACACCTTCATAGACATGAAATCTTTTTTGAAAACAGGACGTACTGTGGCTCTTTTTCAACTTTACAACTGACCCCTCTGTACTACTGGTGGCCGCCACCAGTTACTATATGTCGACATTGTCGTCACGTTGTCATCTGCGTTCACAATTCCACCTTTCATCTCTCTCACCTAAAAGTTTGACCCCTTTGACCCGTCAGAGTCCCACCCTCCTTTCATCAGGCTAATGCTCATAGCGCCGCTGAAACCCTGTTTGGACAGTATGGATTTCACAGCCAGAGCTTATGATCCGACTCCTTCTGTCAGTGGCTCGTTATTCCTCTGAAGAAGTGCCGTGAAATCTTGTTTTGAAGTGATGAATAACCTACCACATGCATATGTATGCAGAGATCTTTGGAAATGAAAAGATTCATGGATAGCACTTATTCTGCAGGAGCACTGCGCTAATTATGTTCTTTTTTTTATGACTGAATTTCTTTGCCGAGCAGCATATGAAGATGGTACTGTTATGCAGATTCCCAAAGGTATTGAAATCTGAGTTCTGCAATTACTCCTTTTTATGATTTGTATCGTGCTGTTTGGTTAGCTTGTCCTGTAATGAAAAGTGCTTTTTTTTTTTTTAAATGTAGTGTTGTAAAGAACAATAACCTGTCTTTGGTTAGAGCTACACTAATGAAACTGGAATAAAAACCCTGACAGGCTGGGGTCTGCTACCTTATTTTTCTTTGGTCTCAAATCTGTTGGTCAGATGGAACACCTAATACACTCCTAATACAATTTATATTTTATAAAAACTGAATGAATTCACCTTGTAATTTTGCATAAATTAATATTGAACAAAAATAAGGATAACTTTTTTATTGTTTAATTATTTTGGAAATATTTCACGAACCATTCCCTGTTAAGTACTTCTCTTTTTCTGGAGACAAAACATTGTTGAAAAAGAGCAACGCTATTATTTCTTGTGCCAATTTCCCAGATTGTGTTGATAGTGCTTTGTGTTTGTTGCTCCATAGCAACCATGATGAAATTGTTTTATTGATTTTTCTCTGGAGGAAATTAGGCCTCACCCTGAACTGTCCACTCATTTCAGTCTGTGCTGGTTTCACTGCCTCGGACCAACGTCCACAGATATTTGGTCTTCCTCTTTAATTACTGCTGCTTACCTGAAAGGCATCGCAGACAGAGCGCTGCCCTTGTAATTAGCTGTCAGCTGTTTTAAGGCACAGCTCATTGATTAGGTCATGATCGCTAATAGGACGTGAAATTTCACTGCCTTTCTCTATTGAAAGAGACGACAATAAATGGAGGTTTTAAATCTGTGTACTATTGCTGAGAATGTGAAAAACCAAACGTGTCATAAGTGTTAACAGAGCCGTACACAATGTTTTCCCCCAAGGGCTTATTTGTATTGGAGCTACAAAAATTCCCTGTTCTAAGTAATTTCTTCCGTTGAGTGAAAATAGTTTGGTAATTGAATTGCATATTTTAATTTTACATGTTGGATTGAACTCAAATTATTTTTGGCTGATCAGTTACTGTGTGGTTTTCTCAGCTGGCAGAGAAAGGCTTTGGGGCTTTATGGTATTTTGTTCTCCAAAAGCAGTTACTTTAACTGCAGTGTTGAGTCTTGGAAGGATACACGACGACCGGATTCAAACGATATTTGCTGGGTTTTACTTCTACATGTCCCTTAAGCAGCTATTTGTATGTCCAGCATGCATGCATAATTTCACTGTTTTAACACCAGAAAAGAGGCAGAAAAGAAAATGATTTTTTTCTACACCCGTACCGTTTGTACTTTTCTTCTGCCTAAGAATCTTTTTAGTTATTTTACAATTTTCTTTTAAATTTTTAACCACCATTATTGATCTCCCACCAAGATACACCCAGCACAGTTGTCGATGTATTTCAAGGTGATTTAAACCTAACATATACATGTTTGTAGTTTCCTTGCAGATGTGTTCAGGGCTGGAATCTGGAACTGTTTTTTATTTTTCCTGATGAAAATAGAGAATCTGTACAAGTAGACCTCACTGGTCAACCAATGAAAAAGTTCTGATTTGTGGTAATATTATTTAAGCCAGGGGGTCACCAAGGCAGTGCCTGGGGCACCCTGGTAGACCCATGGACTACCTAAGGTGTCTATGGTGTGGTGTTCTAAAAATAATCTAAAAATGGTGCTGTAGTTCAGAGGCGATGTCTGTGACGCAGGAGATCTGGAGTCGAATCTGAGTGCAGTTACTGTGACACTGTTTTTATATCAGATGCACTTGCAGTGATTTTCAAATGTTTGCGATGATAATGGTAAGAAGAGTGTCTGCTATTGTATGTCCCGCAGCATTAGCTTTTTTAAAGATAATGGTAAGAAGAGTGTCTGCTATTATATGTCCCACAATTTGACAACGCAGCATTAGCTTTTTTAAAATTATTATTACATTGTTCGGTAAGTCGGTGTCAAACCAGTAGTTCTTTTTATTACTAGGTCCCTTTAAAGTAGTTTTGAGAAAAGTCTTAATACTAACACAAGAAACTGAAAATGTGACCCAGATGATTTAACTTGCTGAACTTTACTGAACGTGTTTTGTATTTTCTTTGTTGTGTGACTTGCTGGAATCAGTCGCTGCAAGTTCACGACCATCAAGATCCCTGTACGTAGCTTCTTTGTTTATTTGTAATCATTGCGATCGTCTTCACTCTGGGAATGTGACTCGTCTGAACAGGTGCGTCCACAGCCTAAAGGCATGTGAACTCCAGGCCTTAGCTGTTCCACATCCATGCTTTGAGCATGGGAGACTTTTGGCCAACATGTTACAGCCCCCCTCCCTCCACCTCCTCCTCCTTCTCCTCCTCCTTCCTCCATCTCCGCAGCTCCCCAAACACAGTTGTTCATGAATATGGATAGCAGGCAAGGCTCCCTGGCATCATTAATGTGTCACAGGCTCATATAAATCACCTCACCATAAAAACCTCCAAATGCTCTGATAGAGAAGGTAACATGATAACAACTGGCACCAGTCGAAAAGACAAACACGTTCCACGAGGAGTGGAAACAATGTGGATTGTTGACAAATTGAGTTTTCTGAGCTTTGACTGTGTCCAGTGTGTGTCTGCAGTCGTGTTAACACCCTCAGACATCTCATGTGACAAGGCTGGTTGGAGTTACGTGCAGACACAGTTTATCTTGGCCACAATGTTGACAGGCGCTCAGGCACAGCTGCAGCACACCCAAAATCTCAGAAGTCCTCAGCAGGGGGGCGAGGGGGCTGTGACATGTTTTTTTTTTCTTTTTTGTTAAAATTATGTTTTGTGTTTGGACGCACCATTGGTAACCTCTTTGTACAGCTTTGTTTGAAGAGTTGGCTCTAACATGATTTTAACAATCTCAATATCTAGAAGTTCATGTAACATTAACATCATTGGTGTTTGAACTCCAAATATGCAATAGAACTATTTTAACAATCTCAATATCTAGAAGTTCCTGTAACATTAACATCATTGGTATTTGAATTCCAAATATGCAATAGAACTAAACTTTTTCTACGACTGTCAAGTAATTGCTTTTTTAAATTTAATTAATTACATGGTCGCTATGATTAATACAATTAATAGTGAGTGATGGAGTTCTGCATATTGCGGAAGCAAAAAGACAATTCTGCCCATCAGATTAATTTGGC
Source organism: Cynoglossus semilaevis (assembly GCF_000523025.1). Taxonomy (NCBI): domain Eukaryota; kingdom Metazoa; phylum Chordata; class Actinopteri; order Pleuronectiformes; family Cynoglossidae; genus Cynoglossus; species Cynoglossus semilaevis. Next base: position 4,940,605 of record NC_024307.1, on the reverse strand, counting down.
ATTTTAGTTAATAGCATTTAACAAATTAATTAATGAGTTTGTCAGTCATCAGTTTGAGATTCTGCTTTAAACACGTGCATTTCACTTTCTTGCCGTTTCTCTGTATTTGTGACAAATGTGAAAAGGTGCAACACATGTTTGATATGGTGGTCAGCAGCTGGACTCTACACCGGGGGCCTTTTTATAATCTGTTGGCAGTGAGCCTCATCCTCTGTGACACAGCCGTCCACAGCCATGAAAGACACACAAACGCTCGGTGCCAATTGTTCACTATGAAAAGCTCTTCTCACCATCTGTAGTTTGAAAGTGGAACCTTTTATGCCTTTGCCTCGTGCTACACTTGAGTATGGTATGTGTAACCTGGGGCCACGCTTAGACAATGTCTGAAACAAGGGGTCTTTTTTCTTGAATGTGAACTGCTTCATTAGTGATGCGAGTTTGTTCCCCTGCTATCAAAATGTTCAGGTTGCAGCTAAAAAACAACCCCAAAAATTGCTCCTGGCTCAGCATTTTCCTACTACAGTGCAGCCTCATCAAACCTGACTGGACAGAAAACTTTGTTGCCTGGACTGTAACTTCCTTGCATTGTGCCAATTGTTGTACCATTTGTTAAAGCCTTAAAGGGGAACTTTGTGACTTGACATCTGTTTCTCGTAAGAGCTGAGTTGTAAAATCTTGCTGTAGGTGAGCATTAACTACTGCAAAGTCCCTTGGCATCTGAACAGGTCCTAAAACAGCACTTTTTGTTTTATATATTCTAATTGCTACCTGTAGTAGGACAAACAGTCTGGGACTCAAGTTGACTTAAACCCTCAGTTGTATCAAACTCCCAAATGTGATTCTGGCCTGCACCTGCAAACTGACTCTTGTGTTAACTGCTGCTGGAATGTCCACCTGTGTTGTACCCTCCTCCTCCATGTCCAAAAAAAAAAATAGTCTGGGGGCAGTTACGGCTTTGAACTGGCATTAAATGGCCCCCGACTTTAATGTGTTTGATTTATTATCTGCAAGGATGATCAAAAGAAGTAATAAATGATACAAGCCCATGTTTTATTTCATTTCAAATGGGGAGCTGGCCGTAGCAGGGAGCGCTGAGCTTTTACTGGGAGGGCCGTGCGGCAAGGCAATAATTGTGATACAGTGGCATTTGCCCTCAGTTGTAATTGCACTCTTTGTCTAGTGAGAAAGCTTTTGTAGGAATTGCAGTGTTTTAAATGATGTTCATTAAAGTTTTGAGTCCACAGTGCTGAATGTGTAGAATCGACAATATGTGGCAAACCAATACATTTCTCTGTTTTCATTAGTAATCGCTTCAAAAGTAAACATTGACACTACGGCCTGAAAGGCAGTCCTAACATGTTCCTGCCAACAACTGAGATGAGCTAGCCAAAAACAACCAGTGCACAGGTGTGCAAATACTAAATACGTGTTTGAATAGTGACAGAAAAACATTTGTACACGTCCCTATGCGATCTTTAAACTCTTCTGTGAGCAACACTGTCTAAATAAGTTGGGCGAAACAATGTGACTTACACTTGACATTACCGTAATACTTAGTATTTTAAGCTGTTTGATAGTCTGTGGTTGGTTGTGATTCTTATATCATTGATGTGCCAGACATTTTTTTGGCTGACCCTTTGGTTGACCATACTTCCAATCCATAGTCAGGATACTTAAATCTGTTTTCATTTAACCTGCTCAAGGATGAACCCAAATCCATAGTCAGGATACTTAAATCTGTTTACATACATCATCAAGGATAAACCCAATCTCAAGAAATATATAGTAAGTCTTCATGTCATTATTGATGCTTGGAACCCAAATCAAGTGTGTTTCCCACCAAAGCCAAAATATTTTTTTAGTATTTGGAAGTTTGACTCAGATTTCATGACTTTGAATCAAAAAGAAAAGCTTGATACAAACTTTTTCCAGTGACTTAAACTTGAACTCTGAGAATCTAAATCTGCTGTAACTGTAATTTCACATCACATACACACAAAGGCCTCGTTATAGGGCAGAGAAATGGTGGTGCCCCAGGACAGTGTCCCCACAATTTGAAAGGGTCCTTTTTTGAGTTTTCACTCATCTTGAAGACCGAGTTGGCAACACTCCTGAAATCCACACATAAATATGGAATAGCATGTGTTTGACGAAGTAGGCAGGCATCTCTCCTTCTACTGAGAAACTTCAGACAAACTCCCTTGCCAGGGGGTCTGAAGTGGATTCTGGGGGGCACCACAATTCCAGTCTTCTTCACAAACGTGGCACTTTAGTCTTTGAAAAGAGGGGCATGCAAAATTCATTCACTCTGAAAAATTCAGTGTGCAAAGACAGAGGATGGAAACATTTCTGAGGCATAGTATATACAGCATGTAAGGAGGGGGGAGTGGGTCTGCTCCGTCTTTCCCCGTCTACTGTCACATGGTGATGATTGAGAAGCTGCGACTGCAGTGTTTTTCATGTCACCTGCAAAAACCCAGTATTTCTAGATAAGTTATTTAATTCGTTAAATAAAAACATTTTAGAATTTAAATTTATGCAAAGTCTAGAAAGTACATCAAAGGCACACAGAAGATGAAAATTAAAAATTATATTTTCATAAAATTTCATCGTCTAATCTTTTATTTATAACCCAATTGCTAAAATGTGATGAGCAAGCAAACTTCAAAGTCGACCGTATACGATCTTCAATTTAAATCTAGGTGAGTTATCGCGCATGGCGAATGGTAAATGTTCTCTTAAAAAGATGCTATAGAACTGCAGTAATTGATGCTTTATTGTGGTAGAGCGAGCTTTTTGTCACCCGTGTTTCATGTCCCATCATGCCCTGATTTCCTCAGGGACTCTGCACATTAGCAAATCATCCACTCAGCGCCTTAGAAATCTAGGAAATCTGCTGAAAACGATAGCCCGTAACTCACTTACACCAACTTTGGAGCAGCGCTCACCCACTTCATTCGCAATTCGATTACACAATGCTGATATTAACCACGTGATGCGATTACTCCACAGGTTGGGTGCTAAAGTAATTATTTGGCTGAGTGAATATTCCCAAATCAGGTTACGATGTTAAACTCCAACCTTTCTGGATTGAATAAGAGGTAATTTGTCTGTAAAGAACACGGCCACACCCCCATTTGTCTTCAAATTGTCTTTTATATATTAATATTCCAACATATATAAAATGTAATCTAAGACGTACGTCTTGAAGGCTCATTATTTCCATTCATCAACTCTTGATCCTCATTCAATCTAAAGCTACTGTGTGGACACAATCACTGATTAGGACTGGATTCTTATCTAAAATAAATGAGAGAAAACACGTGAAGTAAATGATAGAACTTTTGGTAGACACTTGGAAGTCCTACTGTGTCTGCTGTTTCACGCAGTAGAACAAAGGCTTTTGGAGCAAAATACTTGCGACCCCTTTAGACTCAGGTTATCGGTCAATGCCCGAGGACGGGATTACGGAAAAGCTTATGCTAAAATATTCCACAAAAACGGCGATGTGGTGGAGAAGGTTTGACCATGGATTGACTCCTTAATGTAATTACACTCACTCAAGGGAGTGAACCAGACAGAAGGGCTAGGGATTTAAGAAAGGGATGTGACAGCCCCCACAAAAGGGAGCAGAGGACTGTCAGCAGACCTGTCTCTCAGGGTTGCGTGTCAGCCTCATGGCCGTAGGCCAGGCACCACAGATTAAAACATATCGGCTGCAAGGCCTGAAAGCAACACTCCCGAAAACATGACACATGAGCTGACACTAGAATAAAACAGGAATATAATGTATACAAGTCATTATTATTCCTGCCTCCTGTCTTTATTAAAACTCAGCCGACTGTTGACGTCCACATAATGTCTGCTGATGTCTTGAAATTAAAATTTGGGATATAGGGGTGTCTAAATTTGGGTGACACCCAGGTCATTGAAATGCGAGGCTGATGCTAAGATCGACTCTGTTTCCACTTCAAGAACTGCATTAATTCGTGACACCACAGGTTCAATAAATTGCTGGAAATGTTCCTCAGAAATTTTGGCCAATACTGAGACGTTAGCATCACACTTTTGAGCAGATTGTTCAGTTGCACACGATAGATAAAAAAAAATAAATCATTTTTTTCTCGATGAGTCTTTGGAGCCTATTTAAATAGAATAAGTTTCAGAAACATTTATTTGGTTCTTGCATGGCTCAATCTTCAGTGAAATGAAAGCCGACAAGACAGCATTTCTACCGTCTTTAATAAAGTGTGTTGGAAAATAAATCCATGCACTTTGTCAGGAATTAAAACATCAGACGAGCTTTCAGTTTTACCATTTTCTTTTCTGTTTAGCTGCGTCAGGTTTCTTAGGTACAGTAACAGACATCCACGTCTGGTGTGGCCTTCTGCTGCGATGTTCTTACAGGTCGTTACAATAGTTGTTTTTAAGCAACTTTGTCTTTCCTTTAGTTAGAATTGGTGGAGCCAGCCCTTCACCCTGTTGTTAACTAGAGATCTGTTTCCCACTACAAATATTTCTGGGCCATTTTCTGGATCCAAAACTTTAAGGCACAGATTACATTACCTAGTATTCTGGTCTCTAGTATTAATGACCTTAAGACTTAGCTGTAATTAGGATTTTATATTTAAAAGTAGAAAAGGAAATATATATATGTATGTATATATGTATGTGTATATATGTATATGTATATATGTATGTGTATATATGTGTATATGCATATGTGTGTATATATGTATATGTATATATGTGTATATATGTATATGTATATGTGTGTATATATGTATATGTATGTGTGTGTATATATATTTCATTCTAAAATGCAGCTTCACATGTTGCAGTGCTGTGACCACAACCAATTCTTATTTACAGCATCATCTAAAAGCTTTTCATTTATGAAGAAATGCGATCTTTACTTTTGACATAGCTGTCGCAGAACACACGGTCCACTCTGGGGTTGGCACTGATTGACAGACGGAGGGGGCGGGGTGGGGGGGGGTGAAGGAGGAAATAAAGATTCTTTGATGTAGGGGCTACACCCAGCCCCACCCTCACACTTTGCCACCCCTCCCTGTTCTGTCTTCCCCTGCCCTGTGGAGTTAATCTGGCAAAGGAGGTAACATCAGCCAATTTACACGAGCAGCAGCCACAGCTTTTTTTTCTGCCGAGCTTTCTTCTGCTCCACCCACCACCAACCTCTTCATATATATATATATTTTTTTGCCCCCGCTTGTTTGTGTGTGTGGTGTTTGTGTTATTGAGGATCCATTGGGCAGAATACTATCAAGTATAGCAAGGTGGGAGACACTCCAATCACTGAGGGGGGCAACACCTCAGAAGAGCCTCCTGGATGAGGTGTCTGACACAGGTGTCACTACCCTCCACCCAGCCTCATGTTCTCTTATGCAGTGTGAATTTTCCCATCTTGTTTTTTTTTCTTTCTTCCTTTTAATTCTCACTATAGTCTCATTAGGAGTTCTTATGTGCATTTAAACAAAGAAATCAAAACTGGTTACATGATTTAGAGCCACCGTTCCTCCCCCACCTCCCAGCATACCAGCACGTAGTCACTCGCTGATGTCAAGTGAGCCTCCCTTCTGGGCACCGATGTTTTTCAGACTCACATTTGCCCCAGGAAAAGAGGGGAAAAAATGAACAAAGCGTGGTTTAATTACCAACACCAACACTTGGATGGCAGTGAAATTGATGGTTAGGACAAAGCTGTGTGTTTCATTCCCATCATCGGTAATGAACACGGGCGTCCATCACGGTGCCTGAATACTCACCTAAACACAAACTGTGTACTTTGTTGTTGTAGTGGTATTTGTCATTCAGCAAAGACACATTTGTTCTTTTTCTCGCTGTAATGTGTTCAATAAATCCTCTGGACACTCCCGACTCTCTCGGTGTTTGGAGGCGAATCCAAACATCGCAGCCCATCAATTTCTTTTCTCCACCAGCCATGTCCAGATCAATTCAATCAAAGTCATCTCAGCTGGACCTTCATTATTGAATGACATGGCATCTGGATGTGGTGTGGACACGTTAGACATAACAAACTAAAAAATATAACCGGTCTCTATTATCTTAACCAAACAAACTAATGCCTGGTCTTAACACTTTATGTGAAGGGTCTTTTAAAATACATGGAGTTGATTTGTAGAGTTTTAGATAGTGAGGGGGAAACCAGAGCCACCCAGATTTACACACAGTGATGCATCAGCACTTTGTATGCCTTGGGTCAATGTGAGTCTGGCACCAACGTGTGCAGCCTGTCAGAGTCAATAGACTGGGTGACATGACATGTCCTGGACCACTGATTGAATTACTGACATTTGTCTTCCCCGATTGTCTTGCTGTCATATCAGTGTTAATGTCAGAGATGTCTTTTGTGCCATCATGAGATTTGACAAAGGAGCAGAGGAGCACTTTGCTTTGCTTTAATATTAAGATCAAAGAATCCTTTGGAGTCAGAAAACAGACCCCGCTGTTGAATATCATGTGTTATTCCTTCTGCCAACATGAATTCACTCCAACAGAATAGACCTCAGAAGAAAAACATTTTTGTGAATATTATCAGGTATTATTCAAGTATTAACATATCAATCATAAATGAGAAAAAAAGCAAATGCATTCAGTTGCAACACGACCAGAAGAGACAATTTGAACATCTACAAACAGTTTGAACATCTACAAAGAACGTAGGGACGCCGTCTTCTAATGTTAATGTGATGTACAGTACATACTTTACATGTTCATGTTCTCTGAGTATTTCTCAACATTTGATGGAATCAATGAATGGAAATGTGAAGTATGCAGTAATTACCACGGCAGGGTGCTGCGAATTGAATTACAATAAGCCGGGGAAAATAAATAGACACTGGGGACATTAACCAGAACAAATGCTTCTGGAATAACTTACTTTTGCAGTTAACTGCGTTGTTGCCCCATAAACAAAAATATTGCGCCATTCTTAACACATTCACACTGGTTGTAAAAGCAAAGCCTGTTCTTGTTATAAATTACATTTGAATTCCATTTCAAATGAAATTAAACAGTTCTGTGCTAATTATTTTTGTAGCTGTACCACAATAAAACTGGATCTAAAAAAATATATATTTTCAACGCATTCATTAATACTTTATTGTCAAAAGTATGACATTTTGGGCATATCTATTTGTAGGTCTATATGTATATGCATATATATGTGTGTTTATATGTATATACATTTTTTATATTTTATGTATATATGTATGTATATATATGACATCTGAGGATTTTCTATTGATTCGAGGCTTATTTTCTAAATACAATACTAGTTGTGGGACGTTGCTTAACGTTGTCGTCTTGTTTTACTGTATTTACACTGCATTTTACAATACAACACAGTGTACATATAAAATATTTTAATAATTCAAGCAAAGTAGCAAATATATAAACTTTTTGTCATTGACTTATTAAGATGCACAGACACAGACTCAAATATTGATTTTTGTCTTCCACTCTTAACAGTTTTTTAATCCAGATAAACCATCTATTTCTACTCTCTTCCTGAAGGAAGCGTGTGAGGTGGTTTTGAACCTGCATTAATCTTTCTCTTCCTGTTAAATGTTTCTGCTGTATTCTATGGTCAGGCCCATGGTTTGCTACTTTGTTACTACAAAACATGACATTATTATAGAACTCTGCAGTGCACAGTAAGAGATTTCACCTTGCAGGAATAAGACATTTAATGATCTAACTACAGTTACTGCTTTGCATAGAGACATGTTATTTTTACAGCCTCACTCAGATGCTCTGTGGCACAACTTCAGTGGAACTCCTCGATGGCTGTAATTCATGGGACGCAGTTTTCAAAACCTCATCGTTCACCTTGCTGTTCTGATCCAGACCCGGCCTGGCACGCGTTATTTAAGGGGGAGATGAATGGCCCAATGGGCACTTCTTATGTGTCATGATAAATAACCAGAGTGGAGCGACGGGGCACAGGACAGTAAAGAGTAGAGATATCAACATCAACACGGGCTCAATCAACCACAGTGTAATCTTGCAAGTCATTAAATCACTGGCACAGAAATATGAGTCCAAGGTTATTGAGCAGTGCTTGAGTAATGGAGACCCATTGGTCCACGAGGCTCAAGTTACTGCAGGAATTAGATTTAGCGCTTTGTCATCTCGTAGACTCTGCCCAACCACAGGAGAGAACAACACAGTTGCACATGTGGATATGATACTGGATGTTATGGATACTTTTGAAAAAATAGCAACAGAAAACTGCATATATATGGTACTGCTGCTAAATAGCAACAGAAAACTGCATATATATATGGTACTGCTGCTCGACGTGTTCTCTCAGTACCTGAGAACTATATAATACAGGAGGATGAAAGTAACAAAGGAAGGCTGCAGTGACAGGGAGTTAACATTTAAAGCTGTGAGTGGTAGGCGGGGTGTACACTCCGATATGCAATGGACCAGATGCCTTACCCTCAAGCGAGGTATTTTACTCCAAACGCTACCTGTAAAAACTCCATCTGTTGAAATGGTCTCTGGAATCGTCAGCGTTAGCTGAAGGCTCTTCCTTTTTTGCCTGAGCAGGATTTCTAGCACTGAGGCTCATGTGTTGTCAGCTTTACCGCATGGGCGCAGAGGGAGAGGGATGCTGCCATGACATTCTGACAGCAGGGCTGTGGCAGCAGCAGCCGCCCGCCCCGGAAGGCCAAGCGGGCGGGCGGGGGGGGGGGGGTGGCGGNCATCAGAATGTAGAGGGGTAGAAAAAAGGAGAACCTAGCAGTGCATGTGGCACTATGTACACGAGCTAAATGTCAGTGTGGCGGGGGAAAGAAAGATGACCTCTTTTCTGAATGTCATCAAAAGGTGTCAGTTGTTTACAGCTGCTGCGTTTGCTTCTGTTGGAGGAAATAATTATTGTCCGAAACATAATGTGGAAATACTACAGCAGTACACATTACTCATGGTTTACCACAGTTTAATATGAAAGGGGGAAAAGTTAGTACCACTAATGATTGATACAAAATCTGAAGAGTAAACTGTAGTAAATGAGAAAATATAAATGACTATTTCATCAGTAAATACATTTATAAGGCAAATCTATTTAAAAAGTCAGACTACCTCCATCTGTTTTTCTTTGAAATGGTCTGTTTACAACAATGGCTGTTGGTGGTCTCCAAAACAAGGCTAGCTAATTTTGACCTTTAGCTCATTTTTGAGTAATTTTGACCCCATGTGAAAATTTTACTCTTGCTTTTTCAAATTGAAATTTTTATGTCAAGAAATGCTGATGGCCCTATCGATTGAAAATGTATACTAAAATGTCAGTTAGGAGGACATGACAAGGCCTGTATCATTTTACATGTATTTGAGAATTTTACTTTTAGCCAGACGAACATATTCACATGCACAAAACTGACCTCAGTCAGTGGCTGCGCTGTGGCTCAGTGTAATCCCCCCCGTCAGCCAGGCTACAGCTGTTTTTCTAGCCAGGCGTCTGTCCTCTGTCTGCACTTGGAGGACATTTATACCCAGTGAGGTCTGTGATCGGTTTCATCTGCAAATGAGGCCAAAGTCTATATTTTTCTTGAATGTAGTCGGAGCGGTGGTTTTGTTAGAAGTTTCATGATTTCCTTCAATTTGCCTCTCGTTAAAAAGGATTTTTACACCTGCAGCATTTGGGACTTGGTGTCTTTGGAAATAATCACTCCCTTTAGCAGTAATCAATGGGGAGAAGTATGCAGTAATTTGGTTAATTAAAAGCTGGGGGGCATTAGACAAGACTGGATGTTAGATTTCCATTTTTTGAGGTGGCATAATTATGTGGAATGCATCAAGGAAATAGCTGATAGGGATTTAGTGCCTGGGCACGAGAACCCTGAATATTCATCTGCTGTTGTTAAATAGTGTGTATAGACATAAAAGCACTTTGAGAGATTTACCTCTGGCCTTCAGGTATTAATTCAGAGACCAGTAGTGCAAAACAGTACTGAGGTTCTGTGTGTTAAACACAGTCTGTGTGCATTTTAACAAGTGGACAAAAGCAAATTGTTTAAATGAAACCAGAAAGGCATCTACGCAGGAAGAAAACACCAATTATTAGTACTCTGTCAAGACAGATATGACGTGGGTGAGGTCCCAAATCAAACAGGAACAGGGGGATAAAGCCTGTCTAATTTAAAGTCATTTGATAGCCAACCTCGGCAGCATATGGCAGACAATTCAGCTGTGTTTTGATAGTGTTCATAAACGAACAACCATTGCCATGCTTCATTTCAATCCAAGTGCACTTTGCTAAAGATAAATGCAGCATAGAAAGATGACGGGGTGTAAATTGGTCCGTAATTGCATCCTCTGGAGAGGAGGGGAAAAAAAAACAGAACGCACACAGATCTGGTCCCATATGCACTTGACGTGTTACACCTACGCATACTCCTGAGTTATTTGCATTTAAGCAGTTTTATGCAGATGTCTGCTCAGCGTTTTAGCTTTTCAGCATTGTTATAGTTTACCCATAGAAAAAGAAAAACAAAACACTTAGCTAAAAGTTATACTTTCCACTTTTTTGTGTGTTGAGAGCTACTGCATGTTTCACCAAGGGAATACGCAGCAACTGTTTCATTCATATCAGAATAAGGGTCAGTGCTAATGAAGTGCTCCATGCCTGCATGTATCAAAGTACACAGTGTACTTTCATATCAAAGCTTTCCATTTGTGTCTTTTTTTTTTATTTAAGTGATTGTTAAAATACACGTGGGTGTTTGACTTCTTTACCTAACCTCATGTTCATGTTAACGGACTTCGTTTTTGTTCCACGTCAAAACAGTCGTAACAAATACATGGACTGAGAAGTGTGTTGTCAAGGTTTAGAATACTGTATGGTTACAAATACTGAACGCTCAGGGCCGAGTCAGTATGTGGTCTGATAACGTCACAGGTGTTGCTGTTGTCTTGTCTGTCTCGTTTGTCGCAGAGAATTACAGGCTGTTTCAATCTGTAGTTAAGCAACAACAACATTTGTAATACTACTGTTGTAATACTACTGTTGTAATACTAGGGTACCTGTCTTCACTTATTTTCTCTGGCATGAAACTGAGGGACAGCTGGACCACAGCCATCTCTCCATGTCCTCACTCCACCCTGCTGTGAAGCATTTGTATCATGTCCGTTCTTATCACATCTCCGTCCCAACAGGGTCTGTGCATCCGGTCCAGTCTAATACCGGGCTTGACCGGCTCCTCTAATGGAAATGGAATGTTATGCACGCGGGATGGTCCTTTTAATTAAAAGACCTGCTTCAGAGGAGGGAGGTTCCGGGGGTGAGAGGTGGACCATAGGGTGGGAGACATCTGCCCCCACAAGCACAAAGACAGATGGACACCTTTGGGGCTCCCTTTAATGCTAATTAATATGAAGATGAGAATGTTTAATCAGTGACCTGAGGTTTGAAAATATTTTATGGTCAGTGAATCTTAAAGGTGAATATTTGTGATTTTTTGTTCTTAACGTGTCTCATTGAAGTACATTTTTAATTCGTATTTAGTAAACTGGTGTGTATGCATGTATTATTATTCATTTACGTAACTCATTTACGTAAAAGAACAACTGTTTGCTAATGTAAACAAAATTAGAACTTTTAAAGGTCTATGTTCTTAACGTGTCTCATTGAAGTACACTTTTAATCTTTAGTAAACTGGTGTGTATGCAGTACAAATACACAATGTAATGATTTAAATTATATCTCCAGAATTTAAAATGTTATTACTCATTTATGTAAAAGAACAACTGGTACTGTTTGCTAATGTAAGCAAAATTAGAACTTTTAAAGGTCTCGGTTATAAAGAAATCCTCTTACGTCCAGGATGATGAAATTAAAAAAAACAATTCAATCAGTTCATGAGGTTGAATTTGTGTCTTGAGTTTTCAGTTCAATTTTATTAAAATTACACTACAAACTACACTAGACTGTTTTAATAAATTTGTTTTTTTAAGGGCTTTACTAGGAGAATAGGAGAAAACTAAAACATCTGAACAGATCAACATGTGGTACCTGGTCGTTTCCTAAAGACCAATTTGTTGCTGACAACAGAGCTGCTTCTTTCTGAGTAGTGTTTTTAGTTTAATGAGAATCTTAGACAAATGCTTTTAATACCCTCTGGGATTACATTAAATCACAGCAAGTCATTGCAGACAGCTGTCTCCAAATGTCTGTCCACATTTGTCATGCGTCTCCTCTTGTCTCATATGAACCTAATACTAATATTTCTTTTGTGTCCTGTGAAATGGATAATATTATAAATAATGTTGTGTTTCCTGTTTATGGTGTAAAACATATATGGTGAGATTACCTCATGGTTAATTCATCAGATCTTTAGATGAATAATAGATGTCCATGGAGACCTGTGCCCTTGTGCCTACCCTTGTTATTAAGAGAATTCCTGATCATATCCAGCCAGCAGGCTTCCTTTGGTGTCCTGTTGGAAAGTCTGTTTCAAAAGCGACTAGTGATGGGTCTTGTTGCTTTGGTATTGCTCATATCATACATCATCATATGTGAGATTCTCCAGTTTCTGCTGCTGAGCTTTGACGTGCTCTTCTTTTCTACCTCTCTGTGGTCTCTGCCTGAACACTGCCATTCCAGACACGCTCCTACATTTGTCTTTATGTAAATAGAGACTCGTAAAGAAAGCGGGAAAATGACGCCGCTTTGTCTTCCGTGTGATAAATCTTGAACAAATAAACATTTCACCAGTTTACAATTACTGAGATAATAATTATTCTCCTTTGTAGATGTTTGATTGTCGTGCTCGGTGTTCGAATGATGCACTCTGCATTATGCCGGAGTTTAAAATGACAATAATAAAACATCTGCCACCATTAACTGATTTCCATTGGTGGCTGAAAATGGCCTGAAGCACGCAGCAGGCCTCGGCACCCTGGATTAAAGATCCTGAATAATCAAGACGAGTAATCTCCCTTGGCAACCTGTTTCCAGAATCACCCTGTCTTCTTTGTCATAATCAACATAAAAATAGTGCTCATTTTAATGTGGTATATGGTACAACTGTAAAAATATCACAAGAAAAGATAAAGGTGGAGAAATGGAGTCAGCCTTAAATCATTCAACACGTATTAATAGAGGAGCAAGTGGGGAGGAGAGGACATCAGAAGGAGCAGTGACATCTATTATGACTGATTCATTTGAAAGCCTTTATTAACAGTTAATGTGGGTCAATGAGTTGGATCTGGTGATTACTCAGCTGATAAGTGAGTAAGTGTGTTATAATCCCATCCCGTTTGTGTATTAGTTAGACCTAATGTTCATCCTCCTTTCCTGCACTGATTTCCTTGCACATTCCTCAACATAATAATACACGGCCACGAAGGTCGAACAATCAACTATGATAAATTAAAAAGACAACTTTTACAGAATAATCCATAACATCATGAGCGCCTAGTGTCCAGACTGTAAATAAAGACTTGATGTTGTGAGGCAAAAAATAGCTATTGGTATTTGCGGAGGTGTGCAAACAGTTGTCTTCTTCTTTGTTGGAATGAGGGAACATTTATATGGGTGTGGCGACGTAATGACGTAAACATCATAAACCGACTTTATATCCATTCATCCACTTTCGTCCGTTTATCTGTTACCGGGTTGTGGGGGCAGCAGTCTCCATGACCGCCACCCAAATCACACTGCACTGTACCAACCCCCCTGAACCTCCCTGCAGGTGGTGAGTCCACTGGAAGGTACCACCTGCCCTAACCGGGATTTCGATCTTGCCCAGGAGCCAATGACAGAGACATTGCCTCTGGGCCAAAGCTCCACCCGACTTTATTTTGTGTCCATAATTCCTGAAGTCAAGTGTAAACTCAGGACTGTTAAGCTTGCTTACTAACAGTAAAATAGCATACCAGTGTGGGCAACGCACATCCTTCTGCTACATTATACTTATTAGATAGACTTTGGCTCAAGAATGACAGCTTTATTACGTACAGACTGCTCTGATTTCTGGTTGACAACGTGTAGGTGTAGGTGTAGACTACTTAACCGTGTCAGGTAGTGTACACTGTCCAGATGTCAAACACTTATGAGATTATGCTTATGGCTTTATTGTTGACCCCTGTGGAACTATGTTTCATGGTTGATTGTTATTACTGTATCTGTTCACGCTCTCAGTTGGTTTTCGATGATCTGTTAAGTTTATGTTTGGTCACATTTAACAGTTAACTGAAGTCCTTTGTTGTTTACCTTTCTCACCGTTCTAAATAAGTAGTGTCGTATTTCTAAAGGCAATGACATGACTCTGTAGCAGCATTCAATCTTTCACCCTAAGGAGGGCACATTAGCCAATCCGCCGTTAATCTTCCTTATTCTGCTTGTAATCTCCTTTCAATGGGCCTAATGATATCTTCTTATGAGTTTTCAATATGAATAACCCCGGTTTTCTTTTCAAAAGATCAAAATGAAAACGCAGTCATCAGAGAGAGGCTTCAGCTCAGTCACTCATCTCTGACAGACCTGATCTTCAGTGAAAGTGAGCTCAGCGTAGGAGACGAGCTCCCAGAGGCAGCTGCTTCACACCGAGCGCGCGGTATCCGTTCACCCCTTAATGAAAGCTGCTGTAATCACATTTAGACAGGACGGTCGTATCTCATTAGCTCCCTGGTTCAAGAAATGCTCTGCAACTCTTTGATGTTCTGGAAGATTCTCATCGCTGGGTTCAGAACAAAGCCTGTCTTCCTCTAAGATAAGGGGAGGACGGCGTTTCCTCCTGTTGTGCTGTGGATGACAGTAAAACGTCTGAGGCGGCAAACCTTTGTAGTGCTACAAAACAAAGTAGAGAAGTCTAGTTTTGTGACTTTTGTATTCAAGGGAAACCCGTTTGATAGAAATGGAATTAAATCACAGGGAAACCTGACAGACAGACACCAACGATGGAGCGTTAATCACATCTGTTGTCAACTTTGAATCTTGTGATGTGTGAAATATGGATAATATTGCTAGTTCTGCATTTTGGTGCAGCGTCTAAAAAAACCCATAAAATCAATGTAAATTATCGTACATGTTCCCGAAAACAAGTGTCTTTACGCGGCAATCCAATACTGTGTAATTGTACACAGTGGGGGTCCACCAGCGGTCTGTGTTTCTCTACTGTCCACGTTGTGTATTACTTTCTGTACTGAAACATGGAACTAGTGCCACACATTTTTAAAAGCTCTACTCACGTTCTGTTCATTTGGCTTAACTATAAAGACATTTATCTATTTATTTATAAGAGCCTTTATTTTTTTATTTTATATCTAATGTAACAGAATTATAAAAATGAAACAATACCAGACACTGTATTTATTGGTTCTCAAATAAACCACTTTAAAATACTTTGAACAAGTGGGGTTTTTAAAGCCCCATCTGCCCCCCCTCGGTCCAACAAAAATTTTGACCAATTACATTTCATATTTATTGACATCAAATACCACCCAACAAAAACGTACACAAAGTGCAAAAAGAGAAAATAAAATTGCAGCTGTGCCATCAAGAACCTTTAAAATATCCTCCCGTCTGTCTGTCGTGCCCAATCTGTAATGTCTTCATTCCCCAACAGGGGGGCCCGCCCCACACTTTGAGAAGCACTAATATAAACTGAGCTGCAGGACTGGATTTTAATTTAATTTAATAGTGTTTTTTCTAACCTGAAGCACACATTTGCCCTGAGGCTACAGGACAAACTCAGCCGTCAGCTCTGCAACAGCATCCTGAGGCCAATGATGCTGATTCTTCTTTGATGGTCCTGACGTTCCAAAACTCTCCAAAGGCACTGTCTGTTAAAATTGTCCAATGTCTGGGCTCCCTGTGGGGATCGTACTAACCATATTAAGTCAACGTGCCAACGTGGGGTGAATGGATGTATGAATCAGGAGGTAGTTGCTCACTGGTGTCAAAAGAACTTGCGTGGCACTTTTCTGACATTTTTCAAGGCATACCTGGCACTTGATAAGGCCCCAATCCAATGTTGTGTTTAAGACAGGATCTTGTGTTTTATGCACTTTGGCTCTTGCTGACAAGGCTGCTGTCTGCAGATAACACAGAGCCTGCCAGAGAGCAGTTGCAGGCAGGCTAAAGGATGGGGAAAAAGAAAGAAAAAAGAGAGAGACCAAGGGTTGAAGGAAGGGGCTAACGCTTATTTTTCTTGACTCATTTTAGACTGTCTACAGGGCTTCTGTCACACATGGGAGCTTCCTACATTGGCAAAGATTAAAAGGGACCAACGTTATCCTGCCCTCAGCAGAACAACTGCAGGGAGCAATAAACCAAACACACAGGCCTTCCTCATGCATACCTGTGAGGCTCTTTCCCAGCCAGCCACGGTTTTCCCACAGTTAGGAGTGAAGAAAACAAAAACAAGAATGACTTCTTCTAAATGTTTTAATTCAAACTTGGGTCGTTGGAGATCTTGTATAAAACAACATTCAAATATTTTACGCTCTACAGTATATATGAAAAGATAGTTTGCTGGTTCAATGCCTGTCTTTCTGTCTAGTGTTTGCATGTTCCTTCTGTGTGGGGACATGATACTTCAGGTATGGAAACATGCAGGATTAGTTTAGATAGTAAATTAATAAATTACAGATAGAGAGTAAATTAATAAAGTGTTATTGTTCAGATTAGTTTAGATAGTAAATTAATAAAGTGTTATTGTTGTTCCATTTAGCTTGAAGAAAGTCACTTTGAGTCTTCATCAGGGAAACAGCGTTAGTCTGCATTGACTGATTTAGCTTGAAGAAAGTCACTTTGAGTTTTTCTCTTCATCAGGGAAACAGCGTTAGTCAGTCACTGCAGAGTCATTTTGTCAAGAGAAGACAACAGACAGCAGGGATGTACAGACAGGCCAGATATTCAGATCAAGATTGGAATGGCATAAAATCCAAACTGTCTGACAGAGACTGTGATGATGAGGGTGATAGGAAAAAACCCACAGACCAGAACTCCGTGGGTTTTATCACTAAGGTACATCAGTGTATAGAGTGAATCCATTGGCAAAAAGAAGCTTGTTTATTGACGGTCGGCTTTGAATGTCAGCTAGTAGTAATGTCAGTTGTTGTTACAGACTACAATGGAAAATCTCAAGCTCTTCTCGGACGTGATCGGCTTAAATTTGACCCCAAAACCCCAATCATTCTGTCTGAAATTCACTAAGTGTGTGATCGTCAGCCAAAGGAGAAACATGCGGCAACGATGAAAAGCTAAAAGTGCTGGAAATGACAGGCCCGCAGAATCACAACAACTCGCCAAAAGAACAGTCTGTGCTTAGAGTGTCAGTGGTGAGCTCACATCTTGTAAAGATGACACGTTTGGACGGCGTCACGAGGAACAGTTCCGTTGACAGTGTTAATACTCGAGCTGATGAGCAGGAGGAAAGATTTGTCAAAAATCACAGAACAGCCGACCCACGAAATGACACCACAGAAAGTGACAGAAGACTAACATTCAACGTGATGTCACAGAAGGCTTTTCAACCTGACGCTAACGATGAGCAACTAGTAAAACAGAAAAAGGTCCCAAATCCTGTTGCTTATAAAAGCATTAGAACTGACAGCAGCGGTGCCTTAAGTTCCCCTTTACCTTCGCAGAGCGTCGGTGACAACTTTGCGTGACTATATGCACGGCGTTAAAACTGTCCAAATGCATCTGGGTGATTGCTGTTTAGAGCAACGGGGAGCAGAGAACACAGGTTTTCATGCAGCGCAGAGACACGTTCAGTGATAAGATCTGACTCACTTGATCTCAGCTGGGATTTGGGAGAAATTTATAGCAGAACACATGCAAAGTATAGGTGGGAAGGTGTCACTACTACGCAGTGAAATTACAGACTGTCTCCGTGTCAACATGAGGGCCTCCTCAACGCCTGTGCAGCTTGGAAGAAGTGGCAGCTCAGATGTTTGGAACATTTGTGTTTACTGTGCTGAGTGTTAAATGGTTGAAGTGAGATGTACTTGAAAAAACCTGCTCCATGTTAATAACAGCCAGGACTCCATTTGGACACGGACAGATTTCTCTGCAGGACTTTTGGCAACAACCTTAAAAGTAAGGCTTTCCATATTTAGCCGTTAGTGATTGTAGCCTAGCATAATGGCTAACTTTAAAACGAGCTAAAACCAACAGATGGTAAGAATTTAGCTGCCTGCCTGCCATTCAGTCAGTTCCAGGTTCAGGTCTTTGTAGCTGTGCCAAATCACTACGCTAACTGCTGCTGCAGTGAAGCCCGTTCAGGTGAATAGAGAATGAGAGAATGGTAGCTTAACAAAGTTTCAACCTAAAAAGCCTTAAACTGTGTTAGCACGACAAGTGCGAACAAGAAAAATGATGTATATCTAAGGATGCCCTGTTACCAATAGTAGTTAGTATCAGTACTAGGACCAATACTTCGTTTAAGTACTGGTTCTCAAAAACATTTGCAGAACCAGCCATGAGATACTGCATGATGGGTTTTAGGTACGAGTGCAAACTTCGCACTATTGCAGAACCAGCCATGAGATACTGCATAATGGGTTTCAGGTACGAGTGCAAACTTCGCACCATCAGCAAGTTTTTTTTTCGTTTTTTTTCTGTCTTTATACTTGAATGAAAGTACAATGAAAAGACAGAACCTAGACTTGTGGGTAAGATTTGTCCTCCGTACCATGAGCGCAGAAATACCTGGAATATTCTCCTAAACACTAAATATGCTGCTGTCTCCTCTCAGTTCAGTGGCTCAGTGGACAGCTGAGGTGTTCACACTGTTAGCAGAGAAACACTGGTTTATTATCAGCAACTGAAACGGTGTAAAAGCTCTGCTCACTTTCTGTGCAGGTATTATTGTGCAGGAAGTTACATTTTGTTTTTCTTGATTTTGAGAGGATAAATATTCTACATTTATATATATATTAATCTAAAATATAATCTCTTCTGCTATATCTTTCTATCTAGTTTTATTGAGCTCACCATCATACTGCGTGTCACTGTGTTTCCCACAATGCTCTGCCCCATATATACCACTGACTTCCAGCTCACTGAATATTTATTGAAACCCCACCGAAAGATGTACTCCATATTGGTGAGTACATAAGTAAAAAAAAACTCCGAGCTGGTCCAAACATGTATTAGCCATCAACATGCCAGTACTGGACACAGTATTACTACTAAAGTATTTTCTCACCAATCCGTTTCCGGGCGTCAGTGACATTGCATTATCACCGAGGGAGTAAAATAACAAGGAGGGAGCATGATACTGATATAACAACAACATGACACATCACACCAACTGAACTGACACCGTCACTACAGGAACTAATTACATAAACTGCCCCGACGTGTCATTACAAGACTGGACGCCCACTGCTGGACAGAGAAATGAAAGACAAGTCGTTCACCGGCAGATCCTCACTGGACCTGAGGAGGAGGAACAGACCAGTGAGTCCTGCTCCTACAAGGTGCAGTCTAATGGGAGAAGATACAAATAGAAGCAGTGTCACGTCCCTCTCTGCTGCAGCAGCACCACAGCTCCATGAAGAAAAACCAAGACAGCGCAGCTGAGTTCACCCAAAAAAGACACCAACATCAGCTCATGTGCCCTCTACAGCGAGTGATTGGTTCTGTGCACGAAGCCCAAAATATACTTCGAAAAACCCGAACACAGGACTTTACATTTTGAAGTTTTTTTTTATTATTATTTGTACATGTTGAGCCACAGTATTTAGTACTAACTGGTCTAAAGTATTTTATCAGTAGATTGTTCTGTTGAAAGTCTAAAGTATTTTATCAGTAGATTGTTTTGTTGAAATCTTGATGTACAAGTAATCTACCTCTTTATTTGTTTATTTGCTAAAACCTTTATTTTTACAGACAGAGTTGAAGATTTTTTTTATTGTCATGACAATTACATTGTCTAGTAATTGCTAGAAAAACACTTTGCGCTCCCTTCACGACAGATTAGCCTGTCCACGTAAACTGAAAAAACAACAGGATTTCTCTCATCAAGGTATTGAATATGAATCACCATTTTTATTTTAATTCTCACCTCCAGATGGAGCTTTTCTGGAAACAACATTCTATGATGATTTATGATTGATGATTGATAAGGGTTTTTTGGACACAAAGAAACCAGATACAGTATGAAGTATGAAGTATGTCTGACTGGCAGATACAGTATGAAGTATGAAGTATGTGTGTCTGACTGATGACCGACTCTATAATCAATAAAAAAAAAAACAATTGAAAATACATTAAAAAATTACCTCAAGGAAAAAACGTAATTATAACTGATGTCAAGTTGAGGCTTTGTGGGACAAAAATAGTCCCCGGGCCAGATGTTTGACACTATGAAAAAAAAAAAAGAGAATAATTGCCTAAAAGATAAATCAGAGTTGTGTAAAAACAAAAAAGAGAATAATTGCCTAAAAGATAATTCAGAGTCTGCCTTCCACTGTGAGCTAACAGCACTGTCAGGTTTGTGACTTTACGTTTTATCACAGCCTTCCATAGCATTCGTGTTTGTCACGGTAGGCTTCATTAGAGTGATTGTGTACTGCAGATCTAGGCCTACTCATATCTGATGTAAACCGTGGTAATGATGTCTGCTGTGGGCTTGAATGGTCAGGGATCAATACCCTCTGGATGGATCATCTGTGGGTTAACAAACAGCAGTGCACGCATTAGACCGGCATCATTATACGGCAAGAGTTCAACCCTCAGCTGAGGGGAAATCAAGGTTTTAATTTAATTAAAGATAAGGCTGCACACAAAGCAGGTCTTTAGGTTTTACAAGCTGGTAGGCCGGGCCTGGGTCTCTCTGGAGGAAAATGAAACACTGAGTGCTGTACAGTTAACATGGAAATCTATGGGCTGTGCCTCAGAGTCAGCGTCGGTGTCACCAACCTGCAGCACAGTAATGCGTTCAATGACAGATGAACTGTCTGGAAATAATCAGATAAACACAGTGATTTGGATTCAGAGTGAAGCCGTCACTGTATCTGTGTCCACGACGTGTGTTGGTCTGCAGTGTTTCAGTCACGTGATCTGAAGAAACAGTTCCTCTGGAAGATTCTATGGTCCTTGGGTGTATGTGAATCCCCCTGAATGAAAAATCTAACTTTAATAGCACACTGTGATTTATCTGTGCTGTGTTAACACAGCTGAACATTCATCAAAATACTGTGCTGAACCCCCCCCAAAAACAACTGATACTGCAGTGTTGCATGTACTTTGTATTCATTATCTGTAGAGATAATGGACAAAAAGCACATTAAAATCTGTCCAATAAAAAAACCGAGTGCTTTTAGAAGTGTGCTCTCAGCTAAAACATATGAAGTCCTAGTTAATTCCCCCCCTTTTTAAATTTGCTTCTGAGGTTGCCATGTTGGATCACTGTTTTTGGGAGGTTCTTTTTTCTTCCATTTTGAAACTGAAAGCCTCAATTTTTTTCTTCCATTTTGAAACTGAAAGCTTAAAAAGTTTTAGCATACGCCTCGGAATTAACCATTGGTGTGACTACAGCACAAATTGTAACCATCAGATGGCGCTAACTCTTTAACTTGTACATTTCAAGTGGCATTCAAATACCAACATTTTCAAAAATTCTTTATTTCATTCAGTGTAAATGTAGCCCATCTTAATTTTTTTCACAGTTTTAAACAAAACCCCTCGTGTTGATTGATGTGTCACCGTTACCTCGGTCTTTGTATCAGCCAGGCACACTCAACAGTTTTATATCATGTTAGATGAAATATGCAGCATACAAGCCTAGTTAGAGTAGTGGAATCCTGGATTGATGCTGCTGTGCTCCAACAGCTGTGAATCTTTAAATGCAGCATGGAGCTCTGGGTTTTTACAGCTCTCCGTAGACGCGCCGGCTATCGACGGTGAGCACGCAGAGCCGCTGAATTCTGATTACAGCCACTTTGTGACACCTGGGGGACTGGAGTACAATTTCTTTAAACCCATCATAAATATTCACAGCAACTTAATTGTGCGTGCTGAAGTGATATAAAGACCCAGACGCATCACACTTGTGGGGAATTTATGCTAACAGTGAAGAAGACTTTGGCACCTCTGAACGTGGCATCAAATGTTTGCTGCCCAGCCATCAAACACACACACACACACACACCGACACCGACCACTGCCTCCAGCCTGCTGGTGCTGTCTGAGCAGTCGTAGTTTCACCCCTGTCTGCCGTTGTCCCTCCTTCACGGTCCCTTCACTAGTTTTTATTGACTCTTCCACTAATTGCGAGCTGCATAAACAAAGCGTGGAGGAGACTTGGCAGTGTAAAATGCTCACATAATTAGTTTTGCAGGGGGGAGGACTGTGTCTGTGGACATTGATCTGATGGTTTGCTGTATTGAATTGGTGAGGGAGGGTCTTCTGCCACGGTGACAGGTAGCACCACTCATGGATCACAGCCTCCTGTCAATACCAGTCCTCCTCTTCATGGTCTGCACTGAAGCATTGAATGGAATGACACTGGGTCCAATTAATTCCCAGGGAGGCATTAGCTGGGATTTTTTCCACTGTGGTTGATTCCTCTCAGATTAGTTTGTCTTTTTTTTTTTTTTTTTTTTTGCAGACTCCTCATTTCTTCATTTGTCATAAATGTAGTTGATTTATAAGAAATTGAAGGATCTGGTTGCAGAGTTTGGCTGAAGTGTAGAGCTCACAGAGGACTGAAGGTGTTCCACTGTTTCTGAAAGGACATTCATGATGTGTGTGTTTTATAATCTGACTCAACATGTTCCTGATTATCATCTTTTCAGGAACATCTAGATGTTCTGTCTGGAGAGTCTTTTCTGGAGCATGTTTCTAGATTCACATGAAAACCTTTTGATGACGGTGAATGTGTTTTTACATCAGACTGTGTTTCACACACTTTCTTCCCGACTGAGAATCTTTTAACTAGATTTCTGAACGATGCTGTTAATTGTCATAATAGCCACGATCAATTCTTGTTTGCAGTGCAACAGGGATGTAATGATACACTCAAGTCAACTCATGATACGATTCATGATTGTTTGTTCACAATATGATTTTAGCATGATTTTGTTTTGGTTTTTTTTTAAACAAAATGACACAATGATCCTTTATTTGTAAGAACTATGTAAAAAACCGTTACCAACGAAACTGGTCAAGTGAACCTCATAAATAACAGATTTTATTTTTAAAAAAAATCACATTTCTTAACAGAAATACCACAACATATATTTTTCTACAAATTACCAAAAAATACAACTTTGACACAAAAACCCCAACATACTGTCCTGTGATATGACTTTTGCTAAATAAACCCCCATAAAAAAACCCTCTACATGCAATAAAATGCACCAGAAAATGTGCTTAGGTAGATTTTTTCTATAAATGTCAAATAAGGTCATACCAAGGTATGTCAAAAAAATGCAAAAAAAAAAAAACAAAAAACAAACCTCCAAATGCAATGAAATGCTCCCAGTTATACACCCATGTAAACATTTTGACTGATAATGAAGTGGTTTTTATTCTACACCCTGGAGTGACTGATTACTTGTTCTTATAGTTAAATCCAACTGAAGTCGTTAGGAATTTGCATCATTAACTACGTGTTCTCAGATAAATGTGAGTGTTGGGGTGCAGGTGCACCTCAGGCTGGGGGTGGGGAGGGGGTGACCTTGGCCATGGTGGTGAAAACAGAGAGGAGCCATCTGTCTTAGACCATGAGGAGGTGACCCAGCACCATTGTTGAGTCAGGAGGGGGGGCACTGGGGTCAGTGGAGAGGCCAGACCTCCTGGGTGAGGACCAGGATGTGATGTCTCTAAACGACAAAGAGAATGAAGACGTCGACCAAGTGTGTAGTGAATTATCAGCCATGTTTTAACGTTTCAACGATCAGTTATTCACTCAATTATTTTCAGAGAAATCAGAAAAGAACAGTGGTAAAAGTGCTGCGTCCACCCCCTGGTGGCCTTTCTCTGTTCACACTCTCTACACCACAGAAGTAGCCCTGCCTGTCGTAATTATTCTGTCATTTTGATGTGGCACCTCATAACCTTTCACCAATTTGTGAGGCATTTTATTGAAAGCAGTTAGAGGAGAAGTGATTTGAACATAATTTTCTCCCTCGCTCCATTCAGAATGGGCTTTTTTATTCATCTTATAGGATTTTTTATTCACCCACAGCTGTGTCCAGGCCTATTTCATGCTGCTGGAAAAACATTTCTGCACCTTCGCAGTGCAGAGAACGTCAAGTAATAATAAAAAGAAAAAACAAAACCGTGTCCGTAAAAACGTCTTTGAGGACAAATCATACGATAACCAGATGCACATTTTGACTGGGCTAAAAGTTAATGGCCAACAGTTAATATTAATGTCAACGTATAATAAGTTTACAATGACAATAATGATCTGATGATGTTTAGAAAAGACATTAAGCGTCAGTAAATTAGCATTCTTAACATTGTCCAGTCCGTACAGAAGGATTAGGGTTTCTAGGTTTGTTTTTTAAAATCTTGACGACATTAAAAACAGGAAGTTGTTCATATTGCTCAAAAGAACGCATCATGGATAAAAAAATATATGATTAAATGTCAATTTTTTGAAAGGGGGGTCTATCTGTGCAATGTAAGGTTTTTTTGTTTGTAATATCTTAATTTACTATACAATTTTGATTACTATTGTTGAAATCAATTTATCCAATAATTTGTCTAAATCGTTGCTACAATTTTAAAAAGAAATACGTTTGACCTTGTTGAGTGTTTTTTAGAAACTGTTCTTTTTTGCGCTTGGCAAATTCTGTACTCGTAATTATGATTATATCCACTCGACCTTTTGTTTACATACATATGTGTATTATTATATATATACTTTTTTTAAATCTAGATTTTGTCTTTGTTAAAATAAGCTTAAAAAATTGGATTCTACCTGCATGAAATCAAAAAATGAAGGCAATCTTTTTGATTTTTTTTTCCGTGTCACACCGTGTCACGCTGAATTCAATAATAACAAACCTCTGCAATTATCTTTCTGACTTACCTTCTTTTGTCTGGGTCATTCCTTTATGAAGCAACACCAGGTGATCAAACCCAGAACCTTCTGCCTTGTCGGCAAAAATCTTACCCCTGACCCACTCTAGTCCCTGCAGTGACCTGTTGTCATTGCCAGCCATAAATCTTGTGAGTGTGGCCAGAATGATGGAGTGTGTGGGCTTTAGTGATGGAACACTCTGCAGGGTTGCACCGAAACACAATGTTTTGGGTCGTTTTTTTTTTTTTAACCTCTTCATGGCTCATGTCATCTCCAGTCTCCTGGGAAGGAACCTAGAACCAAATGGAACGTCTCAGCAGACAAAGCCGTGGCTGGAGCAGTCAGACAGACAGGAACATGACAGACATGTAATCAAGGTGTTAAATGACAGTAGGGCCATAATGTCTGTCTTCTCACTTCAATCATTAGCACATAGCTCAGGTTTTTTTTTTCCTCTGCCGTTTCAATCACTCATCCAGTTTCTTTTCACAGGAGACGCGACCCTCTTAGCTCCCCTCCCTCCTATTCTTCACTCGTGACAAGTTTCGCTTCTCACCTCGTGCTCGTTAGTCACACTTTCAGAGTGATGAAACCATTGCAGCAGGGTCTTTAGAATCAGAGGATTATAGGCCTATAAATGAGTCATTTTTCTTCTTTTTTTAGAATACTGTCACATGTATCCAGTCCTGTCTGCCCAAACATAAAATATAAAGTGGACAACCATTAGAACCACTGAGACAACCAGGATCTGGTGTTTGGCCAAGATTGAAGTGTTTTATTGATGGTTTGAACTTGAGGTTTTGGGGCGGTGGTCTGCTCTTATCCTCACTGATTTTGATGGTTTGGTTTGTCAATATGGCGTTGAAATCAGATTTAAAGAATAATAATATTTAGTATTATATAATATTTGTTCTTGTTAAGAATTATTGAAGGTAAATGTATCTCATTTTTGGACAAAATAATGTCATTGTTGAAAAATAAAATCCAGACGAGAGCGGTAACTTTAATCAGATCGAAATATTTGAACATCATCAACTCAACTTTCAACTGAATTAAGTGTTAAAAAACAGCCAAATTGCAGCACAACAATTTGCCAAAGACTGGGTCACGGCCCTCAGGTGGGTCACAAGAGGGTTTTTTGGGGGTTGTATCGTGTTTCCTGAATAATGTCTGTTGACTTGGGTTGCGAAGGTATGTGACTTTTAAAATACGGGTCCCCCAGTGCTGTAGCCTATCCAAATTAGCTCACGTGATAAGATAGCATTCTTCGGTTTTTTGGGGAATGTATGTGACTTTTAAAATACAGGTCCCCCAGTGCTGTAGCCTATCCAAATTAGCTCACGTGAGATAGCATTCTTTGAGTATTACAGTAATATCTGGTCTGACCTTCACCAAATGGAACCTGTAGCTGCAGCTACAGCTAGCAAGGATGAAGGAGTAGCGTTGGCCAATCTGAGGTCGAGATTGTGTTTTGTTAACCAGCGCACGGACACGCGTCATGAATTTTACTTTAAACTGGTACAGCGTAGACATTAGAGAAAATTCTGAGGTGAATTTTGTGTTTTGTTAACCAGCGCACGGACAGCGTAGACATTAGAGAAAATCTGAGGCGAATGTTCTGGCCTTATTGTTTGTGTGATGCTGACTTATTTCAGAAGACTGAAAATATAAGTCTGAAATTGAATTCATTTCATGGAAGCCTCAGTGCTCAGGTTCCCAAACTGTATAGATGTATAGGTTTTTTCTTCAACAGCACACATCTATGACATTTACCTGCTGCTGTGAGTCTAATGTGTGTGGAAAAGGTGTGTGGTGAATCCGACTTTTCATTCCTTTCAGCGTGCCTTTCACCTTTTTCATTTCACAGGCTCCATTACTCAGACTGGACCGTGCTAAAAGGTGGAATCATGTAGAGCTGCCACATATGTCTGGGAAAATTATACTTAAAGTGTATGAGGTTTGAGTCAGAATGACTTTACCTCAGCAGATGAAATACTGCGTGCATTTTAAAGAGAGAATCCCTGAAACATATTTCTGCTATAAAAACACACTCTCGCCGTAGTGTGTGGTCCTGATTGGACACTTTTATGACTTGATTGAAATTTATGACCCTATGATATACAGGAATCCCAGACAAGTAGATGCGTGAAAGCTGCATATTGCGAGTGTTGCCATAAAG
This sequence comes from Cynoglossus semilaevis, assembly GCF_000523025.1. Classification (NCBI taxonomy): domain Eukaryota; kingdom Metazoa; phylum Chordata; class Actinopteri; order Pleuronectiformes; family Cynoglossidae; genus Cynoglossus; species Cynoglossus semilaevis. The sequence goes on along the minus strand of NC_024307.1, from coordinate 4,913,386 downwards.
TATAACCTAATGTGTCTCATCGGTGACCCCTGTGGTCGGACCACAGATGGAGATCGGTGGAAAAACACGCGGTGTCCTCTGACCGTCGTCCTGACTTTTGACCAGGATCATTGAACTTGACAGGTTTCTGACCTCGTGGAAGATGGAACACGTGAGGAACCAAGGTTCACGCTGTCTCTGCCTTTCAGCAAAGTGATTTGTTCACGCCCTTCCACCTGAGACTGACAAACAGGCGATATTTGTTGCCTTCAGAAACACGTGATTAAATTTGGCAGCTAGAACTTACATGCAGTAATGGATTGCCTCCCAAATTTGCGCTGCGTGTGCTTGCAAAAAAAGGAAACATTTAAATTGTGTTATTGTGGAACAGTGGAGCAAACACACACGGAGGGAAGCAGATGTTGCCACAGATGGAGGATAAATGGCCTTGTACATTTGTTACCGTGCAGAGCTGTCACATGCAGAGGTGAGGGATTCTTACCGGATGTGATGAAGAAGCACGTCTGATACGGTTCTTTTAGTTTCAGTGTTTCCTTGAAATGTATCTGGAATAGCACAGAGAACAGGGAAATATAAATAAATAAATATAAATATAGATCAGTTTGATTGTCAGTATAGGAATGACATCGTTTTTGTTCATTACTGTCACCTCTTGGCATAAATATAAATATAGATCAGTTTGATTTGGTTCACTTTACCAGACAGTATAGGAATGACATCGTCCTGGTTCATTACTGTCACCTCTTGTTGATCAGATTAAATGTTTCTACATATATGTGTATATATGTATGTGTGTATGCATATATGTGTGTATGTATTTAGAGAGAGACGCCACCTGCTACAGTAACGTATTGTTGTTTCACCTCAGACAGACCCTCTCTGTTGTTATGGTGTAGACCAGTGCTTCTCAAACTTTGTATTGAACATTGAAAACCATGATGACCAGCATTAGAATACAGCAGCAGAGCCTTCCCTGTTAGCTACCACCACAGGACAGATGTTTATGTTTAAATGTTGTATTAATTAAGCATGGTGTGTTTCAAATTTATTCAATTAAAAATGTAAACGTGAAAATGTGAATTTTTCCCGGCGTACCACTGGTGGTACGCGTACCACAGTTTGAGAAACACTGCTATAGGGGAGATTTTCAATAAGTGGCAGCAGAGATGAAGTCACAGTAACTGTCGTCCAGACGCCGTACGTCTTAGCCGACTTGTCTGTTTTACCTCTGTGGTAGAAAAGGCCTGTGGACCTGGTGAGATAATGTCTGGACACGCCACCTGCTGAGACGCCCCCCGGGGGCCACGGGCGGCGATGTACACTCAGACTGGACCCCCTCTGTCTTCATCATAATGTGTTAGGACATGTAATCACCCCCCCCGCCCCCCGTCTCTGTTTCTTTTGTCTCAGCAGTTTTTCTGTGCAGCACCTTCTCCCTGTCACTTTTATTGGGACATTTTCCTTCCTGTGTTTTGAATTAATTCAGTTTTATATGTGTGAAATTACAGACAGACAAAACCCAACAGGACAGGGATTTGCATTTTACAGGAAATACAGCAGGCAGCTTATATTTATTTGCCCAAAGGGGCAAAAGAAACCCACGTGTTTTTCTACCTCCTGCCACTGAATACATTAGTTTTTTTGGAAAAAAGCTACAGGCGTGTGTTGCAGAACAGCAGTTACACATCGACCAAAACATTAGTTCTTTTTTATGGTGACGTATTATTATTATTATTATCTGGTGTTACGGTAACTAGGGATCAACGTGGATATCTGCTCTGAGATTCTCTAATCTGATCGATGATACTGGTATATTTATTTTAAAAAACTATGCATTCTCATAGATGACAAACACTGCAACAACCTAAAGTTCTATGACAGTATTTCCATCGTGCAACATGGCTGTGGTAGAAGCACTGCCAGGATGAGAAACTTTCAGCTGACACTGTGGAAGTGACAGAAATAACAGAAGGATCTGGGAGTCAGTGTTCTTGATGCTCAATTCTCGTCGGGGGGTGAAAAAAAAAAAAAAAGTTTTTTCTGCCGCCTTCTTTAACGCTCTGAGCCAAGGAACAGACTTCCTGAGACTGCTCCGCCTGAACTGCATAAGCAGTGTGCAAACATATAAGAAGAATTAAAATGTGTAAATTCAATGAGTTCCACCAACATTTTCTGGAGCTCGAACGTTTGCTCCGCTGCATTTCTAAAAGTTTTATTTCTGCCTGTTTTCTTTATTTATTTAAGATGTTTTTTTTTTATCTGTGTTTCAGCTCTTATGCTTATGTGTGACTTTCACTTCACTTCATTGGATTTTCTTAATTCTCTTGCACAATATATTTACAAGAGTTTGACTTCTTATAAAAACACATCTGTGCGTTTGTGCCATTTTTGTAAATTACAAAAGTGCTATTTTTTTATATTTTGTTTTTAGAAAGTTAGAAAAGTAACATTTAACTTGAGCCTGATGTCCTCAGTCTCTTCAAGGTGGTGAGGTACAGAGTTGATGAATTCAACACTGGTATCAGTAATTAGGGTTTGTGGTGGACAACAAACTGGTATTGGTCTTTGGGCTGAAGAGGCTGGATTAAGTTTAACTTATGTTGTCTGACCTGAAATGTAGTATACATTCTAACTGAACTAGTAGTACCAGTAGTAGTAGTAGTAGTAGTGGTAATAGTACTAGTAGTACATGAACGCATAGGAATGCAAAATGAATCACTGTCTTGTGGTAATATCTCGGTGTCTGTCAAGAAGTAGTTTAAATGTAGGTTTATTTTGTTTTGGTGAGAAACTCTTAAGTCATCACTTCTTTAACAGCATCTGTTTTAGGATCTTTTAGTTTGAGACAATTGACAACAACAACAATAATACTGGAAAAATCATATTGTTTTAGTAAATGGCAGTTCCAGGACTCAGCAGCCAATTCTGAATGCTAATGATACCTGCTGTGCTGTCAGCACAACCACCAATTCAACTGTCAAACACAATTAAAGTGTGGGGGAAATAGTTGCGCTTGTCTGTAGTTGAAGTGATTTGGCATTTGAAATAAAACCTTCCACAGGGTGCACAGCAGGGCACCGTCACGGGGATACAAACATTTGAAAAGTAATGTACCAGTCCGTATGGGCGTTCTTCCTGTCGCTGTTTTGGTCTCCAACGCTGTTCTGTTGTTTCATAAAGTCAGTGCTGACGATTTCTGTCCAGGGTGTTGGATTGATTCTTGAGTTATGGCCTTAAATGTGATTCCTGAAGTTACAGAGACCCTTGACCCTTGACCCTTTGCAGCAGCAGAGTCTAATCATCGTCCTTGAGTTCAAGGTCTTTTGGTGATGATTTGCTCACAGGAATTGGATCGACTTATAATGCCGCCTCCTTCAGCCTCCTGCAGGAGTAGCTGTGGCATAAAAATGTTCTAGGTTGTTATTCTGTGTCAGAGAGTTTCTGGCTCATAACATTTTGATGTGTGCATCAGACTGTCCTAACTTTTGACAGATCAACCTTCACAGAGTCCTGACTCTAAACACAGCCCAAAGTCAAAGCCAGGACTGTCTGCTGACTTCATTTGGAAATATCCACCATTAGCTGTACGACCAAATGGTGGATAAAAACAAATGAAACAAATAAAAAAAAAATCTTGAGAATGTTGCAGAGAGATCGAAACGATTCAGAGATTATTCTGACACTGTGTAGTTTTGCTGTTATTATTTTTGCAAGGTGAAAGCACTCCGGGTTTACGAACAGCTCTGCAAGAATTTTAGTGAGCTGACAAACGTTTTCACGGAAGTGTTTTTCCTTTTAACGCGTACATAAAGAGAGAGATGGAACACGCTTGCTTTTTTATTTATTTTTTTATTTTCCATGCTCTAGGCGTGAGACGTACACCAGGAGCAACAGAAAAGCCGCCAAGTTAGATAAGATCATAAAACTGCACGGCACTCTCCTCTCATTTTCAGCTAAATGGATAAAATGGTGTCAGCGTGTTACTACTGTCGGCCCCTCAGGAACCAAATCACTGCTGAGACTATAAACTAAAGCAGTTACTCCATGACAAGACACTGAATCTTTTCCCATTAAGAAAGATTTCATTTGAAAATGTGCAGCAATTGCAAAAAAAAAAAACATGTTCCGATGATATTTATTAAATCAAAAATAATCGAAAATGTGCAGCAATTGCAAAAAAAAACATGTTCCGCAGATTATTTTTATAATTGACTTAAGCTAAACACAATTATCTGTGTTTAAATATCGCAAATACGTGATGACAACATGAGATGATATTTATTAAATCAAAAATAATCAGGCTAGAAAACCCATTTAAATACTTTTCTCGAAAACGTGCCGATCCAGTGACCGATATTTAGCTGGTCAGACAGTGGTGTCTATCTTCCGACTGCAGTCCAGGGTCTCATTGCACTCACAGGTAGTTGACTGCAGGGGTTTTTAAATTGGGTGAATGTGAGCCTCCCCTATAGGGTAGGTAAGGACAGCCGAGCCCCCCCCCTCCCCAAAATCCTGTCCGCCTGCCCTAACCCACACATGCCTCTGCAGTAAATGCATCTCACGTGTGCTCCTGGTAATGATGAGTTCCAACACCAACTGGTAGCAGCAGTATAATTTCACTTCATTCAAGCCTCCCCTGTGATTCTTTGGCGCCCCCCAATGGAGGCGTGCCTCGTCTTTTGAAAACCCCTGTAATTTACTGTATATAAGTACTTCATCAAAGCCAGCACTCTGGAGGTATTTTATCACCAGACTTACTGTGACATTTCTCCTGTTATGATACCAGCGGTTTAATAAAACACCCGAGGACTAGCGTTAGCGCTAATAACACTAATGTCTATTCTTGTTTTTTTTTTTAAAGTTGAACTTCATTGATCCTACACTTGGGAAATTCTTGTGCTAACAGCAGATCTGTTGCAAGAGGCTGCCCCTTGGAGGCACCGAGTATGTGGGTCCTCTGGGAATCGAACCCAAAACTATTTGCTCTCTGCTTCCGAGACAGGCGTGCTACTCGCACACCGTTGTTGTTGTTTTTCAGTTGCTTTGATAGTACAGACCACGCAGTATTTCCTTCTTTGATCTTCATAATTTCAGAGTCCAGTTGATTGGCCGACCGAATTTGGCCCTCGGGCCACCATTTTATAATCACTGTTTTAGAGGCACAGTGGATAGATAAGAGAGTTGTCGACACATATTTAATCAACATTCTGTTTTAATTAATTCATAACCAAAACTATTTTCCGATATCTTTTTTTTTAATATTGAGTCACAGCGGGTTGAAGAAGTTTAGTCAGGAGCTCATTTTCACATATCGTATGAAAAAAGAATCATCTTTTTTTAAAAGTATCGTATGAAAAAAGAATCATCTTTTTAAAAAAAAGTAGGGGGAAAAAGTCACCTTTTTATGTGTTTTATTGTACTGTCAGTCTTCTAAGTCATTTGGATTTGTGTTAACCTCTGGACCCTTCAGGGTCAGGTGTCACTTCATGGTCTGTGCACCGATGAGAAAGGAGGACAATGGGGCGATAATGATAAACTGGATTACAGGACATCACAAGGTGTCGGCCGCTGTCAGGGCGACCGCTGAGGTGTTGGCGAGCAATCACGGTTGTCTGTGAGACGACTTTCATGCAATTTTCACTGAAATTGGTTTCTGGAGTGAGAAGACGTTAAAATTAACAAGTGAAAATCTTAAGCTTAGTGTCATAAAAACATATCATATAAACGTCTCCTGACACTCACTCCCCCTAAAAACGAATCATTTCTCATCAAAGTTGAAAACAAAATCACTATTTTACCATTTCCTGCTCTCATCCTCCTCCATTGTAAAACACCGTGTGGTTTCGGGAAATCGCTCACACACACCTTTTGTGCTGCACTCCTGTTAGAAAGGCTTGGATCTCTCCCTGGAGGCAGCACACTCTGCACTTTCACCGGGTTTTCACAGCTGGATCTCTCCCTGGAGGCAGCACACTCACCGGGTTTTCACAGTGATTGTTGTTTTGACAACGCTGTTGGTGACGGTGTGTGGAGGCTGGTTTGAACCCCTGCGCGGCCACACAATTGTCTGTGGTTTAATGGCGGAGCCCGACTTTGACACGTTCTGTGTCACCATATTGTGTGTGAGTGCAGGGTGACAATGGAAGCTACCTGATGGAAAACTCCCCTGAAGGCAGAGCGCGGCGGTGGTGGTGGCGTCGGCGCTCGGCAGCTGGTGCTCACGCTAACGCGGCGTAAGCTGTCGTGTCAGCATGATCGGCTGATAAGCAGCCTCACGCACACATCATTACACGTCATCTCATCTGCTTTCCGTTTAGTGTCGTTGTCAGCCGCCGCCGCAGCACACTGTTTCACTGAGCTGGATGCGAACACTTTATTAAGTGAAATTGTGTTCCTTGTCTTGTACTTCGCTGTGGATTTTCAGAAGGACTGCGGCGTCAGAACGGTTATTCTGTCCCGCAGCATCTGCACTCTGAGCAGCTGATTTGAATGGGGCTCACATGATTGAGTGGCACCTGCTTGTCAGAGAGGCTCTGCAATTTTTTCTGCACTCAGAACAGGCAGCTCTCCACCTGCGTGTCAATCAGCCTGCCAGTCTAATCCCCTCCACCGACATGCACTCAACACAAAAGACTGCTCTGCCTCTCGGGCTCTGTGCTCCAGTGTTTCCTTCAATACTAATCCCCTCTGAGTATGGACACGACTGCCCATCACCACGTGGCCTCCCTCGTTGACCGAGCCTGAAAACAAACTGTAATTGGATTATTGTTTGGACTGAACGGTGCTGATATTAGAACGACGTCAGGTGTTGTTTTAAATTGTCTGCTTTCTCCAACATTGATTCATCCACTCCTGCTGTGTTTGGTCTGGATCTTGTTTTCCCTCCTTATTTACACTGGCATGCACAGAAACACTAGTATCAAGAACTGGAACAGGAAACAAGGAAACAGAGCTGTTGATTTACATACAATGCAAGATGTGAAGCCAAGCATGTGAGTGTGTGCAGGTGTGTAGCTGTAGTTGTACGTGGGGAATGAGGGTGTCTGTCCGTGTGTGTTTGTGTGAAATCACAGAATCTTCAGAAGGAGGTTAGAACGACTGTATCAGCAGAAGGAGCTCAAAAAAGAAAAGAAAAGAAAAGAAAAGGTAGAAGCCCATTCTCCTGAGCATTTCCTGTGATCTGCATCATTTCCCCGTCATGTCATGACAGAACTGGGTGTCTCACCTTAGGCAAAAACACTGTATGACTGTCGTCCTCTTTATCCTGCGTTTTATCTGTAGCTCTAAGACTATTGGATGAATGTTTTACACGCGCCTCCTCTCCGTCAAACTCCTCCACGGTCGTGCCATCCATGTGTGCTCCGCCTCTTTGGCTCTGAACTTTCATCAGGGCACAAACCACATGGCTGTGCCTGCACGGCCTGGGCACTGGTCCCGGCTCTGCAGCCACGCTGGCCAGGCCGGCTAAACAGAAGGTCAGGACATGCCGGAACAATTGGTGATACTGGGCTGGCACCAGGACCCGGGGGCGAGGGTAAGGGGCGTCGGGGGGGTGGGGGGGGGCACAGGGACCATATCACAGTATCTGATTAAGATGAGCAACTGCTGTGATTTTTTATGGGGTTTTATTTATCAGACTATGGAGCCGCTTTACTGCAAATGAGATTTGATGTGTAATATTGTTGGTAACAGAGGAGAGACTTCACAAATTCCACCGAGTGATGTGATATTAACTTGAAAATTAGGTGATAAGACGAGGGCCCTGTGGATTTGTTGTGAAGAAAATTCTGACCTAAATTACTTCCCCTTCTCTCGTTCTTCTTGTGTACTTTTCTTCTTCTGCCTTCGTTTAATGTCCATTAAAGTAGAACTCCCTACCACCACTTAAAAACCCACATTTAATTCTGAATAGACCTAAAGTTCAATGCATGCTGAAACAAGAACGTTTTAAAGTCGTTAAATCAGGTGTCACAGCTACAGTTGGTTTTCACATTATTTGGCCTTTAAACTGCAGTGATGTGTCAAATGTTGATGAGTGAGTCCTACACATAAATGATGGATTGGTATAAAAAAATATACTCAAATTTGAAAAATAACCATGTCCTGATAAAGACATCGATTAGTCATCTTAAAATCCTGCCTGTCTTTTCCTCCTGCCTCCAGTTTCCCTGCAGTTTGGCAGAAGTTCCTTTAATTTCAAATTGATAAAGTGATAATTAACAACCGCTTCATTAAAGGAGATAAAGTCCTGATGGTCAGTAAAAAGGAAGATAACAGATCCAGAGTCCAAGAACAGTTAGTGCTCAGTGTGCATAAAGTTAATGATGCTGTCGGAAGTCTTTCATAATGTGATAAGTAGGTGGTGACGTGATGGTTCATAACTGCTCCAGTCAGCGTCAGGAGAAAACAGCACCTGGTTTAAGAGTTTGGAAGAAAAGTCTGTGAAGTAAACACAGCCGCGTTACAGCTGACAACAGATTAAAAAAAAAAGATTAAAAGTGATGGGAATATTTTTAATATCATCAACGGATGGTCAGATGAAACAGGGACCATCTACTGTACATATGGTTTAAATTTGTACTTTAGTGCTAACTATAAACCTAACTAAGTGATTTTGCATTCTATGTTAAGGTATTCAAATTAGACCCAAGGTCATATATTTAATTTTTTATTTCAAATATAAATAAATATACAAATTGCTTCATGGAACCCCGTAAGGGTGGCGTGCCTGTTGAACACCTTTGTTTTTATTGTCATTGACTCTATTTTATCATTTGCTGTTTATAATATATTCATCTGTACTAATTGGTGATTCTTCCTGAGAGGCTTACGTTCACAAACATAAGTTTTAACATCTGTTAGGAAAAGTGATTTCACAGACAAAAACACAGAGATTAAACCTTCGTGGTGTACTGTAGTCCTGGTAGAAAACTTCTCTGGCTCTGAGTTGGACAAAGTCCCAGCAGAGACGTTTTCTGTGGTCAAATTAGTCAACTTCTGGCTTTGTTTGGAGGAAAACTCTCAGAGCCAACGACATCGAGAGCATCCGGACTGTAATCATTGTTTACGGCATCAACAACCATGACATGGGGAGCTGAGTAAACGTAACCGTACCATGGACGCAGATGCTTGTATTAGAGAATTACAGATGTTCCCGTCAAGACGACACGTTTTTCCAGGAATTCTATGCAATTATCAGTAAAACAAT
>NC_024307.1:4900220-4904139 GCF_000523025.1 Cynoglossus semilaevis | reverse complement strand
AGCGGTTCCATATATAAATAAAACACAGATTTTTTTTTGTTTACAGACGAGACATTTTGTTGCTTCCATTTGTTTCATATGTTTATAGATCATAGTTTCAAACCAACCTTTTTTTGGTAATAATTAAAATCCAGACCTGTAGGAACTGTATGGACAAACTGACTGTGTTCATGGCGTTCAAAGGAGCCGTGTGCTCGTCTTAATTGTCTCCAGTGACAAACAGGATGCTGCCAGGGCATTAGGCTAATAATAGCCCGAACATGGTGAGGGCAAACACCACCTGGCAAATGTCAGAGCCAAGTGGCAGAAGGGGAGGGGCCTTATTTACACTGAATCGGCTGTAATTGTGTGTGATTGAGGTAATACAGACTGTACTGCGTCTGCGGTCGTGGACTAAAACATGTCCTTCAGAGAAGCACTCCAAGGAAAACACAATATTATTTTCATTATTTCCTCAACGGCTTGTTTGTTTCCCCCGCAACGACTTCCTGACTGTGGTGAAAAGGAAGTCCATTTAAAATGTATTCAGGAAAATCAAACTAATTACACTGGGATTGAGTTGAGCAGGCAGGCACGACGTGACCACCCAACACCCCCCACTCTTCTTTTCAGCTGTGAAGTCAGTCAATAAACAATCTACATAACTTTACCACATCAATATTTAATGTTGGAGCCAAAGGTCCCCCCACTCCCCCTACAGGTCAGACTCGGTCTGTTTTTGATGTTTAATTCTTTGAAATTTGTCACAGAAACAAACAATCCCGAGGGGTTTTTGTCTTGTTCGGTTTGTTGTGTCGGGGTTTTTGTCTTGTTCGGTTTGTTGTTGTGTGTTTTTTTTTTTTGCACGCATAATAATGAGTGTTTATGTCCTTGGAATTCTTTATCGTACCATACCGAGTCTGTGCGTGCTGGTTGTTTACATCAGAGGGAAGGGGGGGCCCAGAGCCCCTCACGGGCCACTAGAATAGATCTGCTCCCCCAAATTGCTTAAAGCCGGTCTTTGAGTAGGGAGGGGTAAGATATCGGGGGGGCTGAATTTTTAACGACGAAAACAAATGAGCCAACACGCGCACACAATTAGGGGGAAGTCATGGCGATGTGTCGTCTTTAGTTGAGCAACATGATGGCCTCTTTACTCCTGGTGGGGGTAAAGCCCTGCCCCAGGAGAAGGCTCATTAGGGCTGAGGAGTNGCTGGCACTCAGATGGCAGAGGGTTTGACTTTGGTCCTCTCACTACGAGGGCCGTTCTTACATCAGCTCTTAGTGCATCAAAACATCCTGCTGCTAAATCATCGTGTCACACAAAGGACGGCTGCCACACAGGCTGCCTTAGCACTGCTGCATAAATACACCCTCATCCAATCAGCTGCTCGGTCGTTATCATTAATTACATCCAGTTGAATATCATTTTCTAAAAATAATAATAAAAAAAAAAAATTGTAAACTATTGTTAAACCAAATGTTTTTTGTTTGCAGGGGTTTGTTTTTTACCACATCAGGAAAGTGTGAGTCAGTGTCACTACTGTGATGAGCTTCATAATAAAGAGAAATAACATGAAAGAGAATGACTGTAACGTCTTAGTCACCCTGACAGTAATGAACCAACTGATCCATTGGGTTTAACGAGTGCTAATGTGGAAGTGTGAGGTTAACAGATTGGATCTTGGCTCATCACATCATACATCTCATTAATCATCCTCTGTCACTAACTGTGCATCTTTGGAATTCAACGACTTTATCAACTCCAGCTAATACCACGTACTTTTACAGATGTCTGTATTCCATACTGCTAATATATATTTAAATCAACCACAAAAGTCTTTTGTTCAGTGGTGCAGCAGCCTCTGGTCCCACTGTGGGACTGTGCATGGAGCACATGGTCTGGTGTTTAAAAGCTGGAAGAGTGCCACCAGATGGTAAAGAGCAGAACTGATTTGACTACGTGCCTCCTGTTAGTACAGTATGAGTATTTTCTCAGTCTGCCTGATGGAACACACACTGCTGTGGTTTGATTTTAATAAAGGCACATGTTCGTCTCATTAATTCATTTATTTATTTATTGAAACCTTTATTTATATTTAAATAAGAAAATAATCATTTTGTGTAGCTGGGTCACACCTGACATTAAATCACATGTTAGTATTGAAGTAGTAAAAAAAAAAAGCAACTACTGCTGATGTTTTTGTAATGGTTGGTCAAACATTCTTATAATAAAAACTCTGCCGTGTTTTCCCTTCTCTGTTGATCAAAGAAACCAAACAACGGACTGATTTGTTTTCCCGTCTCGTTCATTCACCCCATCTTTCTGCTTTCAGCTAAATTTGCATAGTGGTATTAGCTTTGAAGCAAGGCGTGCCTCACACAAACACATGCACACAACATTAGTTAAGCAGCTAATTGGGAACCAAGTAAGCATCGCTAATCTGTTTAAAAGAAAATTGTATTTTCCCGGCTAATTAATATTCTTAGTTAAGCAAAAGTAAAAAATCCACACGGTGGTGCACGCCTGCGAGTCGAGTCCGTCTTAGTTAAGCAAAAGTAAAAAATCCAAGTCCATGTGAGGACTGACGGCTTACCTCACCCATTATCGCAGCACCCACGGTGGCTAATGTTAGCACCCACCTTCATTTTCCTATTAATCTTGTGCCTGAAGACAATTTCCACCCTTTCACTGAAGCCTGGAACATCACCAAAGACAATCATTTGACAGTGAGCTTAAACGTAAATACGTGTCAGTTATCACCTGTGAAGTCATTTCCTACAGCTCACCCTGACAGACACGCCGTCTAATGAGAATCAAAGTTTTCACTGTTAATTAAGGAGGAATCCAAAGTGTTTTTCTTTTTCAACCTTCTTTTTATCCGTTGTCTTACATGTCATTGGTTAACAATGTGTAATTGTTCTGGATAAAAATATGCAAGGCCTTACCTGTACTGTCTGAAGGTTTAGTCAAAGATTTATAAGATTGTTCATGTACGAAAGCAAATTCCTTCTTCGTCGTTTTCTGTGGAAGTTTTTTTTTTTTTGCCACTAATGACATCTTTACTTGTTTAAGAAGTAAAATCAAATTCCTTTTGGGATGATCCAGATAAGGTGTTTTACCAATCAATACATGTTCAAGTATTCCATCTGACACTGTCGTCACTTTACCCAGAATATAAATACAATTAAAGATAAAATTAATAAAAAACAAATGAAAAAATAAAAGTTCAAATTTTTGCGGTGGTTGACACAGCCAGCTGAACAGAAAGTGAGCAGAGCTTTGAAAAAAAAAAGTGCATTTCAATTCATTTTCTGCAATGATTTCTATCAATAGCTTGGATTCAGATTTTTTTGTAGCTTGAAAACAAACTCGCAGGTCCATTACCACCACCTACTGGGCTTGGGGGTGAACACCAGTGTTACTGAAAACAAAGTGATTAAATGTTGTCTATAAATAAACAATCAGACTAATTGAAGTGACCCTATTTTTTTAACCAACATCACAATCTTAATGCTAATAATTACATCACATCAACGGTCACTCTGTCAGCATCGCAGCTCAAACACTGTGTGAAAACATAACCATGCCGCTACAGCAGGTTTATTGTAATCGTCCCCACAACTCACTCACACTCACGCCCGTGTTCCGTCTCTGACACGAAGGCCACACAGCACTCCGTCATCCGGTGGACAACCTGTTCCCTGCGGGATATTGTTGTCACACGATTCATCATCTCCCATTGAGAGGCGATGAGGGAATAGATTCACCTTACCAGGGTCTCCTGTGGTCGCTCCCCAGACATGGTGTCCGCCCCCGTTACCCCTCTTGCAGGGTCTCCTGGGAGTTTTCAATTAAACAGCGTGAATGTTTGGGACATTTTAATCCCCCCCCCCCCCCCCCCCCCACCCCCCCGCCTCGTTAATCTCCGCAGCCACA
>NC_024307.1:4898172-4900136 GCF_000523025.1 Cynoglossus semilaevis | reverse complement strand
ATTGCTGGAATTTATCAAGTTTTGTCCTTTAAACTGGATGATATTTTAAATACTCACCACTAATATTGGATAATACCTTAAAGTACTCACAGGACTATTGACTACTGTGTTGTTTTGGAAACCAGTGATTTCTTCTGTTTGCGACAGTTAGTCTTTACCTGAGCTGAAGCCTTTTTATCTCTAGTCTCGAGCCTTGCCCAAGAGTTTTTCAACCAAAGTGTTTTCCTTTACCTCTCAGTGTGATGTAGGGTCCTGCAGTCCTTCATCACACACCTATCATCTCAGTATACTTCAACATTGGCTTGGTTTGTCTAATCACATTAGACACCATTTGTCAAAAACACTGTAAAAGAAGAAGTAAATTAATGCAGAGTTTCATTCTCGACTGTTATGAATATTAGCGAGGTGGTTGTTGTGGAATACAGCTGATGTTGTCGATTCCCCGTTGGCAACAAAATGGGAAATAACGTTGTGCACTTCTACGATTGCCTGCACTGGAAAAGTGCTTTATTACATCACTTGATGAAAGCTGGAGCCAATAACGAGTCGTCCACAGCCTCAGAACATCAGTTAGTGCCAGACCTGTTCTGTAGCTCATTAAATATTCATGCAGATTGACGTGTTTGCGTGAGAAAGAAATTGATGTGAAGACCTTTAACAGTCGATTTGAATACACCGCGTCATAATATTCATTTTTAAAACATGAACTCTGCTGCTTCGGACCCCAGGAAATTGACTGGAGCTTCCACAGTGTGCGCACTTTGCTCTGCATAACCAGCCTGAAACAATCTTTGTCCTGGGATTCGCTGAGAATCAGCTTGTTAATGGACAATTGATTAGGCCTTAATGGGAGTATTGATCCAGCTGATCTGGAATGTAACTTTTTCATCCACTCTTCTGAAGTCCGTCCAAGCCCGGCTTGTCTCTGCAGGTCATGTGTTAAATGTTCATTATCAGACGTCCGCGTTGAGCTTCTCACTCAACGGCACGGCGAGGAGAGATCAGAGCTGGAGAAAATTAAACCTCAGCAAATGTGTCTCTTGTCTTCAAAGCATTTCTGGTTGATGCTCATTAAAAACGTATCTTTCTCTGTTTTGCAACTTTGGGAAAAATTGAATAATTTTAGATTAAAGTGGTGGTTTCTTCATTTCCCCTCTCCGACCGGAGATTCACATGCTTTTTTCTCTCTGTAGTGCTTTTTTTAATGTGCACATCTGTGAAAGTCAATAGTTGACTCAAGTTTTCAGTGAAAGTCAATCTCCACTGATGAGATTCTTTAATGTAGTTTTGTCCAGTGTGAAAAGCTGCAGCGGGAAATAAGTTCAAATGAATTTACATCAGAAAGGTCCATTTTCATCTTCCTACAGTTTGACCGAGTTCAGTGTTTTTCAACCTTGGGGTTGCGGCAAAAAAAAAATTTAAAGATTTTAAATCATTTTAAGGGTTAACTAAGCAGACTTGGGTCCAGAAGGTCGTGGGTTCGAATCCACCAGCCGCCAAGTTGCCACTAAGGCACACTGAGCATCTTAAACAAACTCTAATCCTTCACTTTCATGCAGCTTGAAATGCAGTATATGAAATAGAAACAATAATAATAATAATAATAATAATACACAAAGCACTGTCATTCTGTCCATTCAGATTTCACTGTGACCAGTCTGAGAAGCTGCCGTGGCTCTGTTGTTTGACAGACTGTTTGTTCAGGCTGGCAAAGACAAGCTCCCCTAACTGTACATTCGATCAGGGAAATTAAAATGTCGACTGCTGTGTATTGACATCACAGTATAACAAACATAAAATCATTCTAGAAAAAAAAAAGGCTGTGGGGTCGCTAAGTATTTGTGACAAAATGTATCAAAATGGTGCCACAAGAAAAACAGTTGAGAACAACTGGTTCAAATGTACCTCAGGTATATGATATATATATATATATATATATATATATATATATATATATATATATT